>NC_052401.1:0-352985 GCF_009389715.1 Phoenix dactylifera | reverse complement strand
GCCTGAGCAAGAATTCGTATAGCCTGAAAATTGAAAACATTAAACAGATAGTGTTCAGTAAAATGTCAATGAAACCAGTGTTAAACCAATATAATTGGCTACAAGGCTTTCAAGATTAGGAAAGTGCTCGATCATGGCCAAGAAAAACTGTTGTAGTTTCCAACGTTATGCAACATGTTATATGGCAATATATGGCAAGGTAACCATTGGAATAAACTTCAAGAATCAATGTGACTGATAATTTGAAAAATGGTATCAGGTGATCCACAAACATATTCCTTTACAAAATACCAATTCGTAGCAATCATAGAACAATGTGGCAATCACAAAGCAAAAGCCCTGCCTCCCTGCAAGTTCCTTTACAGACAGAGATTGATACAACCAGCAAACATAGAATATCACCCAAGAGTTTTAAGAGTGTGCACGCAAAAAACTGCAAATCTTTGATTCAGATCGTGGCTTGGACAGCTAGGCAATAAGCAAAGCTATTTTCAGAAATAACCATAATCACAACCAACAAGCCTTGGTAAAAACCTTTTCATGTCGGATTTACTTGCCATAAAGTTCACCTGAGCTTAAAAAAGAAATGAGCTATACAGCACTCACAACTTGGTAGATCAACATGTCAAAAGTTATTATCATATATCTAGAGACAAAAACACAACCAGGTATTTGAAAGGATATCACATACCTTCAATAACTTATCCTCTTCTGATGTACAGAAGTATACATATTGAGATATGAATGCACTCTGACTAGCTGAAGAATCATACAACGACAGTCTGCTAAGTGGCCTTCTGAGTAAATTTTGCATCACAGGCTTAAGGGCTTCTCCATAGGAATCACTGAAGAGAACCATCTGAGGATGTCCAGATATACTGTCCCTGATGGAATACAATTTATCTACAAACCCAAGGTCTAGAAATTTTTTCAATCCATCAATAACCTGAACAATAAAAAAAACAAGAAAGGAAAGATAAATAGCAGCAACAAATAAAGACATTTGAATAAATGAGGTTTGACTGACTAAAGGTCACATCATATTACAAGACCTAGCTGAAAGGGTCACGGGCAATACAAGGTCTATGTTGGGAAAATGCAGCCAGAAGGTAGTTTTACATGGAAACCATGATATATTGATGATATAGATGAAATATTAGCTTCCAGGAAAAACTAATTCTGCCATTTGCATCTAAAAATGGTAATCAGTGAATGGAGTTCATGTTTTCAAGTATTATGAAAAAAAAATGGCATCCATCTAAACTTCATAAACAAAGTAAAACATCTACAATGTTGAGGAGAAAGGTTGGCAGGCATGATTTTAGGAGCATGATCTCTGCAAAATATTCCAATGGAACAAATGAGCTACTAAACTCAGATTTATGAGAACTATTTTATGCAAAGAGAAAAAATTGCAGAACATGAAATCTGTGCAATTGTACAACAAGTGTTTCTGAGAAATACTACATATGCCTTACCAATAACGATGTACTAGATATGTCAATGGCCCTTAGGGAAACAAGATCAAGAAGCCTGTCTGGGGTGGATACAACGAACTCGGGCTCACAGCTTTTTAAACTGCTTAAGAAATAGCAAGTGTTAAGGGCCATAGAGAGAAAGAGAAGCTACATAACATAATTGACAATATACTTACCCATAGAAGGGTGAGCAGTGCAACCAGAAATTTTGCCAAATGATACGCACATAAACAAAAAGCATTACTTGAAAGGACCATAAAGGATGGATATACTAAAAATATGCCTTTGTAAAAGAATTGCACTATAATTAATGGACTGTAATTTTTATTTGGATGCCAAAGATGGACATAATTTCCTACTTAAAACTTGTATATCCCTCATCATCTATATATATATTTTTAGTCTTGACCAAGGTTTTCATCTAATCCGAGATCTTGCTTAAGCTATCAGCATGTATTAGTATTAGGCACTCACTCATATGATATGTATAAAATCCTGGCCTTTATCTCAACTAATGTAAATCAATATACCCTAAGACATCGACCATAGAGCACCAACAAATCAACCAAGATCTTTCAACTTTACATAACAACCTTAAATGAGTTTTAATTATTAATATTAAAAGAATGGTTAGGATCAAGTTACACCTAAGCGTTACACCTTTTTTTTGAATGGAATGATAGGAATCTCACATGATATTCCAAGCTGTTGGATGTAATCTACTACCTCTAGACTACTAGTGGTCAACTGTTTTGCGTTACTTAAATTGTCTCTAGAGGTCTCCAAATCACATGATTTTTGATATGTAAGTAATTTACAGGTGATAGACCACATCCAACAGCTCAAATCATCGATGTGGGATCCCATCATTCAATTCAAAAAAGGTATAACTCTATAAGGATTACACAAGGTGTAACTTGAACCTGACCCTAAAAGAATACCACAAATGATACAATTAATCTCGGTTTTCATATATTGGTTGATAATTCAATATCTCAATTCCCATGTATCAAGGAAGGTCCTTAGAATATCTTGGTTACTATATCGCAATCAAGATCTCAGAATATTTTGGTTCTAAATTCTCCCAACTTTTCATCTAGGCCAAGAAAGATCTAAACCTTCACTCATCTCATTACCGGCAACCCACAAAGTTGGCTAAGATATCGGCTCTTAAAGCCTTGGTCTACAAAAAGTTCAAAGAGTTTCCTCCATTGGTGCATGAGGTTAAGCCATAATCAATAAGATGGGTCTGCTAAACTCTAGTTTGAAGGAAAGGATGAGATGAAAGTGGAAGGTAATAGAATGTTGACAAAAAATCAGTCATTTGGGGCTTTTTCCTTTTTTGAAGGGAGGTGGGAGAGTGTTTGAATTGGGTGCAGAATACACTTTGCCTTAGAGTCTTCGACAAATAATCTATATCATACTGTATTTTTTTAAGCATTTTGAAATAGCAGCCTGCATACTAAATATATCATGCTTCAATGTTTAATTCTATTTTTGACCAGATACTAGGAGTTTGGTAAGATTCACCAAAAGGTAGACATTTTCTGTGTTCCGTTGATGCACAACAGCACTTCAACAATTGCTTTCTTGAATAGAGGAGACTAATAATAAATATTCTCTTTTCTGAACTTAGCTTATATATATGCAGCATCCTTACTATCTATCTTACAATAGCTTTTAGCCTGTCTCATGTTTGGCACAGACAGTTTTTTGCATGAAGGAACTGCTAGGCAGAAAAAACCCGAGCTTCCACTACCCTGAACCTGGTGATCTATAAATGCACCAGGATGCAAGCTTACTGTGTGGATTCCGAGAGCCTTGAGTGGTTTGCACAGTGATCTAACCTGAGCATGGATTCGAGGGAGAGGCATTAGTCAATCATAACATCAAGATACCTATTGCTTAAGTGCAAAATGACAAAAAAGTAGATAGGAAGCAGGCACGTTTGAACTTGAATTCCACCGAAGAAGAGACCAAATTATGGTGTAGTATCTCATGTCCTTGATCTTTAGTTCAAGATTAGATAATAGAAGATGATGTGATGGATAAATTCATAAACAGCAGAACGAGTGGACCTGAACAGCCTTCTCTTGAGATGGCACGAGGTATACAAGGAGGGGGCTGGTCACGAAAATCCCCTGCTTCTCCTTCTGTGCAACAATATCAGAAGCCGTGGAAACCAGCCAAGCGATCTGCTCTCTGCTAGCACAACCCCCACTCGTGTCCGATACATTCAATCCGGCAGAGCAGCACCTCCAGAACTCCACACCCCAGGTGCTGGCCAATAGATTCCCCTCCACACTTCCATCGGATATCCCTTCCTCGACCCAAGCATCCTGTATGGCGTTCAGGCAGAGGATAAGAAACTTGGAGGGGCTGCTGTAGTCCGAGTAGCCACTATCTCCACCACCCTTCCCTCCGGGATGCCGCTCGTTCTCGGCCTTTCCCTCGTTCTCGGCGGCCGGACCAGGAGGAGGGACCTCCTTGGGTTTCTTGTTGGCCCTCCGAGCGGCGCGCTTCTTGCCATGCCGATCATTGAAGGGATCGTCGGGACTCGGGAGGCTGAAGCACATCCCCTGCAGGAGAAAGGGAAGAAAGCTCAGAACAATGCCGCCGTTTTCTGACCAAGGAAACGAAAAAGAAGCCCACTCGCGGTTGGAACTCAAAACATATATTGATTAATAAAGTTATAACAGAAGACTCTCTCTATCCCTCTTCTTGAGATCAACAAGGGGAGAAGCAAACAGAACGAACTCCGGCCCGACGGACGGCGATAAGAATGGCCGTAGTTTCGATTCGCGCATTCATTAGTGTGTATCCAAAAGAAATCTATGTTCATGCATTCATGTGTATCCAATTCATTCATGTGTATCCAAAGAAATCGAGGATTAATAATATATATATATATATATACCAACCTACTCATAGCCCCTGCTTCAGAAGGACGCGGAGTCGGGAGAACACGGATTCGGGGAAGGGCGGAAAAGAGAGGAAAGAAAGAAAAGAAAAGAACTGATGAAGACAAGAGGAGAGGGAAAGAGAGGAGATGTGAAGGCGAAACCTCGCAGATGCGGCGCTTGCCGGCCTTGCGGCGATGCTTGGCGGCGATGATGGAGGCGATGCGAGCGGAGACGGCGGAGTCGCTCTTCCCCATCCGCTTGCGCTGGGTCTTGTTCCTCTCCTCCTCACCGCGTCGTCTCCTTTCGCCATGCCCTCCCCAGGCCCTCCTTCGCCTCACCAGAGCAGCACAAGACGAAGCTTTCCGAGTAACGGCGCGAGTCCGTGGGAGAGGCGAATAAAGGGCTACATACGAATCGATCAAAACCTAGGGGAGCCACGAATATTTTTGTTTTTTTAAAGATTTTATATTATTAGACGCTTAGGTATATTTGGCGACTTGAAGGCCCATGACTTATAGGCCCGTTGACAGTCACGCGCGGCCTATTACAGATCCACAGCCCGAGAGAGGGGTTTCCTAACGATCACGTGGACTTGCACGCGCCACCTCGATGCCGGACGGAGACGAGGCGGTAGCGACGAGGGGCAGGTAGATGCGATGAGATCGGCTTAGAGACCGAGATAGACAGGTCAACGGCGCAGCGACTCAACTTCGTCTTCCTCCCTCTGCCTGCCTTGTTCTTCTTCTGGCCTCCCTCCCTCGACGCGTCGTCGAAGCAGCGGTGGGTTTTTTCCATCCGAACGGCGCGAATCAGGCGGAGGAGCAACAAGCAAGCGGGCATGCGGTGAGGCAAGCCCCGGCAGAGGAGGCTATCCTGGCCGTAAGTCTCTCCTCGGTTTCTCTTCGTCCTTTCCCCGTAGCCGCAGTTCCCCGCGGGAGACATAACTTTTTTTCCTTTTTTTCCCAAAAAAAAACCTCGCTTCCGGTTCCTCCTCCCGCTGCTCCTCGCGGCTTGCCTTGCTGCGATGCGTCTGAATTGCAATCGATCATTGCTTCTTTGAATTTTTTTTTTTTTCTATCTTTTTTTTTTTGGCTTTCCCGCATCTGTGCGCTTGATCGATGCCATATTTTCTTGATTTCTGAGATGACCTGATGACCTTATGGACGCTTCCAATCCACGACGATGATATCTTCTAAACCCTCGAAATTTAGCTCAATCTGTTCCCTATCTGTTAGATCTGCATGCCCCTTCCCCAATCGAGGAAATCGAGCGCATTCTTCAGGTCTTGTAGCGGGAGATGTGAAAGGTTTGACGGATAACCTTTCGTAGTTTCACTTTCAACCTTTGTTGTCAAGGGTTGTAGCATCCCCAGAACGACCGATCGACCTGTCCAGTATACCATCTGCTTCCTCTGGACCTATCTTTGTGAGAGGATACACCTTCACTTGAGATTTGAGAAACTTTTGCCGTTCTCCGTTGGGATTTAAAAGTGACCAATTACAAAACAAAATTCAACAAGAGCTTAGATTCATTATCAATTTATGAAAATCATGGCTAGTTAGTGTTTTTTTTTTTGGTTATCAAATATGCTGGTATTCAAGAATTATATGTGATTGATCTTCAAAAGGAAAATCTAAAATTCTCATAAGTTTATAATTAATTATTAAGGAAGAGTAATAAATAAAATTTACAGATTTATGGTTCCGAATGTCAGAAATATCTCCTGCTTGGAATAAACTACTTTTTCACTTGGAATAAACTACTTCACCCTGCATGGTAGAGTAGTTTATTCCACATCTTAAATCTTTTGACAACTTTGGTTCCCCTGTAAATTGTTTGTATCTTCTATCTGAAGCTACTAAGGATCCATAATAACATGTTGAAAGTCTTGCTTGGGGGCATGTGGTAATTCATTTTTGACCTGAAAACACCTCTAGTGATAGAATCTTTGGATGATGGAGTCATTACTACTATGAATTTTCGATGTTGAAATCATTAATTGCAAGAAGCTTTAAATTTAGCTGATGATGGAAGCGATATTTCCTAGGCTAAAAACCTTTGAGCCGTGATATGGATGTATGCTTATCTGTCATTGATCATTGACTGGCTTGAATGTTTCAGGATTGTTCATTGTTTGCCTTTGTTTCTTTCTTGTTTTTCATAGAGGGAGCTGTTGTTGGAGATTGTCATTTAGTAAAAGCACCTCATGGCAAGAATCAAACCACAAGCATTGTTACAACAAAGCAAAAGGAAGAAGGGGCCAACTCGAATATGTTTGACTACTGTTCTTACTTGCAAACTTGTTGTCATCTTGATTGTGTTATCCCTATATGCGACTTACAAGCACTGGTATCGAAGGTTAGCATCTGTTATGTGCCATTAAATTCAAACCATATATCGAACTATATATGATTAAATCTATACTCACACTCATCATTTAATTATATGAATGCACAATTTGGAATCTAAAATTATCTCCAGACTGCATGATAACTATCAAGTCATGGTTTATTATTTAATATTTTGACAGCTTATTTGTCTTGTTGGTATTCATTTTGATATCAAAAGTTGATTCACTTCATTGTAGGTCAAGCGATGAACTAAGGCTTGACTTGCACAATTTTGAGGTACACATATTTTAATCTTACCCTTTTCTCAACTTCTCTTTCAGTTTTGCCAATTTTATGAAGAAAGGAAATTCATTTACCTACAACAGCTAGGTGTATCACAAAGGATGTTTTCCTGTGTTTATTTTTTAAGATATCCCTTCCATTCTATTCCACTGGTACTTTTGCTAAAAGAAGATGCAACTACTTAAATTCATTATCTTTTTTTGACAGTTCCTTTTTCTTTTTCATTTGTTTATGTGGTAAAGCACTCAGAAGCCTTTGGAGAATCAAAGAAATACAATCTTCCAAGTTATGCGGTAAGTTTCTCTGCCTTTAGGTTTTCAAGTTTAATATTAAATTCTTTTACCATAATTCTTTCAGAAATTGGTTTGTGATTTCACTGATTTCCTACCTTTGTTGAACTTATAACAATTTAATCAAATCAAACTGTTAGTTTCATGATCAAATTTATTTCTGCTGATTATCCTCTAGTTGAGCCCATGGCTTTATCAACTATGTTATTTTGAACAAGGACCTGAGTTTTTATGAGACTGCAGGACACCAATTCTGTTGTTGATTATTTTCAAAAATTCAATTACTAGTTTTAAAGCAGTCTATGAATCAAGTTTTAAGGAAAATTAAATAAATAGTATTTCTCTGATAATTGAGATAATAATGATTGCATAACCTCGTGTCTTTGCAATCAGCAAAATCAATTGAGATATGGGATCAACCTTTGAGCCTTCAGTTAGTAAACTTAAGATAATTTAATGGTTTTATCCATGCTGTCATTATTTGCAACTAGCAGACCGCCTGAACCTTTAAAGATTGACAACTTCCTAAATGTTGTAATCTTAGACATTCTTTACTTTATACCTTTTTGGTTGTTTGCTTCTCAGAGCTGGATATGCTTATCGATCCAAGTTTTGTCCATTATATTGCGAATAATTCGTCTCTTTGTAGCATCACAATTTTTCTTCTTAACAACTTCGCGTTTCTTTTAGACTGCAGCTATTTGGCAAGACTTTTTATACCTTTTTGGTCGTTTGCTTCTCAGACCCTGGTTATACTTGTTGATCCTAGTTTTGTCCATCATGTTGCCAACAATTCCTCTCTTTGTAGCATCGCACATGCACGTACGCACTTATGTATATGTATATGTGTATACATGTACACACATGCACATAAGGATATGTGTGTGTGTGTGTGTGTGTGTGCACGCATGTGTGTAACTAATGTATATAGTCATACGCATGCACATGCACATGCACACGTGTGTGCATGCGCATACACAGATATATCCATGGACGTATCCATTTCTGGTGGTATCTGTATCCCATAGTGTCTGTGCTTCTTAGCGCACGCGCGCAGACAGATATATATACACATATATATATATATATATACATACATATACATACATATACAGACACACTGACCATTTACCCGTGAAGGTTTATATTAGAAAAATAATATGCTATTTTGTGGATTTGGTGCTACAATTAATAGCAGAGAAAACGTTGTTCTTGATACCGTGTATGTTCCTTTGCTTTTTTTCCTTAATGTTTGAAACACAATGGCCAATATTGCATCTCATATCATGCTTAACTAACAATTCAACCTTTGTCATTGTATTAAAACTAAAATTCATTATAATTGACACTTTGCTGCACATGATTGTAGGTCAGCACGTACTGTGGAATGTGCTTATCTAAATATTCTTTGAGTTGAATCACGCTAAATTGTTGTATTGTTGGAATAGATTTTGAATACTGCCAAAGGTTCAATAACTATGGAGCTCGACAAGGATGCCTCTCCTGATGTTGTGGGCAAGTTTGTTGAGTTATGGTGAGCATTTGAAAGTATTGCTGAATATATGTGTGGACACCTGCTCCTTTCTTTTTAGCAATTATTTAGCAGTCACTGTATCTAATTTGTTTTTATGAAGTTTATTTTGACCACGTCTATGAACCTTTTGCGATCTGATTGATTATTTGATTCCTGGAGTCCAGAGGCTTATAATTATCGTAGTTGTCCTGCAAGAGAAAATTTTTCTCCTTGTTTTTTAATGGATGAGAGTTGCTAAACTACATTAACCTGTGTCAGCACTTATGGTGAACATAAAATTTAGTAACAGCAAATTTGGACATATATTCTTAAACAGCTCAACAGTTAAAAATATCAATCAGCTTGGATTACTTTTTTTTCTTTTTGTCAAAATAATGACTGACAAACAATCTATGATGCAGTCAAAAGGGTTATTTCAAAACGATGCCTTTTCATCATGTGAATAAAGAACTATGTGATTCAAGGAGGTCATTCTCCAAAGAATTGGAGCTGCAGAAGACTGGATATTGAAAAGAAAGTCCCACAGTCAACTTGCTATAAGGTTTACTAGCTTGCTATTATGGTGCTGGATGATATTTTGTTTTATGTTTCATATTCTCTTGCAATGCAGAAATAGATTATGATGTGTCACATGTAAATTGTGTGCTGCTTTTTTCTTTTTGTTTTAAAATTGTTGATGCTTTTGTTTTATCCGAACCCTCTTATCTGATACATGCAGTCCAAAGCATGAAGCATTCATGATTGGGACGACAGTGGCTAAATTCAGATGATAAAGGATTCGAGCTTTTTATTACGACAGCACCAATTCAGACTTAAGTGACAAGCTTCTTGTGTTTGGACGAGTCATCAAGGGGGAGGATGTGGTCAGGTAGCCAACTAAGTGCTCTCTCTCTCCCTCTGCCCTCCCCAAACCCATCCCCACCACCATTGCAAGGATTAATAATTGATACCGTGTTCATTTTTTCCCATAGAAAGAACTCACTGTTAGGAGAATCTTGCGACAACTACCAAACTATTGCCAGGGAATATTATTGCTGACTGTTGATTAATGTGAAAGGAATTTCATCCTTCTAACCATTTGTGAAATGAAAACCTTAACAGATCTAGTTACCTATCCATAAGCTGGTATCCTTACGTTGGGCATCACCTTATTTAGAGGTTAAGTGAATTTGCTGTGCCTCACATCTTTCTATATGGCTAATGACTTTGTTGGTAGGAGCAAGCAAACTGTGAATTATTTGGATAAGGTTCACTGCTTAGGAACATGGTGTGATCCTTTTTAGAAACATATTGTTGCAGCTTTTCCATTTTGAGTGTGGGTACTAAGTGTTCATACAAGTTTATGCTTCTTTACTAATTTAATATTTATATTCCTTTTTTTTTAAGTGTCATACAATCTGTAATAGGCGCCATATACAAATAATTCATACTAGTATATATTGTCACCATGTTTAAGTGGCCTTGATGATCTCAACTGCTTGAACGGTGGGCACTCTCTTGCACAAGCTTGTCTAGAATCACTCAAACTTTAACAGAACTGTCAGGGGCATGACCTATGAAGAACCTGCTTTTACGTGCCAAAAAAGAACCTGCTTTTGGATCTTTGCCACTAGACACTAGCTATTCAGGTTCTTCTTCAGGAAACATATGATGTTATATATTCTGGATGTAGCAAAAGATGACACTTGGCAGCTTATTGGTGATGCGGACAAGGCAATGATGGATGTGTGGTGTTTTAATGTATCATGCACCAGTGGTTTAAGCTTTAACTTGGCCTCATACCTCGTATTCTTTTGGACTTTGCTAGGGTGCAATAATTGATGAATATTTATATTAGATATGCCACAATCAGCTAGCACTGAACCGACTCGTAAGAAAATATTACTGGTTTGCTTTCTTTCCCCAAACTTCTGGCAGGAGCTCTTGGATTATCCCGAAGTGGTCGAGGCTCTTTATTATTTTGTTTATCTAGTTGGATCATGCTTTTCTCTTACAAGTAACAGAATCATTGTTGTGTGCGCTTTTGTGCAAAGCACTAATGGGTGCCCCCTTTTTTTATCTTCATCATGGGTGCCTAGAGTATCTTGTGGTGGAAATTTCAGGAATGGAGATGATTCCTGACCTATTGTAAACTAAACTCATTAACAAGTTAATTTTGTTCATGTGTCACCAAAAAATCTTTTGTTGCTGATTACCATGAATGCTTGTCTTTAATGCTGTCCCAGGAAATTGAGGAAGTTGACACGGATGAACATTACCGGCCCAAGTCCCCTGTAGGATCATTGACGTTACGCTAAAGCAGGAGCTTTGAACAATGCTGATTTTTTTCATCACCTCTGAATTTTTTCTGCACCCATCTGATGGTCGTCTGCATGCTGAAATATAATTTTGCCATCTGTAAGGGCCGCGTCCTCTGAGGCGTCCCGGACATGGCTTCGACTGTGTGATGCTGCGCTTGGACCGAACCGGCCTTGTATGGTAGTAATGCCTTTCAATTGGTGCATGCTACAAAATTAACTGAGGCAGTTGGTTTCACCGCAGTTTCTGCTGCCAAGGCTTATGAACCGTAATTCTCCCATTCCTTTATATGTTACATAATGAATTTCGGCCGAATATTTGGCTTTGTGCAAGCTTGAGCATGAGAAGATTCTTTACCTACCCTTGTTATATGATGTCTTACTTTTGACGGAACCGAGTGGGGTTGCAACATCTTGATCCGTTATTGTAATTGCTATTCCGACTGTTTTGTTTTGTAGAAGGTGCATCTAATTGTAGGTTTGCGAGATTTTTGCAGCCATGTTAATAATGATCGTCTTCTACTCGAGGACATCGCTAGCCGAGGATGTGGTGGGATTCGGACACGAGCAGCGAGAACGTAAGTTGTTCTTCTAATTTTTGTAGCAGCTTCTTATTCAATACTCTTCAGGGTACCGAGTTAAAACCGATAAACTGAGTTACATTAATTAGTCAAAAAAAAAAGCGTAGTGATAGAAATATTTTTCTATTCATCCATATAAAGTGGCGATCGTGGGACGCGGAAAACCACGCATCGCAGCTTACAAACTTCAGCCATACATTACATCGCAACCTGGTGCAGGCTTACTACGGTAAACATTAAGAAGTAGAGGAAAATAGAAGGGAAGCAGCTTCAAGAAGCCAACTCCAACCCGCCGGGGCGACCGCCAAGCGAGGGAGAAGGGTCCTCCATCTCTTTATTTAGGGCTGGAGGGGAGGGAGGACTTCGACCCTGGAGACCCCTTGCTTGGCCTCCGCCACTTTGGCCACCTCCACTTCTCCAACGACGACCGCATCGCTGGGCTTCGTCATCACGTCCTCCTCCGCTTCGTCATCTTGTCCTCCTCTGCCTCCGGTGGGCTCTTCCTCTTCTTCCTCGACGTAGTTGGGATCGTTCGGGTCGATGGCGGGCGGAAGGGGCTCGAGCTCGTTGTAGGCCTCGTCGGCGGGCCCTCCCAGGTGAACTTCCCGCCGTGGCCGGACTTGGGGACCTGGTGGAGGCCGCCGAGGCCATCCACGGGATGGCGGTCCATGCGGTGGACCCCCTTGTCCACCATCTTCTTCTCGAAGTAGCGGATGGTGTCCGGCCGCTGCGTCCGGGGCACCTCCACCTTCTCCACTTTCTTTCTTCCCTTCCTCGTCACGGCTCTCCCCTCTGATCTCCATCATCCACCGGCACTCGTCCCTCTCTCTTATGTATTAGTATCTCTTCTGCCTGGGGTGTCTGCTTGGGATTCGACGGGCGTTTGCTTGCTGAAAGAAATACTGCATTTCTTCCGGCTAGGGGTTCCAAAGCTAGAGAGGGAATTTTATATGCGGCGGAAGAGGAAAGGTTTCCCGGCTCGAGGGGTCTGGAAGGGGATGGAAGCTGGTGGATGGTTCCGCCACGTGTTCGTCTACGCCACGCGTGTCCTTTATCAGCGGGCGCTATCCGACCGTTCACCTAATGTCCTATCGGCAAGAATATGAAATTTTAAAAAAAAAAATGCAAAAAAAAGAGAAGTTCGGATGATGGCTCTGGAACAGTCTCAACGGCATCCGGTTCCCAGGGCTTTAGGACTCCGATATGGCTGACATCTAGGTCGGGCCCGAGACGGAGATTGAAACGAAATGTCGATTGATGTCGGCTGAGATGGAAAGCGCGTCAGCCCATATGGTAAATCCTTATTTTGATTTCTCATGTTATCGCGATTCCTCCACTTGTGATGCTGTGCACCTTAAACCATAAGGCTCGTTTTGGTTCGCGGAAAAAGGAGGAGAAAAATATAGTCAACGAAAAAGTAATGAGATGCCTTTTGTTTAGTTGGAGTTTTCAAAGAAGAGAGATGGAAAAGTTGTATTCTCATGAGAATATAATTCCTACATTTTATGAAAAGTCTTTTCCATGAGAAACATGGGAAAGTTACTCTCTCATGAGGCGGAAATCACTTTATTTTTATTTTTTTCCAAAAAAGTCTTTCAGCATTAAATAAGCATTAAAGAGACATTAAAAATCTAATTTTTTATTAAGGGCATAATAGGAATTATACATAACTTTTTCAGAAAAGTGGATTGCCAACTAAACATAAACACTTTCGAAATTTGTCACTTTTCCATGGTCAATCAAACATGCCAAAAGTACTTTCTTAGGCATTCTTTTTCTAGAAATTTGTTTCCCACGAATCATATTCCTAGAAGGAAAAATACTTTTCGTGAACCAAACGAGCCCTAAATGCCTTTCTTATGGCTCCTTCCAAAGGTAATCTCTCTCCTATCTCTTGTTTTCACCCCTGAGCTCGCTCTCGATCCTCCATTACTGCGGCTTGGTGTTAAATCCATCCACATCCAGGCCGCTCTCCTTGCCTTGGTCTCGCCGTTCCCCGGGCCTCCATCCACTGGAACTTCGACATCGTGGTGGTGCTCCACTATAACAAAATATATGGTCACTTTGTCATTTAAACATCGCTTATATTCATGGTATGGTCTGATTTAGATGTGAACGAAGATTAGCTCAATAATAAGAAAATCTCTTTTTATTTGTGTAATAGAGAGAGAGAGAGAGAGAGAGATCTTCTAGATTAAATGGAAGAAATAATAAAATGATATAGAATAAAAGAGAATATAATTATTAGTTATGAAAAAATTGATATCAATATTTTTTGGTAGATACGGACATCCATCCTTCGGATTTTCCTATGCAATGTGCATGCTTAATTCTAGCTGCATATAGAATCAATATAAAAACACCAGAAGGGTCAAATTAACTCTATCTTCAAACATATTTTACTTGCTCGTTGGTTAGAGTATTGGTCAGATGAGCAACAAAGTGTCTGCATATTTTGCTATTGCAATGCCATCACCCAGTCACAGTGGACATGCTTGAAACTCTGGCAGAACTTAGTAAGGATAAATAATTATTAGTTTCTAAGAGAATAACTAATTTTGATTGTTTTATCAGGACAAACAATGCAAATAGGTTAAAGAGCTCTAAATACGATCCGTCGTTTATCTGGGACCTGACCGTGCCTAAAATCATGTTGAGGATAGGGTCTCTTATAAAGGATTGAAGTCCACCGGCACTGCTGAAAATAAAGAGGAAAAATAAGAATGCATTCGCGCAAGGTAAAATTCTGGCGAAGCCAGGCAGCAAGGCTATCATGTCCTCCCGTTGATGACGACGGAAAGGTAAAATTCCGATAGCCCGGCTTAGTGATCTCGCGTCAGTGGCGTACAGTAGAGATCACGGGCGTACAGAATATCCAGCACCCAATTGGACGGCTGCGATCATCCAATCGATGCTTGAAACCAGAAAGAGTATGGCTACGGCATGCATGCGACGCCGTTCTTCTCTGCAAAGCATGGCGAGCCGCGAAGAGCTTGAAGCTCCTCTCCCCCTCCTCTTTCTATTCTGCGACGGAAATTAGACTCATGTCAAGCGTGGCGGCAAGATGGTACGTTGCGGTCTCTAGTCCTACTCTTGCGTAGCTCAAATAAGAACAGAACATTAACAAATAGCAATTTGTTCCGAGATTGTTTCGAGCAGATATGTGTTTCTGCGTTTGTTATGGTCAAGGTGTCATCCGATCCAGCTTGACCAATCGCATGCTTGCGACGACCTCCAAAAAGATTCATCAAAAATACCCAAGATCTTTCTACGAAGAAGTAACGGGAAGAACCAAAAAAAACAATAGATCTACATGAATATCACAGAGGCATTACTGAATTCCACCTGATGCATAAGCTTGAACCACTTGAGAAGAAGATCCATGGACAATACACTGGTCATTAGATAAACAACGAAAGACCTGACGACGACGACTACTACAAGAACAACAAAGATACCCAGAGTTTTTGGTCTAAGGTTACAGAGACATCAGAATAATATAGAAAACCCAAACAATCATCAGAGCACACGTCATCTTACACTCGCTGAAGCGTCACTAGCCTAACACCTAACCAAGAGAATCGGTCATGTTAGAATAGTACGCTAGGGTTAGGAGTGCAATACAGGAAGCTTGATTCTACTCCCCGGGTAAGCATATGTTAATATCAGGAGAAGGTTTGTGCTCCGATGATTGCTGACCGTTCCAACCTGCCATCCGGAAAGAAGAGAAGTTCAGATTTGGGGGGTTGCTGCTCATGCTGTTTTCCACATCTCCATGGCTTTGCCCGGGTATCGTCGAGGCCGGGGTTTCACATTCATCATCAGGATTTGCCTGAGAAAGGGGCCTTGCTGTTGTCAATACTCCAGTAGATGTTGGAATTGGTGAGTAGGTCGGTTCCTGGATGGCCTTCCTTTTATGCTCCTTAAAAGTGTTTGGTAAGAAACTCCCAACGACCACCTGCAAAAGCAACAGAAACCACATCATCGGGGCATCTTTTACATCCGAGAAACCTGAAGAAACACTATTTCTTTAGCATCGGAATAGAAAGATAAATGCATTTGTATGACCGTTCAAGTTAAAGTACTCCCATACGCTATATTCTACATCATACATACAGGAATGTCAAAAGTCCCAAGACAGAAACAGCTCGACCACAGCGTGACCTCCAGAACGGATGGCATTTTTTGAAATTCTCCTAAACCATAATTTGGATCAGCTTGTTCATATCATACCTTGTTAATACTCAGACACCATGATCGTTTCCTCGACGCCCAGGGACCAAAAATACAGCCAGGGACCAAAAATACAGGGAAAACATAACAAAGTATTTGAAAAACAAGCTAACTCGTAAAACTTAGTCATCCTGTATGGAACAATTATAGTTACCATTGGCTTAGGCTTACCTAGCTTAGTCCAGTCTCATTCCACTGACTGAGCTAGACTAGGCTCGGGCTTTCTTTATTGAGTCTGAAAATTGAGAGGGCAGCAATTCATTAGCATCACTAACTTTGGAGTCAGTCCTAGGACTGCACCCCCTTACTGTATAAGATAGCCTGATTGCACATGGATCAGTGCAAGTTCACAAGAATATACACAATGATTACTTTCAGTACAGTGGAAGTGCTCGGAAATCAAGATGTCACAAAAATGCTGGCTTTTAGTGGTTTCCACTTCAGAACTCTGGCATACTAAAAGTTTTAGAAAGCAAGGACTTGGATCTTATGCATTTTTCAATTTTCCCTTTTTCTTTAGTAGAGGGCAACTTGAAATTTACTGGCACAATTGAGCTTTGGCAGAGTTGATTTTTTTCATTCATTCTGATGATTCTTGTTTAAGCATCAAAATACACATTACTGTAACTAACTATGCTATAGTAATGATTCATTTAGAAATAACAGAAAATAGCAAATGGTGTATGTGCTACTATCTTCCTTAATCTTCATGGCCCTTTTCCAGATTATATAGTAAATGAAGCTGGCCTCATCCCATCTATCTGAGGTTAATTAGCTGATACATAGTAAGTGACTTCAAAATACGATGTTTATACTGCAAACAGAGATTCAAATCTCGTAAGTTATCAGTTTATATAGCAAAACATGCAAGATCCCAAAGCACAGAGGTCCATGATATACAACAATATCATGCTAGCACATTACGCAATGCTCCTGATTCATCACTTATGACCCGATAAAATAGCCTTTCTTTAGCTGGTACAATTGAAAACACACATAGAAGGTTGATAACTAATTTCTACATGGAGCGAAACCTAGAGAACATAAGTTTCATATAATTCCTGTTAGACATCATAATGTTGCATAAGCCATAGTAGTCCAGAAGACAGAACTACATGAAATTTCTGCCAGGTATCAGAATGATGCTAACCCATACCGGTTCAATATAGACACTTTGTACTATTATGTAATAGGGGAGTAAACTTCTGTTGCATAGTGTATGAATGCCCTTTTCCTAAGCCGAGTTGCTGATAGAAGGCTTACTTATTAGCACCTAGTTTGATATGTAATCCCCTCTTTGTCAGAGTCCAGTAATATTAACTAACCCATGCAGTTTTATGCAGGACAGCTTTCCCGGTACACCACATGATAGTGGAGTGTACCATGTAAGATATAGGAACAAGTCAGACATTTCTATAGCAGACAAGAGAAGTTTTATGTTACTTGAATTGGACTGGCCGCAAGCAGTAATCCAGCAACTCCTCCACCAACCACACGACCATCAGGGCCAGCAAGTGAGACACTTATCCCGCCAGTTCTACTGCGTACGCCACCATTCTCTGTAATTGTGAAGGAGCCAGATAAAGATAGAATCTCAAAGCGGCCCTGCATAATAACATAATGAACAGCTTAGAACCCATTGTATTGTTTTTCTTCTCGAGGAAGATAAAAAAAAAATAGATAATACAACCCAGAAGAAAGAGAGGAGAAGAGACATTGCAAATGAACATGAAGGTGGAACAAAGATTGTTTTTTGATCCTACAGTACAACTGCTGAGTGCTGACTTGCTAGTTATTAAATGTTTTAATATGCATACAACCATGGCTTTTATCTGATAGCATTTACGATTTTATTTATCATCTTATCACCCAGAGATGCATGTCTATGTGCACTAACTGGCCTTTAGGCAAATTCAACAATTCAGCACCTGTTTATAATGGACTATGAAGCCGTATTGGCTGCAACAATGACAAAAATTTAACCCTTAGCAGAAACATCATTTACTGTTTCTAGTAGAGCGCATTGGCACATTACATGAAGCCAAATGGAAGTTCTCTTAAATCGCCTAGGCAACCTCAAAATTTTTCAGCCTGTGACCTGAATTATCTCGAGCATCATGATGAAAGCACAATCAAAAGTCAGTGAAGATGAACACGAGCTCCTGCAGGTAGACATGAGCAGAAGGAACCCTAGTTCAAAAGATGTCTAAGATGCAGCTGTATGCAACCTTCAGAGCCACATTGTTAGGTTTGCAAGCTTCATGGGTCTTCCAGGAAAGATACTAGTTGATATATAATAAAGGACTTGTGAAGACTCAGACACAAGCAATGGAATTGATGATCATCGGCCTTGAAATTTAGCTGCAATGTTTTATGCATGAAGACATGCGTCTGTACATTTCTCACTACAGGAAATATGCTTCCTACTTACAATAAATGCTTGGAATGGGACTCCAACGCAAAGGGATGCTGAGTGTTGCATATAAGGAGGCAGTGTTAAGAAGAAAAAAAGCCTACATGCGAAGAAAACTCTGAGAATACTGGAAGAGTCCCTCTCATGAGATGGTGATCCATATGTCTCCTAAACAAGAATCCTTAAAATAATCAAAAAATTGAAAAAAAAATCATGTTTTTTGTCGAAAAAAGAGTCGGAGAATGTAAAAATTAAAGCATTTTTGATTGATTTATGATAGAATATTAAACATCTAAAAATGTCAGAAAATAAAAAGACACAAATTAAATGTGCTCACTTAGGATGAAGGTCAGCAATGTGAGTAATATAAAGCACTGTGATGCATGGGCACAGCATGCTAGAACAAATTTACTGTTGACCAGGAGGCAAAATCACCCTCTAAGTGATTTTAGGATGGCTGATCCCCTCAAAGATACTGGTTTTACCTCTCCTTTTCTTTATTCCTTGATCTCTTTTTTTCAATTTGAGAAACATGGTGGGAATTCCACCTTCTGGGATCAAATGAGGAACCTCTTGTCCCCTTTCAATGTAGATTACTAGCATGTACAAAGCTACTTAGCATTAAGCATTTACTATCAAGTTCCCAGATAAACTGCCTTATACTGGATTAAACCACATGCAAGAGCAACAAACTAGACATCTAGGTAGATTTAACAAAACTATAACTACAAGAAGCTAGTGTAGTGTAGTGTCGAATACTAGTTTTTTTGACAGTGAAAAAACAAAATAACCAACCTTCAAGAAGCCTCTAAAACTTGTGGAAATGACAAATGCTAAGGACAGGGAATTTGCTTAATTTGTAAAATCTGGTCACTTGATGGTTGAGCTGGAACAGTCAGGAGTCATCTCTCTTTTTTTGATGCTGAAACTGATGAAAGATATCATTCCAGAGTTATTATTTGTAGTTTATTAACCAAGGCAGAAGGCTGGTGCAGGTGATTCTCATTCACGGACCTAAAAAATTGAACAAAGTAGCAGATTTTGGATGGAATTGCTTGAATCTCATACATAATGTCTGGAGTAGGGGCTCCATGGATCATTGCTGGATCACATGATTGAAAGGAAGAGCCCCTCAAACCCCACCCCTCCACCCACCCAATAAAAGGATTTTTAGTTATGTTTTATATGAGGTGTAGCACCATCAGTCCATCATGGAACTTCAATATATCTAATCAAATTACATGATTGATATAACCTAAGTTCCTCAATACAATATTAATCCTATCTCATGCTAAGACATAGCATACATTTTTTTTTACTTTCTCTTTCCATACATATGATGCTTCTTAGTGATGTTAAAACGTTGCCTTTTACATAATTTCTTATCTGGACAAATAGTATTTGTCAGCTTCAACGTATTTTGGTTTTAGCTTTTCAATCCTCCGACTGGATGACATGTACAAATCTAAACCACTCCTAAAGAGTTTTAAAAGTTTAAGTTTGATATAGAGGAATAACCTAAGGGCTTAAGTATCTAATTATAACGTGCCAAGGTTAAGTATCAAGATAATTGGTAATGGCATGCTTTCATGGAGACAAAAATTGAAAACCTGAGTGTTCATATTCCAAGCAGCTGTTGAGCGGAGATAAGTGGCACTCAAGGTAATAAGGACGCATTAACAAAACTTAGCCGTCTCATCAACAAGCAAATAAACCTGAATGCGCGCAAATAAGAAGCCGTAGCTCATACCTCATATGTCAAGGTGCCACCAGAAGAACCTGGCTGGCGTAGAGTGACATTGGAGATAGCTCCATTAGCAGAGAGAATGCAAACTGCCCGCGGGCCCTTTTGGGAGAAGGAGAGTATCCTCGCAGCAACATCCTACCAAGGCCAAAGGAATTCTTCAGCATAAAGTCCGACTTATTCAATCTCCGGTCGTGTGGTGCAATTTAAAAAGTAGTTTGGGAAGGCATTCAGAACAGCAAATGAGATGAGGAGCAAAAATTTCAGCTTTGTAGTTGCGATGTGTTACCTCCCCTGTGGCTATGGTCACAACATGTGGTGTGAAATTTCCTCCAGCTGAGTACGCAAACCACTCCCCTTCAAAAATCAAAAGTTTGGGACGTGAGATGAGACAAGTATTGCACGGTTATGCACCGAACAATCCACCCTCTAAATGATAGCGAGTTGATGTTCGGATGAAGCACTGCTGCTGGGTCATTATATTAGGTGTTTTTCAGTCTTATTTTCCGATTTGTGTATGCCAAACAAGAAAGTAAACCCGGTAGCACAGCACAAAAATATTCTCTTCACAAGGAACGCTTGAAAGGCCGGGCTTTTGTCCCGCTACCAGCGTTAGCCCACCAAGAAGAACAGAAGTAGAAGGGGGTTCCTTGCCATAATCTATGAAATCAAGATGAAAGAAACGAGAGATTTCCCCTTTTTTTTTCGTAGCATTACGGTCTCGGCTCTCCTAAAAGCTAGCAACTTTATCTACCAATGATTTTCTTTTCCCCCCACTGTGACCAAACTATTAACTGTTCGATATCAGGACACTGAAAAAAAAAGAAATAGTTGCCACCAACTCAAACAGTCACGGAACCGTAAATAAAAATGGGTAGCAGGGAAAACGATAGAAAAGAAGAAGAAGCGTCTGCAAGCGAGGGAGGGAAAGAGGAGAGAGTCAAGGTTGGAACTTGGAAGGGGAGGTTAGAAGAAGAGGGAGAGAAAGAGAGAGAGGACCGACCGAGAGCTGCAAGGAGCTGGCGCTTGCCGGAGCCTGGTGGCCGCCCTCTACCCCGTTTGCTGGAAAAGTCTCCGCCGACGGGAGAGAAAGGGGAGGAGGAGGTGGTGGGGGACAGCGCCAGGGCCATGCTGCTTCCGTCGGGCCCGTACTTGCGGGGCCTCCCCCGCTTCTTCCGCGCAAGATCCTCGCCGCCGCTCCCGACGCCCGTACTCATGCCCGTCGCTATCCCCATCCCTATGCCAGGCACCGGCGGCACCACCGCTCCCGGACCAGCAGGCGGGGACGGAGTCGGGGATGGCGATGGGGTCGAAGAAGGAGAGTCCTTCGCCGCCCCTCCCGCATCTCCTCCTCCAACTTCAGGAGAACCACTCACCACGACGCTCTCCCTCCCTTCCATGCATATACTAGCGAGCTATCCGACACGCCGACAGACGGACAGACGGACAATAGGAACACCAGCAGCAGCGCAAAGGGAAGGAGAGAGAAAACCCGATCGAGTGGTTGGATAAAGTTTCGATCTCCTTCTTTCTTTTTTCTTCGTTCCTTCTCCTCTTCTTCCTTTCTGGGTTTTGGAATGAGACGCGACGACGAGCAGGGCGGGCGAGTCTTCCTCTCTTTCCTCTCCTCTCCTCTCCTCTCCTCTACTCTACTCTACTCTCCGTCCGTCGTCGATTGAGAAAGAGAAAGAAACGGACAAAGGAAAAGGAACAAAAAAAAAAAAAAGCTGCTCTGGTTATCCCTTTCTTCCTTTCCTTGCCTTCTTTTTTTATTTTTTCCCTTTCCCTTTCTTTGTTCTCCCTCGCCTGCTCCTCCTCCGGCTGCTGCTACCGCAACCGTGAGGCGAGAGACAAATACATAGAAAGAGCGGGTTCCACTTCCCCTCATCTCTCTCTCACACGCAATTTCCTCCCTCTCTTTAAGTGACCTCTAAACCCCTTGAAACCACTCGGAATGACGTCGATGCCACCAAGCAGGGCAGGGTGCGTGCCCTCAGACTCCAGGGGCTTTCTTTTTATCTCGTGGGGAGTTGGGCTGGGAAAAGTGGAGCTGGAGAATCTGGGAATACAGTGAAAACATAGTCCAGCCCGTGTTTCTTCTGCAGAACCTAAACCTAGCGGCAATTCGTTCGTATCCAGTTAGTTAATTAAATTAAAATTACGACAATACCCTCTTAATTTTAGGCCAACCTTGGTTAACTTTTTTTTTTTAACTTTAAGAAGTTCAAAAAAAAAAAACCCAAATTTGCAAATTATTCCAAGTTGACTCATCTCCATTACATCATGTGACCATCGTATTATAATATAAAATTGTTCTACGCTGAATCTCCCATTCGTCGGGCATAGATCTCAAAGCACAACCAGAATCATCATCCATCTACATAGATCTCAAAGCGACTAGTGGATGATATAAATTATTCACCCACCTACAAAAATCTCAAAGCGACCGTATAGATAATCCAGATATTCATCCATCTACATAGATCTCAAAGCCTAGATATTTATCCATCTGCACAAATCTCAAAGGCAAATGGATGATCCGAATTCGTGCAAGAAAGGAAATATGGGAGGAGGGCTTTCTCCACACCAGCCACTATTGGCGCCACCCGCTCCCTCAACATGGGCTGTGATTGTTGAAGATCCCAACACTGGTAGTGGGGCACGAGGGCAGGCGGTGGATGGTTTGAGCCTGAGAGATCGGGGTTTGGTGAGGTGAGAATAGATCAAGATAATCAAAGACGTCGGAACTAGGCTATGGTTGAGATTATCGAAATAGAATTTGGAGTCAGAAATCAAGAGATTAGAAGAAATTGGGGAAAATTAAGGTTTAGGCGGAGTCAGAAGCCCTAGACTTTGGAGAGAAGAGAGAGATTCGCCACAAAATGATGGAGTGGTGTATCGATGTTGTTGTGAGAGGCTCACCGGTGTTGCCACATATGCTTTCATCTGACCGCTAGCGACGTGGAGGGAAAAAAAGAAGAGGAGAAAAGACGATTAGAGAGGAAGAAGAGGATGATGCCTGCATAGATCTCAAAACAACCGCAAATGATTTAGATATTCATTCACATGTGTATCTCTCAAAGCAATTGTGGATGATCTGATATTTATCAATATGCACACATCTCAAAGCAATCAATAGATGATCAGAATTATCCATCTCTTTGTACAGATCTCGAAGCAATACAAATGTTCATTCACGTGCACAGATATCCAAGCAACTGCATAGATAATCCGAATATTCATCCGTCTACATAGATCTTATAGCAACCATATAAATGATCCAAATAGTCATCCACTTGTACGGATCTCAAAGTGATTGTATGGATGACCAGGATTATTCATTCATCTACCTGCATAGATCTCAAAGCGACCATGTAGATGATTTAGATTATTTATCCATCTGGATAGATCTTAAAAAAATACTGGAATAGGCTAATGCCATTCATAGGTTAGAGAGTCCAAGGGCAAGTTTGGAATGGTTCGAAAACTCAGAAAATTCGTTTAAAATTTTTAAAATTAAAAAAATATATTATAATTTTAATTTTTAAAAAAAAAGGATACGATAGCAGAACAGTCAAGTGCGCGAGGTCCTGTCATAATTTTCCTTCTTTTTTTTTTTAGGGAGGGTGGGGGTCGGGGTTTGCTATTGTCACGGAAAAAAAATGGAGGACAAAAGGCGATAAAAAAAGAAAGCGATCGAATCAATGCATTTATTTATAGGGCGGGGCGGTTTCCTGGATCCTCCTTGTTTTCTCTCTCTCCTTTTTTTTCAAAAAAAAATTTTGAAATCCACTCCGAGTCGTTCAACCATAAATGGCCAATCGGTAGATACCAAAATTCCAAGCCCCCAACTTTTGCTCGTTAGAACTAAAGAATTATAAAGAATTATATGTAGTAGGTAGCTTTAAGGGAGACCCTCCCCTTATAATACTGCCGAGCGCCGAGTTTTTACCCGTCAGAAAACTATAGGATTGGGAATAAAGAAGCAAATCTAGTAGACTAGTTGGCAGATTTAGGGGAGACTCTTCCCTAATAAATCTCCATCCATCTCCTTACTCTTACCCGAAAATCATACGCACTCTGAACGGACGGAGGAAGTATTTCGAGCAAAGCCGCAAAGGTGGTGGCCTCCATGGGAAGCAAGCCACAACAACAGGGGCTTTTGAGTAATTACGGCATGTCTCTTTCACGCACTATACGTAGATAAGTAGGAAGGCGGTTTTATTAATTTATTTCACCACCCCAGAACAAAAAGAAATAGCAATAAAAAAAAAAGGCGGTTTTCGCTTGGGAGCGAGATGTAACTTTAAACTTTTGAAAAGAAAAAAATTAAGAAGGACGCCCCTCCACAGACATCGATGGAGGGAGGAAGGGGATGGGAAAAGAGATTAATCTGATCCGGTCAACTGTTGCTGCGCTGTAAAAGCTAAAACCCTCTCTGAATTATATTAATAAATAATCAATACTTATATCCTAATGATAAAGAATTTGGGGAGAGGGGGTGCATATCCCAACACCGCTCTCCGTTTCTGAAACCAAATGAAATCCGAGCGTCGCATTTGCAGTTCCTCTTTTAAAGAAAGAGCGAGAAGTGGGAGGGAGGGAAAGGAGAAAGGAAGCTAGCTGGCAGGCGGCATAAATATATACATAAATATAGTTGTAAAAAAGAATGGCAGGGGAGAAATAAAGAACTGTGGAGGGGCTTCTCCGCCTTCAAAGCAAAAAAAAAAAAAAAAAAAAATACAAGCACCAGCAGGCTTAAAAGCTGTCGGAGGACTCGTTCGACGTTAGCTTGGCCTTCCTTCCCTTCCCTCGGTGGGCCTACCTTAAACCCTCCAGAATCCTCGAGCTTACGTCGGGAGGGAGAGCTTCCCCTGGGTCCCCGGCGCGCCACCAAATGGCGCCAAGGGGAGGCCTCCCTCCGCTGTCTTCTTCCGGGCACCCAACATCCCTGCCTTGCTGGCCTGTCGGCTGATCTAAGATGGGCTACGTCACCTGGCCCCCCTCGGCGTTAGGAGTTTGAACGGGGGAGCTATTCACGGGCGCTGAGTTGGATTTTTCAAACGTTCAACCGGCACTACCTAATTTTATTAGCTGAATGGTGCCTTCTCTTGCGATTTGTAAGACACCGGAATCCAATGCCCAGAGATGCCGATTTTTATTTAATGAAAAAAAAAGCGGATTTTTTTAGACGTCCATTGCCGTAGAACAGCATGATACTCAGTGTAAATTAATAAATACACTGGCCCAAAATTCAAAACAAACATCTAAAAAAATAACAAGAAAGAGATGCCGAAAGGATTCAAACAAACATCTACAGAAAAGAAATCATGAAAGAAAAAAAAAAATCGAAAAGAGAAGAAAAGCTTTTTTATTAAAATAATTGTAAAGAGCCAAACTCGACCCCCTCTCACCCAAGGAAGCCATCCACAAACAGAGTCATCATACTAATTTTTTTCCTCTCCTATCTTAAAACTTCCCTGGGACGTCTCCACCACACTCCCACCTCTCCAAGTTGCCTCTCTCGCTCTCTTAAAAAAGACGCATATAACTCTTTCCCCTTCTTAATAAAACTATACGCTCTCGTTGGTACAATAAAAAAAACATCACCATCTTCTATCAAAAAATAAAATTATCACTATCCTACTCCACTTAAAAAAAAAACTTTTATATTACGTCGATCTAAATCTCGATCTAATTTAATATGATTCTGGATCTTGATAGAATTATTGGAATTTGGCAATAAATCTCAATACTTGCTTGATATTCTAGATCCAAAAATCTAAATTTGAACTATCAAAAACTCAAACCATTTTAACTGTTAAAATAAAATTTTCCATTCATATCAGAGAGGTCACCTCGAAACTAAAGCTTTCAAAAGTACATCATCCACCTAAGCTTGGGTAGCCTCGATCGCTACTATGTCCGCACCATCTTACTAGTTGGCAGTGGATAACTCCATGAAACTGTTCAGAGACCAACAAATTGATTTTCTTTATTTGGCATCATCATACATTTTTTTCACGTTGGCATGCCACGCCACCGCTCTATCTTGAATATATGGCTGAGGTTGGTCATGCAAATCATCGGTCAACCTCAACATGCAAGGAGAAGTGAAGACTTTTCTTCACACGGGAGGCATGGTCACTTTTCCTAAAATAAGTGGATGGAGAGAATACGGCAACATCCTTTACATTTTTATTGACAAACATCTCCCCTCTGAAGTTTAAATTTTTTTAATTAATCACTCAAAATTTAGGGGGAACAAATAAATAGTTGGATTGCATTGACACAAAAAATATTTTTGAGGGACTATTTTTTTCCTAAAAAAAATTAGGGTTAAAGTCTGTTTGAAGTAAAGTTGGAGGGACATCGCTATTACTTTTCCTAAAGAGGGTGTAAGGTACATCACTGGATTTTTGGTGTCCATGATGCACTTCTTCATTTCATGTGATTTAAAGAACGTGTTAGGATTTGATTACTATGAGCTACGCTGCAAAAAAACATGGCATGAAAAATTCTTACTGGACCAAAGCCAAAAAAAAATTCTTACCGGCAATTATCAAAGCTATAAATTTGATTATTTCTATTATTAGTGACTTACCATTAAGTTAAAGTGATATTTCACCTTTCATATAATTTGGTAAGAAATAATTTAGATTGTTTTACATAGTAATCATAATATGCAATCAACATCCCGATCGGATTTTCTATTAGAAGCATGCACCCCTTATGTAATTTTTTTTGTCAAATAATGCTCCTCATATATCGCAATCTAACCAGTCTTCAATTCTTTAAAAGTGAATGGAGTTTGGTGATAGGAACATTTTAATTTAAGTTGCAAATTAGTTGCTGCACTAGTAATTTAGAAGACGGCCTTGGTGCAACAGTAACAACGTTTTATTGTGGCTTGGGTTTTATTGGTTCAAAATACTAAATTAGTCTCCATACACATGAGAATGAGACTATGTACGTATATTATCAGCCTCGTCTAGTCCACAAACTATATATACTACGATACCCTTTTTATTGGTGCATCAGTGATCGGTTACCGGATAGAAGCGGTATCTTTCGCGAATAAAAAATGATTCATCTCTCTTGGCAGGGATCCGTTGTTGAATCATGCCTGCACAGATGTCAAAGCACTCTGAACTCCACCGTGCATTCATCTGCACAGATCTTATAGTAATCGCAGATCTCAAAATGATCCGTGGGTGATCATCCAACGGTAGCGGTGGCCTCGCGCGCGAAGTAAGGTGAATCGCGCGAAAGACGCAACCCCGTCCCTCGCGCAGCACAAAAATATTGCATCAGAATGAGCCGTAAACGCATGCAGGAGCCTACGAAAGAGATGATGATGACCGCCTTGGTCCATTGGGGACCTTGGATGACCCACCTGACAGAGAAAGAGCAAATGGTGCCGGTTTGACCACAATCCATCATCAACGACTTGACGTAGGTGGGCCAGCTCCCAGCGTGAGAAGAACAGGGAAAGCCGAGGCTACGCCCAGGCTGCCCGAGAATCCATCACCTCGATCGAGCCCCCCTCTTCTTTCTGCCATCCGTGCGTCCTTCTCCCGTGGGAGGCAACCGCAGCAAGGCTTCGGAGAAACCCAAGTAAAACGATGCGGGACGGCAGCGGGCTCGACCGACGATGGTGACGCGCTTGCTACCACTGCCAACCTTTTTCCCATTCCTGTTCACCCGGAGAGAGAAGCGGAGCGAGCCACACGCACGTGATGCATCGGTCACGCGCTCCCTCTTTCCCTACCTGCCGCTCTCTCTTTCCATCGGCAGCCAACAACCTCGTGCGAGCTTCTCAGGGGCTTATTACAGCCATCATTATTTGCCTATGAAAAAACTGAAAACTTCGAAACCCCAGATTAGAGAACAGCTCCGCGTGACTCGCACATACAAGAAAGGACAGGGAATCTATTAACGCCGACGTTTCGGAGGTGCTGCCCTCGGGCTCAGGGATTCTTTATGATCCCTATTGCATTTGTTCCAATTAGATTATTTCGGCCGTTTAATTTGGATCGGCAACGTCTGCAGGACTATTTCCACCACAAAAGAGCAAAACAAAGCCGGTGCGTTCCATTTATTTCCTTCCTCTTCTATCAAGACTTAGATCACCCACCATCTACCCATTCCAGTGGATCCAGCTCGCCACCAGCAAGGTCTTTGCCAGATACGGTTTGCAGCGACCAAATATGCCCAGGGCTCCATCGCAGCTTTCCGGCCAAAATTCAAGAGTCCGGTCAAAAGACCTTCCCGTACATATTCGCGGTTGCGTACAGATGACTCGCATCACAGACCATTTCCCACCTCCCCCGGCTTTAAAAAATGATTGGGTTTTCCGATAAAGCCTAGATGGTAGAGATATGATTGTATAATAATCTACGAAGTGGGCATTTTCATATTAGATTCTTCGCAGTTGCCTTGTAGAAATAAAACAAAAGGAGAAACGAGAGAGAGAGAGAGAGAGAGAGAGAGAGTTCAAACATCTTTTCTGGTGAGAGCTTTCAATTCCTGCATCTTTTAATAAGGCATACGACCGACTAAAGGAGAAAACAACAAATAAAGCTGCCAGGTGATAATTAAAGTAAGAAGAACAGGAGACAGCATCCAAACCTATTGTGTGATTCTTTCCTGACCTCCAGCCCTCTTTCAAGGTTAAACCTCCAGCTCAACGGATGCTCGAGTGTTTTCAGATACATCGCACTCTGGCTAATTAATGGGACTACCCGCCTCGAGTCTTTATTTTTCGGAAGACAACTATAAGCTCAAAGACTTAACCGAAGCAATGTAATGTGCGCGCTCGGGGGAAAAGAGCCGAGCAATCTGGGTAAGTTTACGAATCAGGTTTAGGAGGGAACTTGAAAAAATGGCCATACATCCTCCACCAATTCACCGAGGCTTCCTCAACCGTCCGATATTCCCAGATATGTGGCCTCGATTTCTCACGAGCTTCTAAAATCTCCTGCAACAAAACGAGACGAAGCCCTTAAGCTAAGACTGACAAAAAACATATGCATACTGGAAACCCGTACATGCATGATGTCGAAAATAGCGCATCCAAAGAACCAAGAGACAAAAGTAAAAAAAAAAAAGAAAAGAAATCAATAATGATCAAAAGTAGAACTTTAACATGATGGTACACACGAGAACTTTATCGATGCGTTTCTATGACCACCTTGATGCGTCCAGCAGCCACTCATATACGCCCTTCAAGATCAACAGTTGACTAATCATAGACTTTTTGGGCTCCTTTAGGAGATGCCCCAGTAACACAGAGGCAAGCAGTTGTTCCCGAAAACTATTTTGCAATGAACAAACCAAACCCAATACAGAATGTGATGCCATGGGGTTGTTTTGGAGGAATCTAAATCAATATCAAGAAAGCTGTAAATAGCGGCATACATTACTCCCTACTCTTCTTGTTTTTGTTATTGTTTTCTCACTTTTCCAATCCTAGGCTGCCATCTTGAAAAATCCGAGCAAAATCCAAATGAGCTTCATACGGATTGGGAAGGGGGTAGATACAACCAAGATATGCAGGTACCTGGTGATTAGATCTCGACCTAATATTTTCACAACAGAAAAATATATGCAGGTGTCTCTAGAAATAGACAGGCCCAGGCCCCAGATCCATGTTGAAAGTCAAAAAAGATGAGGAGAAAACCGAGGTAACATGGATGGAGGAAGTGAGAGAAAGGATACTGACTTGCTTTTTAAATAGAAAATGCGTTGATGAATAAAGGATATTGACTTGCTTTTAAATAGACAATGAGTTGATGCATAAAGGATAAACCACAAAGTTTCATAAATCTTGACCTAACAAACACAAACGCGCAATTAGAGTTCACATGCATGGTTGCAACACCAATTAGTAACAATTTACATAGAAAAAAAAAATCTGCGTAAGATAACCAGAAGATACCATAGTCGTCCAATTTGATGGAAACTGATTTCTGAATAGTAACCACAGAAAATAGTCTTAAATTACCCAAGGACGCATTTGTGGCTAACTAGGTTTTCAAGGCTTTTCAAATGGAAATAAACATAGACTATGGTTAGAGTTATGCCAAACCTGAACTTCTGATGACCTTCCAGTTTTGTGGTTAACTAGGTTTTCAAGGCTTTTCAAATGGTAATTAACATAAGCTATGGTTAGAATTATACCAAACCTGAACTTCTGATGACTTTTTGGTTTTGAGGCTCAAACAGTCAAAGAGTGCATTCCACTTCCCGAAGCAAGTGTCAAATTCTCCGTATCTGTAGTACTGTTGCATCTGGTGAAATGGAGCTGCCATATGGTGCACAAGCATCAGCATAAAGTATATACATTCACAGCATAAACTAATCCCATAAGTATTTACATCACAGCAAAAACTAAGAAGTTAGCTCTAAATTCCTTGCAACAGAATGTAAAATTATTTGATACATGCTTGAAACATAGCATTATGTGAAAATTGTATCATGTGTGTAATCATCATGCCGAAAAAATGTGCAATCTGTTTAGGGTTTGCATATACATGAACAAAGTACTACATCGCTCTATACTACAGCTTATTCCTTAGTTCTCCATGTTGCTTGTGTGTATTGTGAATTTGTGAAATAACTTGAATAATAAATAGATCAATAAATAAATTTGGCCTCAAATGAAGATTTATCACATCTATGTAAGATCAAGGCTAGTGTTTGACACTATGCCCTTAAGACAGATCTCGCCCTCTACACAGGTGCTTTGGATCTCTTGAGCATCTGCCTCCCAGAATACAATGATCTTCACAAACAAAAGGAGCACACCAATTTGTTTGTACGGCGAACCAAAAATTGAGTTTTTGTACTCTCTTTGAATAAGAGAACAAAATGAATTAAATAAAATTTTGTATATAAAATGGTTAGGGCAAGGCTCTATTTTTAGAGTTCATAGTAACTATTCAGAATAGACGCCAAGTGAAGAGACATGTCTTTTCTATTCAAATGAATATATACATCCCTACGAATAGTCATGTCTTTCATGTTACAGTCATATCTTTTAAATGAAAAGATGCATCCCTACAAATGAATAGATGCATCTCTTTTGAAGAGACACACCTCCTCCAAGATGCAACTTTTCAAGTGAGTCACTTTGGAGCTTATTTTCTCATTCACCTTTTACTGTCTAACACTTCATTTCCATTTAAGTAAATCATATATCACCTTCTTTAAAGATCAGTATGAGGTGTCCAATCAAAGCAATGAAGTTTCCTTGTTTTCATGATTTGATGCAGTCAATATGGACACATTTTTTCGTTTCTGCAGTTGATAATGCTTAAATCACTAACATTTTGAAACTATATATCATAAATAAAATTCAGAAACCAAAGACGCCTTTTTTGAAAATCTGCGCCTTACGCCATTGAATTACATGGCTGCATATTTGGCTGGGCCACTATATGATGTGCTCAACCCAAACTATATCCTGAGACGGCTGAGGGGCTTGGTACATAAGGCTCTTACCATTGCGGAATCTGGGGAGGGTTAGAAGTACGCAATCTTAACTCCATGTTCGGAAAAGCAGTTTCTGTGTTTCGAACCTGCGACCTCTAGATCACAATGGAGCAACCTTACCATTGGCCTTAAAGGGCTGGGCCAAATAACAATTTTGTTGGGGGGCTTAAAAAGTTTTGGCACAACTTGAATACACACTAAACTTTAAACCAAATATTATGTTGGCACATTAAGCTTTCCTAATTAACCTGCATATGGCCTACGCATGTGCATGTATGGATGTCTGTGTGTGCATAAGGAAAAATTTCACCGAACTCAACCTCAAACCCAGGAAATAAAAAAGAAGTAATGTTTTATTCTATTTGCTCTTACTACAAGGCATACCAAATCATCTTATAATTTGAGCCAAGTCAGGTTAAAAACAGCCAGTCAAATATTTGGCCCCAATCGCTTGAGCATTTCTCATTACATTCTGAGCCAAGATCAGAACAGAATTTATAGGGGTATGTTGAGCTTTTAAAAAAAAAAAAACTTTCATAACAAGGACTGAGCTTGAGACCACCCTTCACTTAGCGCATCCACACTCACACAAGCATCTAAAGAGAAGAGGACCCATGTTCATAACCACATCTTAAACTAAAAAGTTTTTTCTCAACTGGTTCAAGGTTCAACTACTGCAGGAGATGAATTGTCAAGCCCATGACACCATAACGCATAGATCTAGACATGTAATCCATCATGTATCCAAGAAAAAGAAAAGATAAAGATTTGTAAGATTTCATTCGCAAGCTTTAAATTGTATTAATGGGGATTGTCCTATGCCTTGAACAGAAACATAAGAAATCCAGATTTGTCACAAGCATTGGTTAAACCAAATTAACCACAACCCTCAAACTAAACCTAGCAACTAAAGAGGAAAAAAACATGATTTCCTAATCCTGCAACAACACTCTAAGCTATTATAACTAGGGTTCAGTGAAACAGATTAGCATTTTGTAGCACTTCCAACCTTGTATCTCATTAAGGTATGGCAGAATCGTTTATAACAGACAAAAGTGATCCTCGATTGAAAATTATATTGGAGAAATAAATTAAATGCTCAAAGCTTCATAAACTAGCTATCTCAACTTGTTTTGACTTGACATTTTGATCTAGCTGACAAAAAACATTTTTTTCATCCTATTATTGACTCTCCTAGTTTTGATGGTGGAAACCGACAATAAGCGTTCATGAAATTGGATTGTTGAATCATGGCATTGTCTGACCTTAACTATTGATATTGATGCATCAGATTAGCAATCTAATGCAATAAGGCAATGGATCATCACTGATGAGAACATCATAAAAAGTATTGCACTCGTTCACAGTCCTCAAGTTTAAACATAATGAGCAGTCCACTTTGCTTTGCTCACTGCAAACTTCCATGCCTCTTGAATCTTCCTCGATCAACTTTGCAACAATTGCATCACCAGATTTCTGTGCTTGTGTAGTTGTATTCAAGTTATAACCATATGATCTCTCAGAATTGGCACTTAAAAGATCATTACATCAACTGCCAAAAATTTAAGGATGGTTAGCATATCCCATCCTTCTTCAGGAGGGTAAATAGCTCAGAAATAGTCTGATCAGATCAACCAACATCTTCAATTCTCATGAAAATCACCCAGGAGACCAATGAGTGCAAATTTAGCTCGTTGAAACCTCTTTACATGTTCCAAGGCTTCTTGGACATCTTACTGATTCAACATCTTATTGAACAAGAACTCGATCCAAGTTCTAAGAATGACTATCAACGCACTCTGAATCCACAAAATGCAGATCTGATCTATGATGATATCAATCAGAAGTCAAAATTCCATTTAGGGCAAAGCGTAGGAAAAAGCTCGAGTTAATCATAGCCAAAGTCATTGAAGTGAATCCTCAAATCCAGCAAAGCTTGGATCTAGCGCCCCCCCCCCCCCCCCCCCCCCCTCCCTCTCTGTGCATGCATACACGCATGTCTGAACTAGTTAAAAGGACAAAAGTAACAAAAAAGGTGTCTGAGTAAGAACTGAGTATCAGAAAACTTCAATGATTCTATTTATAGCATGGGTGTTGCTAAATGAACTAAAGAAAAAAATCCACAAATGAAAACTTCTAGTATAGTTTGGACCATCATGAACTGCTAAGAGATGACAAGCTCTTCGCATAAGCTAACTACCTACAAATCTCAGCCCCCGCCCTGCCTTTTTTTCCCTTCCACAGCAAAAACATAAGTAAGAAAGAAATTAGTAACAAAAATACAGAAGAAAAAAAAATAGTCAAAAAATTTGGAAGGACGGTGGGTCATCATTAGACCCTCCTATTATTCCATCAAAAAAATTTTATATATAGTGTTGTATAAAAAGGTAAAACAAACATGTAAGTCATCACGAAGTGAATGTTCTATGAACTATTTCTTGTTTAAGGGTACAGTTTCTGCCAAGATGATGTAATAGAAATGCATCAGTTTCATTAGAATGTCAAAATCAGTAGTAGCTACAAGTCAGTTCCAAATTTCTGAGGCTTGTAATGTAAGTTTTTGCTTGACTAAAGTTATAAGGTTTTCAATCCCTAGCAACCATGGGGCTGCAAACTGAGAAAAGATTATTTCCTGGCATATCCATCCATAAGAAATACCGGGCCCTTTTGTCATTTAGCACATGAGCATGGCACAGCTCCATATCCATGACTAAATGGGCCGTTTACGACGAGTGACTTGTTAGTTGATGCAAACTGGAACACATTTGGCAATCCCAAATTCTGAAACTAAATTGATATAAACCCGATGGGACTTATCTCGTACCCATGTCAGCTGAGACAGAAATGTTGACGAAGGCAACAGCTAAAGGAATACAAAGCAGTATAAAGGCAGAGATCAGAATCAGGCCACCAGAAGGAATCCATGAGATGAGGTTTGATCTCAGCCCCCACTACAATGTAAGCTCCATACCACTAGAAGGAATCCATGAGGCAACAGCTAAGGCATGCAATACAGCCCGATCCCACTAGAACTGCTACGAGCACCTCATTCTCATCGCTGCCGCCATTGCATAGGAGGAAGAGATAAAACAAATAGTTGAGCGGCATGCAGCGGCATCCTTGCTTACTCAATCGTCGAAAATTGAAATTGGAGAGGGGGCCTAAAGATGGGTACATAAGTTGTTGTTCCGAAGCAGATGCAATGAAAAAGGGCACCGCCACCTTGAGCTCTGGGGCAGACAAAAGATGTTGATATCAGAGTCAGAGATAGACGCTCAATTTCTAGGGACATCCACCATCTTTGGGGACCTCAAATCGGGAACATGTATAGTTGCAACAGAGAGCAGGCAATGCGATCCATCCATCACAAGCCTGCGCTGTTATAGCTCGCCCTCGTCTCTTTTCAAGATCCGGACGGTCGATTTGAGATGAACTAACACGTAAAAAAGCAATGTATGGAATCCAGCGATTTCGCTCTGCCATCCCAATAACTCCCCCCCTTCTTTTTCTTTCCTACAACCATTGGATCGGGAACGGACAAGCATATAACCGCCCAACGAGCAGCGAAGAAGCATTCAGACAGACAGAGATCTAGAAATACGGAGAGAAAGAAAGAGAGAGAGGAGAGAAGGAACAGGAGGAAGATTGCGTGCGTACAGTAGCAGAACCAGAGAGCGTCGAAGCATTTGGTGCAGAAGACGCGCCGGACCTGGTCTTGGGGGGCTGCTAAACCTGAACTCGAACTGTTGACGTTGGTGGTAGGAGCCGGAGCCGGTGCCGGGGCCGCCGCCGCCGCCGCCGCCGCCGCCGCCTCCTTGGGAGGATGATCCATCTGAATCGAGGGAGCGCAAGCTGTTTGCTATTGCGGCTCTAAACCTAACCAAGCGGAACAGCGGAGGAGAGGAAAGAGGACGACGACGGAAACGAAAGGCCTCGGGCTGCTGGGGTCTCCCGTCCCACCAAGAATTTAGGAATTAGGAATTAGGAATTGAGAGGGAGGAGCGCGGAGCGCCGCGCCTGGCTGGGCTTGTGGGCTCCCTTTTCGCTGGCCGCGTACACAAGGGCTGGGCTCAAGGACCCCACCCGGCCCGTCTTGCCCACAATCAACGTTGGGGAGCGGATCGACGTCTAAATGGCGCGCTCGCTCCACCTTTGTTCGCCCTCCCCCCACTCCGATTAATGCGTCATCCCCTCAAAGCAGTCAGCCTGCATCTTACGTTTGATATTTGTTATGATCGCACAAACAAACACCTATGCACCTGTTATTTCCAATCTCCTATTTGCTGACGACCTCATACTCGCTGCCGAAGCTTCTCTTGCTCATAATCTGGATACTGTAAATTGCCACTCTTAGGCAGACTCAATTATCTTCTGGAATAATTTTCCTCACTAGATCTCTAAAAGCTCATCTTTTCTTTAGACTGACTAGTTCGCCGGCAAAGGCGCGAACAAGGACTTACTCACCCCAAAGCCATTCTTCCCTTTCTCTCTCCTCTCTAATTGTTATGTTGCATGTTTCCTTGTTAATGAAATCCTGCGACCTCCTGCTGCAACCACAAAAAAAAAGCACTACCACAACTTTATTTCCAAACGGGAAGAAATTGCTGGATGGATGCTTCCTAGATTTTCAAAATATTTTAACAGAATTATCCCACCAAATTAAATTTAATAAATAATGATGTCCTAGAAAGGTGACAGATTAAAGTAATCTGCTTTAAAGCAATACCAGGTTATTTAGGAGCGTGTTTACCAGCCGCTGAAAAAGTGTAGTGTAAATCTGCTACAGAATTTATAAATCAAAAATTGCCTGAAATATTCAATATTGATGATTTTTTATGTCAGTTATAACTAAGCCGAACCAACAAGTCTAGATTAGCTGAACGCGCCTAATTCCGGTCACACCATAAATTTAAATTCGAGTGAGCTACACAGCTGACAAAGTCGTGCGAGGTGAGTCCAGCCCCACATTGGACATGCGCCACGTATTGGGACCACCCAAATCTTCCAAGTATAACTGCTAATAGATAGTAGAACGGGCTCCTCCAAAAGGAAAAATGTGGATGGTAGCAGGATGCGGTGGTACTCACAAATGTAACTCGTCCTTTCGTTCATATGCACCTGTTGTGCCTACCACCACAGTCGAAGTCGGCCGCTCTGCGTGATTACCAGCATGAGACGTTTTACTATGTAATCACCTTCGCCAGCCATTCCTGTCTCCAAATTCTTATTGTGGGGTCAACCAAACAACAAAATAATCCCCATCAAACTTTTTCATATACCACCAATATCAGACAAGCACTCGCACAGAGATATGCTTCATATACATCCAACATCCATATCAATTTCAAGTCTCAGCAACTAAAAGGATATTGTATTGGCCCACTTCCATTTCTATCAAATTACTCGGTTCATGTAAATTGGCAACAAGGGAGTTGCAACCCAATTGTCCCCATTGATGTCATTCATGTTTACAGGGGCTCTGGAACCTGCCTGTAAGTGTTTGGAAAAGCATTTCATAATACAAAACTTGCCTAAAGCTTTCACAGATATTTCGCGCTTTTTACAAAACCAAATGGCTGCCACAGTGCTTTGCCCATGCATGTTGGCAATGGCGGAATCCGGAAGCAGAAGACTGGAGGCAACACATACAGCACTAACAACTAAACTGATTGAGAAAATCAGGATGCTGATGCTATGGAGCCCGCACATTAGCCTCCACCACCCATCAATATCTATCTATCAACAAAGCTTGCACACAAGCTTGCCTGATGACCAATCGCTGTATACCAGTACTGCAGTTATGAACCCATCAAAGAAACAACAGCTCAGCATCTACAATATGTTCAGATGCTGAAGGATGGTAATATCTCCTTCTGAACTTCTAAGTGAAGAGCATTTTCAGTTCTTCTATGCGTGCAGTGCGAACTTCCTGATCGGTTAGGGCCCCAGAGATCAGCCTTTGTTTTCGTGCCTGCACAGCTTCCATTCTTTCCTCCACTGTTCCCTAAAAAATGCCAATACAAAAATAGTATGCTTGGCAGTCAGCTCAGGGATGATCAAGACCTTCAAATACGTCAAGCAGATACAAAAGGTGCTGCAAGTCTAATGAATGTATAAAGGCCAAGATTCACAATGAGAGTGAAACTTTTAAGGTTTTTCACAGCATAAGCTACAGGCAGCAGTCAATACAGGATAGGATGAACAAGAATAAACAAGGGCTACATGAAATGCTTAGTGGTTCCCCCATAAACTAATGCAAACATGTCTTGGACTAAAAAGGAACTCTCATGCCTCTCTGGGGGCCGTATGGGTTTTGACGGGTGCCCTAGAACTAGAAATGAAAACCACCACCATCTGTAGATATGCTGAAGTAGAGGAATTACCAGCTGAGTGGCAGAATAGATGCATTCCAATTTGCAATAGCAAGATAGCATATTAGAGCAATTGCCTCTGGCAAATAATTTGAAGTGAAATGCTTGAGATAAAGGCACAAAAGAGAAAGGACATAAGATAGTAGATTTATAACATTGAAAAAAAAAGGTGAATCCTTGCATCCTATAAACTTGACAACATAAATAATCTTTATTTCATGAACTACGTCAGCAAAAACAAGTTACAGAATCCCAAAGAAATGGGAAGCAAGAAACTCTTGAAGACTCCAAGTACAGGGATATAAAGGCAACAAGAAAAGTGCACATAAAAGCTCTAGAGAAATGAATGAAGGGATGCAGCATGATTGATGAGCCCAAGCAAACTCAGATTCAACTTTCGAACTGTTTGAAAAAAGAATACAAAATGGAACAATCAACTAAGATGCATTTACAATTTGTAACATAAATAAGAATCAAACAAAAGAGTGTTGGTTTGGTTCAACAGAACAGGTGCAGAGGACAGGAAGCAAGCAGCTGATGTTGGAACTCTATAATAGAGCAGGAGTAGGTGATGAGAGCCTTGAATTTCTTTTTTCTAAAAAAAAGGTAAAAGGTAACCAGAATGATGAAACCCCAGGCATCTCTTCAAAATTGGCACCTGAGACAGCAATTTGAAGGAGCATTATGGAAGCAAACAAAAGCTTTATGTTCTGGTTAGATATGAGAACTTTCCAATGCAGATGATGACAATTAGGTCATTAAGTTTCACTGACATGTTAGTAATGGTTAGTTATAGCAATTTTGCACAGAGATTTGGAAAAATAAAATTGAGAGCAATTCACAAACAAGGTCTCTCAAACAGTAAGGAGAAAGTCCAGAAGGTGATTCAAGGTTTGTTAACACATAAACGCACATCTGATGGTTGCTGTATTGTAACTAATCCACCATAGAGTGAAAATGGCCTATACGATTACACTGTTTACACATTCAACAGGCCAAAATCCTCTAAATAAACACACTACACATGTGCACACAGTGAAAAAATATATGATAACAACCACCATTTATCACAATTAGAATCAATTTTACAAACAGCTAAGTGCTAACTGCAATGATACTCAGATAGGGGTGGCAAAGTATGACCCGACCCGCCAACCCGACCTGCGTTCGACCCGCCATAAACAGGTTCGGGTCTGGCCTAAACAGGTTCGGGTCGTAAACAGGTTGACCCGTTTAACCTGTTTATTAATTAGGTCGGATACGGGTTTGAAATGTCTTGACCCGTTTAACCCGTTTAGATTGTAATTGAGCTGCTGCCGTCCATCTAAGATCAGGTGGTTTATAATCACTAGGAGTCCTCACAAACCCTAGGTCCCTAACCCTTTTCTATTCCCCGTGCGCTGTGCAGCCATGCGGCCGTGTCATGTGAGAGCTTGGAGTTGGAAGCACCGAGCACGCGAGTCTGAGAGGAGGGGAAGATCGCCGCAGTTAGGAGGGGAAGAAGATCGCCCCGAGTCTGAGAGGAGGGGAAGACGAAGATTGCCGCGGTTAGGAGGGGAAGATCGCCGTAGTTAGTATTTTAATGTTCTCATAATTTCGCTGCTGCCCCAATTTTTTATTTTCCTTTTCTTTTGTTTTTGGTTTCAATCGATCTAGGTTAAGCAAGTTTTGCAAGGATTTCTCACTTGATTTATATTTTTATTCACAAGGTTCTGAAGATTTTCTTTTGGATCAGCAGTTCTTCCGATGAAGTGAGAGCTTCGTTACCTTTTTTCCTCTTTGTGAAGTTGTTGCTCTTCTGGTCCTCGGTGTTCTCCGATTCCGGCTTCTTTCTTCGGTGGAGTGAGAGCTTGGAACCCTATGATCGTCAGATCGGACGGCGGATCAGCCCAGAAAACAGAGTTGAGAACCGTTTCTTGGATAGGAGAGGTGATTTCATCCATCCATTTTCCGGAGTTAAATCTTCGATTTTCTTTCTCTCTCTTTTTATATGCAATATTGCAATGTTACTTATTTTTTTACCCGGGTTTAAAATCCATACATTTGATTTCAATCTCCAACGTAGTAGCATTCAGGAAGGATTTAAGAAGATCGACTATTTGCTTCTTTTTTTTTGACAACTTGATAAAATGACCAAGATACTGTTTTTTTTAAAAAAAATGCTGATCCTATTCATCGACTTCTTTTTATTAAATTAATAAATATATTTGCTGGCTTTCAGGTGGAAGCTCCTGGAATTAGCTGGATCTCTCTCATTGCCGAAAGCAAGTCTATTTACTTGGATCTTAAATAAGCTTATCATCTACCTCATGTTTGTGAATGTCTACACTGTAATACTAATTTGGTAAAAGGTGTGCTTTTTGCCTGGCGCTGTTTGGAATTTTCAGAGATTTGGTAGCATGAGCACAAGACGGGGTTTTAATTTCCATTTGAAATTATTTAAGTGTCATACGGTATTTTCTTGAGCATACTGCTACCCCAAGGATAGCACTAAATCCTTTAGCTGACCTATCAACTATGTGAGAACATTATCTGTTGTTTGATTTGAAGTACTGCTTTGTTTATTCCTTGAGAGCAGAGATCAATGAAATTCCATACCGCCTTGTGGTTGCTGGTCGATTTTTCTTCAACATGCGTGGTCTTTGAAACTTGTATTTGTGGAGGTTGGTTTTGTTGGTTGTTGTTAAATTTGGCTCCTTTTTCCCCTGAGAAAGTTCTTAAGTTTGGCCTCTGGTTTATTCTCTGTGTCTTGCAGATAATATTATAGTAGTAATTCCCTCTGTGAAATCTTTCCTTTTTCTGTCTTTTGGACCTCTTCCATGCATAGATGTTGCTGAAGGATTGCTCCTTATTGCATTAACAGAGACCATCTCAATTTTATGGATAAGTGTCGCCTTAGTTATTGTTGTGTCTTGTTGTTTTTATTTTTTATCTTTGTTGTGTTCTTGATTCATTGTGGTTATACTGTTGTAATTTAGGCTTGTTATGCTGTTTGTTTGTTATGCCATTTGTGTCCCTCGGTCAAATCAGTTTAACTTGTTATGTTTGGTCACTTTGTTTCTAAGATTCTGGTGTGGATTACATGCTATGTGCTAGTGTCACTGGGGTAGGTTCTGTATATTACTGGTCCACTACATTTCTTTCTTCTATCATATTATGTGAGTTGCTTCTGCTCATAAAGCAAACTAAACTGTGTTGCATGGGTCTCTACTGCATATTGTTGTTTCAGCACTTTCTGTGCCTCTAAATCTTATGATTTATATTTGCTGCTTCACTAACCTCTCATGTATCTCAGATGCCTTTCATGATTTACATTTGTTGCTTCACTAACCTCTCATGTATCTCAGATGCCTTTCATGATTTTCAAAAGCTTTGGATTATATTGACAAAATTGTCCTTGTCTTTTCTCCAGGATGCTTACGGGTACCATTTATGGATTACTGATGTTTGTCTGTGCTTGTTAAATTAGATAGAGATTGTACCAATAAGCTGCAACCTTACTTCAGTGAAGCGTGTCCTTTGCAGGCAAAAATTCTCAAGGTGAAATTGTTGTTAACATTGAAAGACTACTCAAGTGCTATTTCAGAGACTGGATACATACTTAAACAAGATGAAGATAATTTGGAGGCACTACTGCTTCGTGGCCATTCTTATTATTATCTCTCAGACCATGATGTTGCTACATGGTTTGACTTATGAAAATTCCTATACAGAATTACAGATATATGTAAAAGGTTTCAAACCTTGTGTCATATGTGCACTCTTTTGCACTTTGCTGCAATGATGTTCTCCTTTTATTTAAGCTGCAGTTATTAACTCAACTCTGCAGATTATCACTTCCAAACATTTGCAATGTCTAATGTCTGCACATGTTTAACATTCTGTTGCATGCTAGAGCTAATTTATTCTAGTGCTTTTGGTATGCCAAGAAAAAGTGAACAAAAAGAACATGAAAGTTCATAAGAAAGTTTAAGATGCAGGCAGTCCTATATCTATGTTGGTAACCATGCATATTGTTCAGAGATATACTTTGCTAAAGGAAACAGATTAAATCCTAAAGAAAACAAAAATTAAAGCCTAAAGGAAACAAAAAGGGGCAAGCAATCTTTTTTTCAACTAATTTTCTTAATTACTGCAAACATGTTAAACAGGTCGGGTCGGGTCAGGTAAACAGGTTAAACAGATCGGGTTAGGATGGGTTGGGCTAAACAGGTTAAACAGGTCGGGTTGGGTTGGGCAAACAGGTTACCTGTTTATTAAACAGGTTAAACGGGTCGGGTCGGGTTACCTGTTTAATAAACAGGTCAGGTTCAGGTTGTAATTTCTGACCTGTTTAATAAACAGGTCAGGTTCAGGTTTATAATTTTCTGACCCGATTTGTATCTGACCCGACCTGTTTATGTCTGACCCGACCCGATTGCTACCCCTATACTCAGATAAGCCTGATTGAATCCCGTAAATAGTAAAACAACGAGATAAAGAAGGCATTCAATTACCTGGAAGGATGCTTTCAGAAAACAAAACAGAAAGGGTTAAGAATATATTACCTTTACAATGAATCTTTTGATAAATACATTCTTAGTTTGACCAATACGATGAATGCGCATCACAGCCTGTTCCTCAACAGCTGGGTTCCACCAGGGATCCTAAAAGGAAAATAGATGGGCAAAGTACTCACGTCAAAACTACAAATAACTCAATGGTATTCATGTCAAAACTATAAATGACTCAACAATGCAGATAGAAATTCTCATCAGCTGTTACCATTATAACATGCTTTGGCTTCACTACTACTTGCGATTCCCACTGGAAGGTAGCTAGGAAATGTTTTGATCACATTTATATTTCATGTTTTGTTGTTAAAAAGCCAACAATATCACATCTAACACAATTCTCTCCAACGACCATTATTTACATGAATTGATATAGATATTGGTCAAAATGTTGCCTACAATTCTGGATTGGAATCGAGACATAGATGGAACCATTTTGGGCTCGTTTGGTTCGCGGGAAGCATTTTCCTTCCTAGGAATATGATTCCTGGGAAACAAATTCCTAGGAAGAGGATGCCTAGGAAAGTATTTTTGGCATGTTTGGTTGACCATGGGAAAGTGACAAATTTCCAAGGTGCTTATGTTTGGTTGGCCATCCACTTTCCTAGGAAAGTTATATATAATTCCTATTATGCCCTTAATAAAAATTAGGTTTTTAATGCCTCTTTAATGCTTCTTTAATACTGAAGGGACTTTTTGGGAAAAAGTAAAAATGAAGTGATTCCCGCCTCATGGGAAAGTAACTTTCCCATGTTTCTCATGGGAAAGACTTTCCCATGAAATGTGGGAATCACATTCCCATGGGAATACAACTTTCCCTTCTCTCTCCTTTGAAAACTCCAACCAAACAAGAGGCATCTCATTACTTTCCCGTTGACCACACTTTCCCCCCTTCTTTTCCCGCGAACCAAACGAGCCCTTTAAGAGAGAGGATCTGATAACATATGGTCTATGACTTCGTTCCTGGGAAATTAAGTTTTCATTAGATGAAATCCAACCATGTAATCATGTGATAGCATGGAAATGGAGACATTCTCTAACACTGTCATAGAAACTTTAGGCACCAGTATCAACAAAATATCCTAGACATGGTCCATTAATATGCATGAAGTAGGAGAAGCAACCAGCATATTTGAGGTGATTACCAAAGACATGATAGGCTAAAGTGCTACGCAAGATTATAACTGTCATTCCAATTATAGGTTCGATAATGTCATTGTGGTCATATTTGCAACATCAAAAGTTACAGGAAAATTGTCATTCTTCTATTTAACTGTGCATTGATTTGATGTATGCAAGTTTGATCACAAAGCCATTGTGCTTGCAGAGCTCAATAGTAAGAACTTGTGGCTCGTGCAGAGGTAAGATGGCTGGGCAATTACGATTGGGCATAAACAAATGAGGTGCCCCTAGTGAGGTACCCATCGGATACATTATTTAAGCTGGAGTATTTGCTTAAGGTCAATCCAAAACAATCAAAAGAAGTATGATTGGAAATATTGTTGTCTGGTGACTTCTCAAATCTGTATAGTTATTTAAACACTTCAAACCTTCCCATGAAAATGTAAAAAGGTTCACATAAATGTTTCTATTTCAAATATGATGCAGTCTCTTTCTGAAGAGTTGAAATCTGAAAATGGTACTCCTATTAACATTCAAGTCTCTGTCTCTGAAAGGAAATACAAGTAGATCAAATTATATGCAAGCAAATCCTTGTCCTTGACCAAGAAAGAGATGATACAATTAACTACAGCAAGCAGATTTTCCTTAGTACTCCAGATCTGCCAAAAAAATTCCAGAAAACTCACATACCATGAGAAAGGCATTAGATGCTGCAGTAAGGTTTATTCCAACACCACCAGCCTTTAATGACATAAGTAATACCTGGGATACATAAAGTTTTAAGTCAAGATACACATAATGCAGCATACAATGCTTTAAATCAGGAAACCTCATGGGATAAGGGTTTGACAAATTACAGACCAATATGTTCTCATCCTCTGAAAAGTTGTTTATTACTTTTTCCCGTTGCTGCTGATTTAAGGTCCCATCCAATCGAACAAATGTGAGATTACATCTGGAACCAGAAAATGAAAAACAAAATCATAATTTTATGGTGCAAATTGAGTGGCGATCACATTAGTATTCAACCAATTGCAAAAATGTATGGAGCATGTCATGTGAACAAGATCTTCGAGCCACAACACCAATCACGTGGTGAAGTTTTAATACATCTATTACTTATTAAGCTATAACTACAACATATCATGATTTAGAATCATGAGCTCATAACTTCTCATGCCTAGAACATGGCAGTAACTGGTTTAAAGAAAACTATCAACGAAGTACTTGGCCAGATGACTAAAGTAGGTTTTCATAACTACCAGAGGAGTTGACATACATACAATATATATATATATATATATATATATATATATATATATATATATATATATATATATATATATATATATATATATATAATTTGACATTTCAGAATGTCAGATATTTTTAAGAGATTTCATGCTGCAAGACATGAATCTACATGCTGAACTTTACATATAAGATGCAAGTGAATGATATTAGGTAAGAAAGAGACATGAGGGGTTTTTGACTAAACACAATAAAACAAACTATGTTTGGGAAGAACAGATCTCAAATCAACCATTGAACACATAATGGTTTTGACTCTATAAATTCCTTTATTTCCAGCATATTGTTTTGATTTATTCATTTGCTGCTACAAACACTCAATTGGGGCTTTTACATGTCTTTCCCTAACTGTGTGTAACCTTCATTTCCAAATATCACCCTATTCTACCATTCCAAAAGTAACATCATCATGAAGCAAATATTATTACCGAGAAAGAGGGATCTGGAGAAGATCCAAAAAAGCAGTCCACTGGCTAAAAACAATGCTTTTGGCACCAAGACTGCGAAGGTTTTCCAGTTCCCGAAGAAGAACTGAAACTTTGGAGGATTCTACCCAATTCTTCTCAATATCTATTTGGAATCGATTATCAGTTGGAGCAGTTATAAGATCCTGCCTATTCATGGACTTCCTGTAAGACAACAGATACAAAATTGCACTATGCAATAAGTTCATGATAAGCAAGTACAAGCTCAAACAATACCTGAGAAAATAAACAAAAAGTGAAACTGGAAGATACCTACAAACAGGACATAGACCACTCGTGGTGCTCCGCCAGCTAGCCAAGAGGCATTCTCGGCATAAACGGTGAGCACATGGTGTTAGTACTGCATCTTCAAAAGCTTCTAGGCAAATTGGACACTCTCCTTCTTCGCCTTTACGCAACTCTTCCACTACCTCTTTAATGTATGCCCTTGAAGGGACAGCACCAGAATCTCTGCTATCAGCATCCTTACCACCTTTAAGGAACCGCTTTGCAAGTTTGTTGAGATTGGAGTATTCTTGCGTATCACCTCGACTGGCAAAAGCACAGCTTCAGTCACCAATTGTAATAGACTATTCTAGGGCATGTTTAGCCTCGTTGTTGCTTTTCTGTTATTGTTTATCTACAGAATACTGATATACCACATGGATATTGATGTTGAAGATGACACTTACAGAAGATTTCCGCTATCAGTTGCTTTTATTTTCACTCTTTTTTGGAAAGCATAAATCTTCGCTTCCAGAAACTCTAAAGATCTTACAAATGATTTTGAGAAAAAAGGAGTTTAATCATACATATTGTTCAATCTAGTTCTCTTTCTTCTTGGATTTTTAACAACAGAAATGAAAAACGAGATCAATACCAAACAAACCCTTAAATAAAAGATCTAAGAAATTAGATTTCCAAAATGAAAACCAAACAGACCCCAACCAGTTGTACATATAAAACAGATGAAACAATCTGTATGGTTGGTTAACATAAATAATCAGATACAATGCTCATGCAGAGAATCAATAGATATTGTTTTTTTTTCTTTTTCCTTTTTTTTTTTTGGTGGGGGGGAGGGAGTGTGCAATTAAAAAAGCAGAAAAACTATAGCAAAACTCACCTAGCATAAAATTGATAAGAGAGTGGAAAAATGACGCAGATAAGATACTCCGTTAGAATGACATTAGATGACAAAAGAATCTATCTGACGTTATTGAATTAATAAAGTCCTTAATAGCATAATGCGAACAAAAGTGCATGTGCATCAACAATAATTAACCTGAACAACCATACATACTAGTACGAATCAACATCTGGCATCTGCCATGCTCAGCTACAATGTATCATATATTAAAGCACAATCTATTTTTCTTCTTCAAAATTTTGTAACGCATCCTATATCTCAAATTTTAAGTTAGACCCTCCAAATGTGGACATCCTCAAGCACCAAATAAAATGTTACCATCATTTATCTTACATAGACTTTTTCAATTTGATAAAGTTGCACCTATTGCATATGGAGGAAACACATCCATTGGCTCATGTCACTTGCAAATAATAATAGCATTGGATGATGAATCTACAATTGTTTACATGTTTTAAAATTAGTTGGACCAAAATAGTGTACATCAAATCGGAAAATTATGTAAATATTTACAAGTTGGAACTGTAATTAAAGTTCAGAAATGAGAGATTTCCAATTCATTTACTAAAAAATGTAGGATAGATGGCCTAGGGTTTCAACAGTAAAGTGGGGATTCATGTCAAGAGTGTTACTAGTTTAATATATCCAGCACATAAATGAATTTCACAAGACAGCTATAGGGCTGGTTTAGTTATACAGATCAAAATGTTGGGCGGTGAAGAGGGATAACTCCAAAAGGCTTTGTGTGCAAGAAAAATCTCCCTTCTAAACCCATTTTTTTCTTTCAAATTATGTTAAAGGTAGCAAGTAAACAAGCATTTAAACTACAAATAACAAGTTCGGAATCAAGATTAAAATTGGTGAAAACTCCATATACTGTATTAAACGCAACATCCAACCAACATAACCAATTTATGAAATTAGTGTTCTTTCAGCGAACTGAAAATTATATCCTACAAGAACTAAAGACATAGTTTTGAGGCTGTACAGAGTTCACATCCATAGTGATCATTTTCCATGGACATGGTCACACAGAAATGTGAGTCAGATTCAGATAGGCAATGGAAAATCAGAATAAGAAAAGGCATGATGATCAAGATTCAAGGACTCAACCATATAAAGGACATTTCAATCATATGAATTAAAAATAATTTATAAACAAAAATATTAGCAGAAGTGTAAATGAAGGGAAGTGACTAGCACTTTCTAGAATGAAAAAAGTATTCCAATGTATCATTCATAATTATCTTTCCTAAAAAGTAACTACATTCTGCTATATAAAATTTCAAGGGTCTGACATGTCTTCTTGTTTCAGGTAGCGATCATGTGTTGATTCATCATATTTTATAAGGAATAGGTCATCAGCATTACAGTGAAAAGTTGACAAGTTCCATGACCATGTACTTCATTCAAGACTCGAAATAAGTCAATTAGGAACATGTGTAATGGTAATTCTAGATTGGTTAAGTATGATGACCACGAGAACAATATTGATGACAGCACCTGCATACAAGAAATAATTGTGGATGGGAAAATTCTCAGGAGCACACTATCAAAATTGTAGACATTAACGAATCTGATAACAACCTTAGAAGCTAACCTCATTACAAGGAATGGATGATCACAACATTGACGAAGGCGTAAAAGCAGCTCCAATATTGAAGCATAATTGTGAAGAACACGCCCTTGCTCAACAAACTGATCAAACTTTACCTGAAGAAAACTTCAAAATACCATGTGACTTATCTGTAAAATAGAAGTGCACCATTGGGCATTCAAAGCATACAACAAATATATACCTTTGATCTTCTAAACAGAGCCTCATAGAAGTCCTTCTCGGCTGCTGACATCTCGCAATAAAGTACTTCAACATTTGCCGGAGGAAGAACAAGGATTGGCCTGCAACAAATGATACAAGGAAGAAACAACACTTCAGCAATAAATTGAGATGAGGCCCAAATATTATGCATGCTGGCTCACCTGCCATCTCTATCTGTGCTGGACTTCGTTCTCCTTAACATTATTGGCTTTAAGATGGACTGCACCAGCTTTAATCCACGTTCATCACCTTCCTCGTATGGCCTTTGTATGAGTTTATGCCACCTTCAGAACACAAGAAACCAAATAAGAATCATAAATTATCCAACAAGGAATACAAAACAATGATTTATAACACAAGCACCAAAATCAAACAATGGAAGATAGGACCAACAATTGCAATCACTCAACAAGAAGTTCCTTGTTGCCACAACTTCATTAAACAACCTTGTTGGAGCGCTACTAAGTCAAAAAAAAAAAATGTTCGCTGTCACATGGAGAAATTGTCCAAGACCAACAAATCTTTAAGACTATAGAAATTGTCACTAGCATCTCAAATCTAATTGTAGGATTTCAGAATACAGCAAATCTCTTTTTTTTCCTGTTTCCATTTGCCACAAAGAAAACAGCAGCTGCAATCAGTTTTTTTCTCAGCCACTCTTACCTACCAACAAACTAATGCCCTTCACAAGAATGCCTGCACAAGCTCGTTCTTGTTTATCTAAGCAACCTAAAGATCCTTGTAGAAGCTTTTAGGAATTTACAATCTTTCACCTTTTATCATCCCAGTACCTATGAAACCCATTTCAGTTTAGAATTCACAAATTTGTTTTCATTGTGCATTGTATCTTCCTGGACGATTATCAGTCATATCCAGCTAGAAATTGGTAATTTATCATCATCTTGACCATCATTTAATCAGATTCATCGCCCATGAACATTTATCAGCAAACTAAAGTTACTAAACAAATTTCCTCAAGCCATTTTGATCCTGATATAAGTACCTTAAGCCTTTATTTGACTCAATACAACCAGTTTGCCTTTTTAGCCACCACTATTTAAAGTTCTTCCTTCATTTAAGTTTAGAAGGACCCAGAGCCATTGCCTAGCAAACATATGAAACACATATTGGATTTGACTCCATTTAATTCTAATGACTACTTTTTCCCATCACACAAATGCATAAAGATCAACTTTCTTTGACTAACTCTTATCGAATCAATAAGCCTGGTTGGACCTAGTTTCTCTTGATGATGCTTCTATTATCCTCAATATAGCCAACCTACATTTTTATTTCTCTAGTTCCTTCCATTTTGGACTAAGGATTTACCAGCACTAGTTCGTGGCCTAGCAAGCAAGCTGCCGCAATGTCCAGCTTGCAAGCACCTCTCGTCCGAAGCACTTCAAGTCTCTAGGCTTGAGGCAATAGGAAGACAAGCTTGAAAGCCACACTTGCACATGACACTTGCTCCTTTCTTTCCAACTTGGTGCTTTCAGTCCCGTCAAAACTTTTTTTTCACTTTTTAGGCCTTCAACCCAAGTGAAAATGTAGAGTGCTTTTCACTAGTTTGATTGGTGGATCGGTTTGGTTTCTGCTTTAATTCCTTTCTTGCGCACTCAATCATCCCCTGGTCAAGCTCCGGATGAAGCTCATGCTCGAACACTTGGTGACCTTTTCTATTTCGTTAAAGAGACTTGTCAACAGTGGTGGTTCATAAAGCAGATTGTTGCTCCATGATTAGTCAAACTAAGAGAAGAGAGAAAAGAGGCAGTCCTTCCAATCAAACAAGCGACCCACCAATTCCAACAATTGCAATGACAGCCATCAAAGCAAGATGTATAGGCTGGAAGGATGAAGTGGAAAGAGCGGAACTTGACAAGTCTCTCTACTACTAAGCTAACGGGCAGCTTTCAAAAATTGCTACCACATCTGTGCTTTGCTATGATTTGGTACAGAACCGAATGCAAAGCAAGCTTAATGCAAGCAACATAGGTAATCAAGCAGCAATAGAGAGACAAAGGTCTGATTTCGTATAGTGGCAAATTCAACCACAAACAAAGCAGCCCTAGCCCTTTTTGAAGCCGACCTAGTTGCTAGTAGGTAATCATGCAGCAATCAAGAGCCGAAGGTCTAATTTCACCTAGTGGCAAATTCAACCAACAAAGAAAGCAACCCTAACCCTAGACCTTTTACTAGAGGTCTTTTTGGGACTCTAGGTTTCTCCAGCTCAAAGTTCAAAAATCATGTCTCGCCCATGTACTTTCAACTGACTCATGCACATAATATAATTATCTATTTTTCATCCTAGCATACTCGGAAGATAGTATGATCATGTGACTCATTTTTTAATTGCTAATTAAGCTAGAAATTCTACCCTTAACACAACATCCAAAACTTGGGGCAAGGATCGCCATCTCGGTACCAAACCCTGTACTGATACTATCATGGTATAGTGTCAATACATCTAGTATAGAGGTCAGTTCAGCATACGCCTATACCGTGCATCGGTTCAGTACTGTTATGGTACGTTATGGTTTGTACGCATTGGTACCGACCTTGGAGTGCTCTACATTTGTGAATTTCATCATCCGTTGCATCCTTGACCTTATTCACTACTAATTAACCCTTTACCCAACTCATCCCATGGCCCATGCAAATAAAAAAAAAAATCTAGGTTTTGCAAGGTCATTACCTAGCAACAACTTCATCATCCAACATGGTCATAAGCGTAGCAACTCAAGGCCTCTCAAAATAGTTCAACCTCACTTCAACATCTATCTATTCACCTTTATTGCAAGATATCCTTAAGGTTTCATAAAAAATTCCTCATTCATCATTTTTATACCATTAAGGCATCTAGTTCCATACATTAGACAATCATTCTCAAGGCAAAAACTTGGTGTTTTGCAACCTGAATTATTTGGAATATGTTAGAGGTAGTACATCTTATAGCACATACATTAACATGCCTATGCTGCATTTGATGTGCAGGCATCAAAAAGAATTTGAATGGAAAAAGAAATGGGAATTGAAGATACGGTATCAGAATCATCATTCCTATTACACTGTTTGGAAGCAATTTTTTTTTCAAAAAAAAAAGCATGATAAAGAATTGGCATTACCATTTCTAATATCAAATTTAGCTAATTATGCAAATATCACCATTTCTAATCATCATTCCCATTACATTGTTTGGAAGCAAAAAAAAATTTAAAAAAAAAGCATGATAGAGAATTGGCATTACCATTTCTAATATCTAATTTATCTAATTTCTAATATCAGAACCAAATTTAGAATTGACTATAATAATTGTTCTTCAAGTCTTTTAATATTTTAAGTAACAACTATTACACAAATAATGGTCACTATTTAACATTTTCACTGTTAAACTAATAAACATTTCTATAATTCATAAATTAATCAAATCATTTATTCTCATTTCAAAACATGAATGCCACCAATTTTCTCATACTAAACACACCACTTATTCTTGGTTAATACCATAAATGCTTCCAATTAGTTTATATAAAGGACTATTCATTCCCATTACCATGCAAAATGAAACCCTTCCTCCCATTTAAGAGTGGAAATTTGTCTATTAGTGAATGGTGAATCCAAAAGAATCACAAGTCCATTACATCTTTTTTTTTTCAAATGAAACTTTGCAATGGGCTCAAAGCTAAAATTCCTATTCCACCTCAAGGCTCATTACATGAACCAAACATTGTACTAGTGTGTCATCCTTCAACAATGTACTCCCTCATTCTTTGAATGGGTTTGTGCACAATGAGCTGTTACAAGTAACCGCGGTACTGCATGCATTCAGTGTGACTCTTCGTGCATCGAACTCAACACTTCCTTCAATATATTGCGTGGGTATGGACATTGAGTTCCCAGTACAAAACAACATTTTTCTTTAAAATATGGTATTTTAAACAACTTGAGAATCATTATAAACAAAACTGTAAGAAGCTGAGCCATGAATAACCAACCAAAAATATTTGCAGCCAAGGATGATAAAAACAATGCATGAAATTAAACTGCAACCATGACTACAGGTGAAAGCAAAAAATACCAGTTGCCAACAAAACCTTATAGCACTTCATTATGCAAAGAAACATATGCTAATACTCAAAGTATCAATGCCAACAATAGCCAGACTTACAGCCCCCAGTTTCCCCAAGGCTCTACTTTCAAAAACCGAAGAAGACTGTATATATCCTCCAGGTTGTTCTGCCACAAAAGCTAGAAATCAGTAACGAGCAACTTTAGTATAAATGAAGTATAAATTACCAAGTTTCAAGTTAGACACATCTACAGATATAGGGGACCAAGCCTTTTAAAACAAAAAAGCAGAACAACAGCCATGTACTAAAATATTATAGCTCTAAATATTATTCACCTGAATAGGTGTGCCTGTGAGACACCACCGCCGATCAGCAGTGAGAGCAGCAGCGGCCATTGAAATTTGGCTTTTAGATGATTTTATAGTATGTGCTTCATCAAGCACAATCCTGAACCACTGGACAGAGTAAAGCCCACCATTATCTTCAGCATTCTACAAGTAGAGAGAAGTGAATTGAGGTGGAGCCCAGAGTCAGTATGAGCAAATGTAAAATCTGCAAGACATGCACAATAAAAGAAATTCCAATATAAGAAATTCGCAAATTACCTCAGCAGAAAATTCTGATGCTAACACACCATAGGTGGTCAGGACAACATCACTCTGTGCTAGATATTTTGCATCCTTCGGCCTGCTTTGTCCATAGTGAACATAAACAGTGAGAGCAGCTGGCTGAACATGCGCTTCAATCTCAGCCTGGCATTCAACAGAAACAAATTGTTCGCTTCTCAGCAATTGCATATAAAGTAAGCAGCATGTCTTCATGCAATAACTTTTCCGGGCAAGTTACAATCAACAGACTTTACTGTAAGCACAGTATAAGAAATACCATATAGAACAACCAAAAATCAAGTAATCAGCTGGTTTACCTTCCATTGGCCAAGCAATGTCATAGGACAAACAATTAGACTACCGCCACCTACAAGTGTGGCCTTATGTTTCAACAGCTTGCTGAAGCCAGAAATGCCTGTTAGTTTCTTCGAATCATTTGGAGATTGATCAGACATGTGGCTCATTTCATTAGCTTCATGAGAGGCCTGACTTGCGGGAGAAGTGGGTGAGCACCCTTTATTAGGATGGGCAAGAAGAAGAGCTATTGTCATAATTGTCTTTCCTAGTCCCATTGCATCTGCCAGCATCTTAAATTGCATAACTGAGTCAATATACAATTAACTGAAAGATTAGAAACTATTTTTCACGGTCAATATAGATTAATACCCCTCCTCTCGCAATTTTGAGGGTGCTAGGAAATTCAATAGTAGCATCACCCGAAAATGCATTCAAGTAAACAACAAGTCCTCTCCTACAAACAAAAAATAGATAGTCAGCTTATGATTTTGAATTTCATCAAGGTAAGCAAAGGCATACATATTAATCATACTTATCCACAAGGCGGTACGCATCCCAACATGGGTGAAGAGTTGTTGCTGCCTCCTCAAAGCATCTTCCTTTCTCAATCTGCACCATCCAGTGGAGAGCCTGTTTTTGGTAAGGACGTAGCTCGCATTGCAGAGTTTCTGGTGGCACCATTTCCTGAAAAATGAGATAGAAGGGAGAGATAAAACATCACAAATACATAGATAATATGAAGTCAGATGTCTCACAACCAAAGGTTCAAACATATATAGGTACCTCTAACAGGGAGCTGTCTGAGATTCCGACAATATTATCCAAATCAGGATCTGAAATAATCTCCTGATCATTTTCTATTTTACTTCCACTGCTAGATACTTTTCTACATTTTTCTGAAGGTAACACTGCTGAAAGCACTCCAGAGCTGTCCTGTTCAAGCATCATCATGAGCAAAAGTCTAGCAAGAAACAAATGGGACACAAACAGTGAATTTGGCATTTACCTTGGAGGCCATGGGCCGTTTCCTAGCGTAAAGGTCCTCTGGAGTGATCTCAGCCTGTTTATGTTTTAAAGATATAAAAAAAAAGAGGAAAATAAACACAGTGATAATTTTGTATAATGAACATAATAAAAATAATGCAGTTAAGCTACAATATAAGCAACATAATCATAAACAGAGGGGCAAGCCTCCTCCCGTGTACTTAAGCTGTCTGATTTGATCTCACTTTTATTAAAATAAGAGTCTCATCCAATAAGGCCCAATTTCCCCAAAGTGGAAATTATTTTTTTTCACTACCTCCATGCATTTTTTTAACCTCCCCCTTCCTTTTACCCCTAGACTTGAATCCATGACCTTCACAGGGATATTTTTTCAGTCATGGAAGCAATAGCAAAGCATGGTAAACAACAGCTAGAATTACCGTACTTCAACCACGCGAATGCTAAACAGAGTACTCAAAGCAATGAAGTGACCCTATCTAAGAGAGAGCAAGTGACCCTATCTAAGACACAATAGTGTCTTCCAGCATCATGGATGGAAGCATTAGTTGTGGGCCAACTAAAATGCTTTTTAAAAAAATGAAAGAAGCTTTGATGAGCTTCAAGAGGCACTTGTTCGGAGGTCAAATAATAGCAGCAGCAAGTGCATAGAAGAACACTTTGAGAACAATTAGATAGCAGGGCCACATGCAATGAAGTTGTAACACTGCAAAGCACCTTCTTGAAAGGAGTAAGCCCGAGCAATCTAAACAGGTTTGGAAGTGCATGAACTGTAGACTCCTCGGAGGCAGGACGACTAGGCTTCACTGATGTCTGATGGTGCTTGCGGAACATCGAACTGTTGATGTATACACTGAAGAACACGTTCATACAAAAGGAAAGCATGATGAAAAATAACGATAAACAACAACAAAAAGAAAGAAAGAAAAATGTATTTATATGTATAAACGAGAAGACTCCAAGAACGGCGGGCAAGGACCCCGATAGAATTTGTGAACAAGATCTGTATATAAGGTGCGATTGTGTAAGTGATACCTGACTGACAAGAGAATAGTGTCCATGATGCCAAGGGCATCTGGAGCAGACTTACAGCTACCTTCGATCCTGATCTTATTCGCCCTCACAAGAGGCAAAAGGCAACGAGCCCACTCGTTTGGGATGCGACCAATCTACAAACACCCAGGATGCAGTCAAGGGAGGTGGAAAAGGAAGATCTCAAGATAGCAGACGTATGAAGGACTCGAAGAGATAAAAAGAGCAAGAGGAGCAGTGACCTCTCCGTGTTCGTGAGTGGAGAACCGCACGATCTCAGAACAAGAAGCCGGGGACCGCCCTCGGCCAGGAAATCTTGCGGTTGAAGAAGAAGAAGTCGAGGTATTTGCGGAAGGGAAGGAGAAGGTGACCCTGTCGCCAGCCTTGAGCCGCCTCCCCTTGCAGGTGGACAGCCCAGCAAGCTCGGAGCTTCCGACGAGCCACCAGTCGCTGTCCGATGCCCTGGAGGTAGCAGGTCCGGATGGCCGCACCGCGCCATTGTCGGGATTCCGGTCCACAGCCAGATCCATGTTGGTGCTCCGAACGAGCCCTTTGCGATCTGGAGCCACGGGGGGAGTGAGGCTTTTCTTTCGGGCGGCGGCGGCGGTAGTGGTAGCGGAGGCGGTGGGTTCGCCGGTGAGGCGGATGTGCGGGGTGTCGAAGATGATGTTGATGGCCGCAGCGACATCGTTGTTGGCCATGTGAAGGGCGCGGATTATGTCAATGTCCGAGAAATCCCGGCCAACCACGGAGCGGACGACGGCGATCTGCTCGTCCGTGGCCTTGTTCCCCATCGGGCGAGCATCGATCAGGAACCCTAATTATGTACCGTATAGTTGAGCCCTCTAACCTAACCCTGGACAATTTACGCTATTGGGCCCAGACGTCGGAGCTGGAGAGGCGAGAAGAGCAGGGGATTATACGCGTATGAGGATTGAAAGAGGGGAGGTGGGCTTTTGGGTTGGAGGGGCCGCCGCCTTTGCAGGAAGTGAACTTCCCGCCTTCCCTTTTACAGCCGATATGCAAGCCACTGTTTTGGCGCGAACGCGCGGCTACCAATTTGCACTTGGAAAAAAAAAATTCTCAAGTCACAGTCCCCTTGCTGATTTGAGCATGGTTTAAATTTTTTTCATAATTGAGTTATGGAGCTTCATCCCGCTCTCATTTTTTTATAGAAATAAGACCAAATAACCCGGACACCCCCATAATCCCATTGTGCCGAAACTTAAAATTTTAGTTTTGAGTACAAAAGTAAACATTATTCAGATGATATGAAAGTGCCCCATGCAAACTGAGGCTTGTTTCGCTAATAAATTTTTTTTGCTCATCAATAAAAAAATTTAATTTAATTGGCATTTTACAAAAGTTTGAATCTGGATAATTATCACATGCATGGATTTTACACCTTTTCTCTTAATAAATAAATTCCATTACACAAATAACCACGTGGCCACGAGTTTAATAAACTTTGTTGCTGGAAATTGGACTCGGGGGCCGCCGCGAAGCCGGGGAAGGAGGAGCTCCGCCGCGGGGAGGGCGGACGGCGGTGCGCCGGCCGGCTGCGTCCTCCTGTGCCCTCCTGGGGGGTGTGAGAGAGCGGAGAGGAGAGTGCGTCCTGTCCTGTCCCGTCCTGCAAAAAAGCCGGTGGCCGGGCTCCCCGGCGCCGGCCCTCCGATGCTTAAGTCAGAGGGGGCAAATATGTGGAAAGAGCAAGCCAGAGGGTGAAGAAGATGAAAAGGATATTGTGCTTAATTGTGTCTGTGCTGTTTACTTGTCTTCCCCTCCTAGTTTTTTCCTCCCCGGGTCCCTTTTATAGAGGGATTTTATGTTGCCCGGGAGGTGACAGGGAGTTTGTTCTCTTTTGTAATAATTGGGCACGATTTGGCCCATTAATGGCGTAGTGGAAAATAAGGCCGACTCAGACCGGAACCAGGGAGTTGTCACGGTCGATCGGACCTGTTGGAGTGGTTGAACCGCCGGCCGTGGTAGGCCCAAGGTCCATGGATGGTAAGCGCATTTATTACCGAATGAACCGGCGATCAGGGAGAGCCATACGCTTTGATGGTTCAGTGATCCGGAGATCGTCTTGAGCCGTGTTCATTAAATGACTGAGCGCATCGGAGACTTGAGGGGGTCTCATGCATTAATGGCAGGTCGTGCCAAATACCTGCGGAGATCTTATGCCTTGACGGCTTGGAGATAGCGGCAGGTTGTAGTGGAGTTGTCAGGTCCCTCAGGGGGTTAGGCAGGAGTTGAACATTTGGTCAAGGCAATCGGCTCGGCAGGGGTGCCGAGCCGAGCTGGTCGCCCAATGGGGCGCCCTGTGGCGGGGTTGCTTCTAATGCTTCTGGTCGGCGCCCTTTGGTCGAGCGCCTTCTAGCCGAGCGCCTTTATTTCGCGCTCTTTCCTCTCTGGTCAGCGCCTTCTAATCGAGCGCTTTTCTGGTCGGCGTCCTCTGGTAGGCTCTCTTGGGCCGAGCATCTTTTCGGATCGGCGCTCTCCAGCCGAGCACCCCTCTGGTTGGTGCTCTTTGGTCGGCACTCTTTGGCCGAGCGCCTTTTCGGTCGGCGCTTTTTGGCCGAGCGCCTCCGTGGCGGTATGACTTGGGGTTTTTCCCCCAACACTACCCCCCGACTTCCAAGTTCCAGTTGGCTACCAGCTGGAGCGCGGGAAGTAGCTTTAGTTGGGCCGTTACGAATTCCGAAAATTTTAATTTATTGCGCATTTTGAATTATCGGACGCTTCGAGATGCCTTTAATAGGCGGCGTCTCTTCTTTTCCGAAAATCCTCATTATTGGGACACCTTTTGCGAGGCGTCCTCGCGCCGTGGGCTCATGATGGGGCCGCACGATCCGATGGGGCGCTTCGGCGTTCGAAGCGTTAGCCCTAATTAAATGCGTCGTTCTGTCTTTTGGACCGACACGTGTGGTCATCTCAACGGGGTGCGGCTTTTCTTTTGCCGATCGGGGCCGTTGGGGAGGTTTATATAAACTCTCCCCTGGCCCTCCGTCCCCTTCCTATTGCCTTCTGCTTCTAGCTTTTCTTCCCCCAGCTTTTCACAGCCCGAAGTTCTTTTCTCCGGCGTCTTCCCCAGGTCGTCCTTTTTTCTTTCTTAATCCCTTTCTCTCAATGGGTTCTCTTCCCAGTGAGGTTGTATCTACCATGAGCGTCCTGGAGGTCGAAATGACCGAAGAGTGGTTTTTCCCTCTTCACGGGTTCCGCTTGGAGCCCGCCAGGCGAAGGGATCGGATAGTCGATCCTCCGGTAGGCCGGGTCGGAGTGCATCTGGAATCGCTCTGGGCCAACCTCCGATTTCCTCTCCACGGCTTCGTGAATGAGTTGCTGACGGTGTGCCAGTTGGTTCCGGCGCAACTCACTCCGAACGCCTGGAGGACAGTGGTCGGTTTCCTATCGCTGTGCTTACTGCAGGGGATTCCGACCTCTGTCAATGTTTTCCGGCGACTTTTTATCTTTAAGTCGAATCCGGGAGACGGAGAGTGGCTGTATATCGCCCTTCGGGCGGGTCGGCCACTTTTTCATGGTGCCCCCTCATCCATTCATGGCTGGAAGGAGAAATTCTTCTTCCTTGGTTCTGCACAGTCCTGGAAGTTTGACCCCAGGTGGGGACCGGCTCAGCTCAAGTCCATCAACAAACCCCCCAGACTTTCTGCACGTGAGCAGGGGATCCTCGACGCCATCCGCAGCCTCGGGGACGGCATCTTACTGAACGGCCTCATATGTGAGGACGCTTTGGTAAACGTGGGCTTGAGCTCGGCGCGTCCCCACGGTAAGGGTAATTACAAAGTGTATTTATTTCCTTACTGTTCTAATGTTCTAATCCTTTTTGCCTTTGCAGATATCGCAAAGATGGTGACGAAAAGCGAAGTCCTCTATGCTCGCTTCCAGAAGAGGGCCGCCGAGCTCTCGGGCGAGCCCGCCGAGCCGAGGAAGAAGCAGAAAGTCTCGGCGACCTCAGCGACCCCGGCGACAGCAGTGGCCGAGGCGGGTCCTTCTCGCCCTTCGCACTCTGAGGCTGGTCGGGGGGAGGGCGCGGATTCCAGGGGCTCGGGCTTCCGGGGAGCTTCGGCGGCGCTCCCATGCCCGACGCCCTTGGCGCAAATTCCTGGTCGGCAGGACGCTCCAGTTGCCGATCAGGAGAAGAGTTCCGCAGGTCCCGCGCTTGCGCGTCCTGCTCCAGTCGTGTGGCAGCCAGATCGGCCGCTTGCCCGACCCCAGCCCCCTAGCTCCGAGCCGGGGGGTAGTCAGGGAGCCTCGGGGTCGGCTCTGCCTAGGCCAGCCGATGCTGGCCCTCCGGGCCCATCGGGCTCGGAGGAGCGAGTGCCTCTGGCACTCAACTGGTCGGTGTTCGAGGGCGATTCAGCCCTCGAAAACCCTCGAGTGGCGCGCGAAGTTTTTCGGGTCGCGCTGCTCCCGGCCGACCGGGCCCTGATACAGTCCATGAGCTACAATGCTTTCATGGACTCTACCCGCTGCAACGCCGTCCGGGTATGTAAAATTTTTCATCTGTGTAATTTGTAAAATTTTTACTCGCAGCGCCTTATGTCTTTCTTTTCGTCTCTTTTACAGCATTTGCACGAGACGGAGATGCTGATGCACATCACCCACGACTATCGGGAGCGGGCCCGGAGGTATCAGCGTGGGTATGACGAGGCCCAGGCGAGGTACCTGGCCGCCGAGGCGAGGTACCAGGCCTCCGAGGCCGAACGTCAGGTGCTCCAGGAAAAAGTAGGAGCATCCGAGGAAAGGGTTCGAGCTCTCACCGCCGAGCTCGACGAAGAAAAGGGCGCGCATACGTTGGCGAGGTCCGAACTGCGCGCCGCGGAAGCTCGTCTGGCTGCCGCCGAGCTGGCGCTGGCCTCCCGCGAGCAGGAGGTGGAGAACGCCCGCCTTCGCCACTTAAAGCTCGAGCGGGGATTGAATAACCTCGAGCGGAAGGCCGCATATCATGAGGCTCGGGAGCTCGAGGCCCGGGAGCAAGCTCAGAATGCGGTGAGGCTCTTCCGCGAGTCGGAGGAGTTTCACGACCTCCTAGCAGAGGAGGGCGTGAATGGGCTAATCCAAGGCTTCCGGAATTTCCGCAATCAATTGCGGCGGCTCCTCCCGGATTTTGACGTGAACCTGCTCCAACCGGGAGCAGGGGTCGAGAGGGGTGATGCGGCCGAGGCGATCCCCGAAGTCACCGAGGTCGCCTCCGAGGTCGCTCCTGCTGCTGCCGAGGCCGCCGAAGAGGCCCCGATTGGCGAACCAGCTACTCCTAGTGCTGCTGGAGCCGAAGTAGTCGAGCTTGAGACTTGATGTAATTTTTGTTATTTTTTGTAAAGTCGGGATGGCCCCCCATACTTGTAGGGGCTAAACCCGAATTTTTGTACTTAGCCTACGGGCCTTTTTTGAAATGAATATACTTTCTTGGAAACTCGTCTGCTAAGTTTCTCTGCTCGGATCCATTTTAGGTTCCGAGGGTATGGGCTCTAGGGCCTCAGCTTTACCCGCCACAGGGTTTGGTTTTAGGTTCGGCTTGCTGAGCTCCATTACTCGGCCCTTCGACCAGTGGTATAGCAACGCTTGTGCTTAAGGGATTTGGGCTCGGAGAGTCTTTCCGAGCCTAGCCCAGATTTCGACCAAGCCCTAAAGCGGTCACTGGGACAACTTTTTAGCAAAGTTAGTAAACTTTGGGTCCGAGCCCCACATTGCCGGGGCGGGTCGGATTCTTTTCCAATGAATGGGTTGAATACTCGCCAGCTCGTGACGGGGATTCACCGGGCTTGTATAATTGTGCTGGTGTCGTGAGCACCCCTTCACCGAGGCGATTGAAAATGCTCCTCTGCTCGGTGTCCGTTCTTTGAGGACGTCGGCAGAGAGAAATCCAAAAGCAGAATAGATAATGTAAAAATATTAAATAAATGGGTACCTTGTACCGTGTGCGTCCTTGCGCCGAGGCGACTGAAGACGCTTCTCTGCTCGGACTCCGTTCTTTGGGGACGTCGGCAGAGAAATCCAAGAATAGAATAGACAATATAGACATTAATGTGGAAACATTAATTAAATGGGTACCTTGTACCGTGTGCGTCCTGGCGCCGAGGCGACTGAAGACGCTTCTCTGCTCGGACTCCGTTTTTTGGGGACGTCGGCAGAGAAATCCAAGAATAGAATAGACAATATAGACATTAATGTGGAAACATTAATTAAATGGGTACTGATAAGTGCTAAATAATGCATAAATTAATATCTTATTCATAGCACTTATCATTATTTTAATTCATATATTTTATAAATTCAACTAAAAAATGTGTTACCTTCATCATTGCATTTTAATAAATTATTAAAGGTAATTCAAGTTTTACTTATTTACTGATTGAGTCTAATATATGCAGGTTGAGTCAAGTTCATTAGGGATTATTCCTGGACCTAAACCACATGCACCCCGCAAATCAAGACCCTCTGATTCAGTCACCCAACTCTTTTCCCACATGATCCTATTTTAATAAAATTCCTTCGATCATTTGTCTCATAGATCTCAAAGCATACCATCTATCGTCGCACGGATCCCAAAGCTCAACCTATCTCCTCCAATCACACGTCCTCCCTCACGCCCGAGTTCATTTTCTGTTTTCCTTGTTAGAGCCGCAACCGTCACAATCCAACTCCCCTGTTTCCACAACAAAACCAAGCATAGCTCCCAGCTTCTCCCGCTAGATCCCCTCCATGTTGATTCTCCCACGCCCAGCCGAGATCTCCTCAACATCTTCATCTCCACCTCGTTGAAGCAACATCAGCTCATTCTTCCGGATTACTCGCACTTCTTCTTCGCGATTTGGCTTCATCTTCCCGAGTCTTCTCATCTTTATCCACCCAGCCGTCCCGTGCATCATCCAATACAACCACTTCCTCCCAACTTTCGTTACCAAACTTCATCCCAACTTCATCTACATCTTTCCAAGCTCTCAATAACGTCACCAGATCATCATCTCCCCTGTCCAAGATCCTCGTCCGCATCCTCATCCCATGTTTCATAACAGAACCAATCCCAGCCGAATCCTCTTCACCCGAATTCGTTCTAGAGAGCTCCCAAACATCCGCAGCCTTCCTCCCAGCTCACGAATCCGTCCGAGTTCATCCTTATCCCACGACCAACTAGGATTCAACGTCACTCTATCCAAGCTTCACGGAATAGAGCATCCTCTCCCGGATAAGCTCAAGTCCCAGCTGCCAGCCGCCCGCGTCTTGCATCACTCCCCTGTTCCGAGATCTTCTCACATAACCATCAAACAGACTCCCAGCTCTCATCTCATTCCGGATCAACTCCATTTTCATCCCACGTTATCCATAGCACGCCCGGAGATCAAGCAAGAATCTTTCAGCCTTATCCCGCTGCCGTTGATCCATCTTTATCTCAACTTGGAACAGGGGAGAGAGGGGGAGAAACGCAGCCTATAAAAGGCCCAGGCGTGAACCGAGAAGGCCATTCCTCCTTCCCCACCGGGGGGCATTCCCTCTTCCCCCACCGGGGGGGGGGGGGGCACTCCTTCTTCCCCATCGGGGGAGGTTCGGTTCCAACTCATCTCTTCTCAGGAGTTCCCACCGAAGTAAAAAAGAGAGAGAATAGTTTGAGGCATTGTGGGAAGGACTTCCCACGGAAAAAGAAATGCTAAGGGAGTTCCTACCGAGTCCAGTGAAGGTAGAAGACAGAGAAAGGAAGGAGATAGCCGTGATGGGAGTCTTCTACATCGCTGCTGCTACCCTCCGTACCATGAAAAGCTGATCTTCTCATTAGGGCTGGATGCAGCCCTAACAAAAGGGACACGGGTTTTATATTTTATTTTATATTCTTGGGGTTGTATGAACTTATTGTTTTTAATGGATATATTCTTTTGAATCATATTTAATTTCTGTGATTTTAAGTATGATGTTCGTACAACTGTTCTTCATGATCACTAGGTAAATATAAGATAGTCCATGCTTAGGGAAGATGCGATGTGCTGCCACCTTAGATTAGGGTAGACATTTCATGCCAACTGAAGATGGATTATGCCCAAATTACTTTTGTGAAATTTTATTCGAATGCTTATTAGGCTTGCAGCCAATTTGCATGTTTATCCAAGAATAAATTGAAAATATAATTAATCCTTGTTCCGATGTTAGTGGTGAATTCCATGCCCTAGGTTCCCCCAAACTGATTGTTTTAATTGCATTTCTTATTAAATTGCTTAGTTTAATAGTTTTCACAAATTCTCTTTTTCAAATATTTTTATTTTTAAAGAAAAACAACTGTACCCCAATCCCTGTGGATCGATACCCGTAATCACTATCCTATCAGATACGTGCTATTGCGTGGTCTTTAAAGTTGACTATCAATTTTTGGCGCCGTTGCCGGGGATTGGTAGCATAGTTGTTTTTCTTTTTATTTAAAAAATTTTCAAAAAAAAATCAAAAAATAAAAAAATAAAATAAAAATAGTTTCTATTTTTACTTTCCTTATCTCCTTCTCCTCTCTTACTAATTTTTGATTTTTCTTGGTATCATTTGATCAGGAACCAAAGAGGAAGTTTGGGACATTCAAAAAGGGAACTATTGGCAAAGGAATGCTGTAAAGGATTGCTTTAAAAATTGCTGGAAAAATTCCTCTTGGTAACATCTGAACCTTTCTTATTTAAATTTCCTTGTGTGGTGATTGTTTGATTTTAAATTCAGCAAAAGTGTGAATGCATGCTTGATACACATACACCAATTAATCTGCACATAGTAAGGGCAATCACCCCAGCAAGATAAGAACTGGATTTCATCACCAAATTCTTGCCCAAATTGGTGAATCAATTCTCACATAGCTATCACCTTAATTAAAATTAATTAGACGTTGGCCCCTAGGGACATTCGAGCTCAATAGGATGAAGATCACCGAAAGTTGCACCAATTTCGCTCTGTGGCTCAGTTGATGTCTAGGCAAGCTTTGTCCCAAGGGAGACAGTTCATCTGTTCGAGGCAAGTGGTTTTTAAGTGGGACCTTTGCAACGCATCGTAACCCCCCCACTTACCTGGGAGCTTACCTGGTCAATTAAGTCCATTAGACCGGATTGGAGGCTTAGGTGCTCTCTTCAAATCAGTTAGGAGCTGTCTAGTGATTTTAGGGCAAATACAAGGATTTGACGTGTTTTTCTTTTAGTGCATGCTTGACTTGACTGATCAGAAGAGTATAACTCCGTGCCCGACAATCAGTCTTCCACAAATTTTCTTCCTTGGAGAACCCCGCATGAACCCGGTATGATTTGATAAGGATGCACTGCGTCTGGCTGAAGACGTTAAACTTAGCGCTTGTTGGGAGGCAACCCAATTTTCATAGATTATTTTTGCACATTTTTTTGTCGTATTTTTTCAGAAGTCCTCATATTACTAATGCAATTAAGGTACAATATTTCTATCCTCCATATGCATCATATTTTTATCCAAAATAAAAATAATAATAAAAAAAATAAAAAAAATAATAATATAATATTATTCAAAAAAATTAAAAAAAAATAATACTTAAAAAAACATAGAGGACAATGTCTGATCTAGGTTGGGGGGTATAGGGTTCGAATTTTTGAAGGAATTTTTCGCATTTTCACATTTTTAAGTGAATTTCAAAAAAAAAAAAGTGAATTTCAAAAAAAAAAAACTAATTTCTAGGCCTTAGTGCTAACATGATAAACACACAAAGTATATAAAATCTAAAAAATCCAATGACTAGTCAGCAGTAAGTCAATTTGAGTTCTTCTTAAAAGTTCTTTTAGCGAGTTGTAAGATAATTTTTACTTTGGAATTTCACAACACACATGGCCTGCACTTCTAAGGGTTAGGTTCAACATTATGTTGTTAAGTCTGGTAGCAACCTTGAGTCCTGATGAATCATACCTATCTAATTCACTATTAAAAAAAAAAAAGAAGAAGTGAATTTAGTCAGGTACATCGAAAAGGGCTACCTATTGTCAAAGGTCAGCGGGCTTGCAATGATGAATCCGAGCATAGGTCCGTAGGGGAGTCTTGATGCCTAACACCTTATGCCATCTGGTGTGGGAGTGTTGACTGAATGCTCGTTACATGGAGAAATCATTACAAGAGTAAAGTGCGTAATAAATATAAAATAAAAAAATAAACAAAAAAAAATAAAAAAAAAGAAGAGAAAAAGAGAAAATAATATTGACCTTGAAAAAGACGATAGTGTGAAAGTCGTCGTTGTAAAAATTCGAGTAAACTGGAATATTACAGATAAAGCCCATGAGGTATTAAAGTAAACATCCACAACTCTCGAAATCCTGCAAGATAGGATGATTTTGAATCAGTGATTAGGTCTTATCTAACCAATTCTTGGAAACTACTAGCTTTAGCAGTATTTTGGAGAATCTAAAGCCTTAGCTTGTGTATGGTCCAGATATCACCGAGCATCCAAGTATAAATTAGCCTTACAACTCTCTAACGGAAAACTTAATAACTTCAACTTAAGTTGCATACTGACCTAGGATTTGGGCTGACTTAGTAATTAAAACTTTGTGTGCTTTTGAAATTATTGGCACTTATGCATTTGAAATTAGATTTTATTAAATAATAAAATAAATACTTTCGACAGCAGTTTGTGGGTATCTGAGCCGGAAACCCTCACGAGACAACTCGTCCACTAGGGCCACCTAGGGGTTTAAAGCCTTATTGCATACGGTAAATGCAATCGCGATTCCTGCGAAAGTGAGTTAGTTTTTTTTGCTTGAGGACTAGCAAAATGTAGGTTGGGGGGTGTGATAAGTGCTAAATAATGCATAAATTAATATCTTATTCATAGCACTTATCATTATTTTAATTCATATATTTTATAAATTCAACTAAAAAATGTGTTACCTTCATCATTGCATTTTAATAAATTATTAAAGGTAATTCAAGTTTTACTTATTTACTGATTGAGTCTAATATATGCAGGTTGAGTCAAGTTCATTAGGGATTATTCCTGGACCTAAACCACATGCACCCCGCAAATCAAGACCCTCTGATTCAGTCACCCAACTCTTTTCCCACATGATCCTATTTTAATAAAATTCCTTCGATCATTTGTCTCATAGATCTCAAAGCATACCATCTATCGTCGCACGGATCCCAAAGCTCAACCTATCTCCTCCAATCACACGTCCTCCCTCACGCCCGAGTTCATTTTCTGTTTTCCTTGTTAGAGCCGCAACCGTCACAATCCAACTCCCCTGTTTCCACAACAAAACCAAGCATAGCTCCCAGCTTCTCCCGCTAGATCCCCTCCATGTTGATTCTCCCACGCCCAGCCGAGATCTCCTCAACATCTTCATCTCCACCTCGTTGAAGCAACATCAGCTCATTCTTCCGGATTACTCGCACTTCTTCTTCGCGATTTGGCTTCATCTTCCCGAGTCTTCTCATCTTTATCCACCCAGCCGTCCCGTGCATCATCCAATACAACCACTTCCTCCCAACTTTCGTTACCAAACTTCATCCCAACTTCATCTACATCTTTCCAAGCTCTCAATAACGTCACCAGATCATCATCTCCCCTGTCCAAGATCCTCGTCCGCATCCTCATCCCATGTTTCATAACAGAACCAATCCCAGCCGAATCCTCTTCACCCGAATTCGTTCTAGAGAGCTCCCAAACATCCGCAGCCTTCCTCCCAGCTCACGAATCCGTCCGAGTTCATCCTTATCCCACGACCAACTAGGATTCAACGTCACTCTATCCAAGCTTCACGGAACAGAGCATCCTCTCCCGGATAAGCTCAAGTCCCAGCTGCCAGCCGCCCGCGTCTTGCATCACTCCCCTGTTCCGAGATCTTCTCACATAACCATCAAACAGACTCCCAGCTCTCATCTCATTCCGGATCAACTCCATTTTCATCCCACGTTATCCATAGCACGCCCGGAGATCAAGCAAGAATCTTTCAGCCTTATCCCGCTGCCGTTGATCCATCTTTATCTCAACTTGGAACAAGGGAGAGAGGGGGAGAAACGCAGCCTATAAAAGGCCCAGGCGTGAACCGAGAAGGCCATTCCTCCTTCCCCACCGGGGGGCATTCCCTCTTCCCCCACCGGGGGGGGGGGGGCACTCCTTCTTCCCCATCGGGGGAGGTTCGGTTCCAACTCATCTCTTCTCAGGAGTTCCCACCGAAGTAAAAAAGAGAGAGAATAGTTTGAGGCATTGTGGGAAGGACTTCCCACGGAAAAAGAAATGCTAAGGGAGTTCCTACCGAGTCCAGTGAAGGTAGAAGACAGAGAAAGGAAGGAGATAGCCGTGATGGGAGTCTTCTACATCGCTGCTGCTACCCTCCGTACCATGGAAAGCTGATCTTCTCACTAGGGCTGGATGCAGCCCTAACAAAAGGGACACGGGTTTTATATTTTATTTTATATTTTTGGGGTTGTATGAATTTATTGTTTTTAATGGATATATTCTTTTGAATCATATTTAATTTCTGTGATTTTAAGTATGATGTTCGTACAACTGTTCTTCATGATCACTAGGTAAATATAAGATAGTCCATGCTTAGGGAAGATGCGATGTGCTGCCACCTTAGATTAGGGTAGACATTTCATGCCAACTGAAGATGGATTATGCCCAAATTACTTTTGTGAAATTTTATTCGAATGCTTATTAGGCTTGTAGCCAATTTGCATGTTTATCCAAGAATAAATTGAAAATATAATTAATCCTTGTTCCGATGTTAGTGGTGAATTCCATGCCATAGGTTCCCCCAAACTGATTGTTTTAATTGCATTTCTTATTAAATTGCTTAGTTTAATAGTTTTCACAAATTCTCTTTTTCAAATATTTTTATTTTTAAAGAAAAACAACTGTACCCCAATCCCTGTGGATCGATACCCGTAATCACTATCCTACCAGATACGTGCTATTGCGTGGTCTTTAAAGTTGACTATCAGGTACCTTGTACCGTGTGCGTCCTGGCGCCGAGGCGACTGAAGACGCTTCTCTGCTCGGACTCCGTTTTTTGGGGACGTCGGCAGAGAAATCCAAGAATAGAATAGACAATATAGAGAGATTAATGTGGAAACATTAATTAAATGGGTACCTTGTACCGTGTGCGTCGTGGCGCCGAGGCGACTGAAGACGCTTCTCTGCTCGGACTCCGTTCTTTGGGGACGTCGGCAGAGAACGAGCCGAGCTCGTTAGCTGATGGAGCACGAGCCGAGCTCGTCGGTGGAAGTCGATGGAGAACGAGCCGAGCTCGTCTGGTCAGAAAGGACCGCAACTCATATCTCGACGTCTCGAGCTTCCCTATAACCGGGGCATCCCGACGTCTCGGGGCATCCTGACCGTGGCCAGGGTAGGAGAACGAGCCGAGCTCGTTGGCTGATGGAGCACGAGCCGAGCTCGTCGGTGGAAGTCGATGGAGAACGAGCCGAGCTCGTCTGGTCAGAGAGGACCACAACTCATATCTCGACGTCTCGAGCTTCCCTATAACCGGGGCATCCCGACGTCTCGGGGCATCCTGACCGTGGCCAGGGTAGGAGAACGAGCCGAGCTCGTTGGCTGATGGAGCACGAGCCGAGCTCGTCGGTGGAAGTCGATGGAGAACGAGCCGAGCTCGTCTGGTCAGAGAGGACCGCAACTCATATCTCGACGTCTCGAGCTTCCCTATAGCCGGGGCATCCCGACGTCTCGGGGCATCCTGACCGTGGCCGGGGTAGGAGAACGAGCCGAGCTCGTTGGCTGATGGAGCACGAGCCGAGCTCGTCGGTGGAAGTCGATGGAGAACGAGCCGAGCTCGTCTGGTCAGAGAGGACCGCAACTCATATCTCGACGTCTCGAGCTTCCCTATAGCCGGGGCATCCCGACGTCTCGGGGCATCCTGACCGTGGCCAGGGTAGGAGAACGAGCCGAGCTCGTTGGCTGATGGAGCACGAGCCGAGCTCGTCGGTGGAAGTCGATGGAGGACGAGCCGAGCTCGTCGGTCACTTAAGACCGTATCTCGACGTCTCGAGCCATCCCGACGGATCGGGGCATCTCGTTGTGACAGGGCATCCTGACCGTGGTCAGGGTAGGAGAACGAGCCGAGCTCGTTGGCCGATGGAGAGCGCATCACGAACCGTCTTCAGGGAGTCCACGTGGGTACTCTATCATCCCGAGATATCGGGGCATCCCAACCGTGGTCAGGGGAGGAGAAATAAACCTGGGATCATGAGATAACCAGGAAAATCGGTGACTTGAAATGAGTATGCAGATCATAAGTTTATTATGAAATGAAATCCACAGAATGAAATTCAATAGTTGAATAATGAGGGACCCCTTGGGGTTCCACTGGTGGTACACGCGGAGGTTTTCAGAGCTCCAGCTCCGCGGAATGGGAGTCCCATCTAGAGACTCCAATTTGTAAGTTCCGGGTCGGCGGATGCGCGTGACTCGGTATGGTCCTTCCCAGTTTGGGGCCAGCTTCCCTTGCTCAGTTGGTCGGGAGGCCTCAGCTCTTCTGAGGACAAGGTCCCCTGGTCTGAAAGATTTGACTTTGACCCTGGCGTTGTAGTACTGAGCTGTCTTTTGCTGGTACCTCGCCATACGAATTCGGGCGGCCTCCCTTGTTTCCTCGACTAAGTCAAGGTTACTTCTGAGCTGCAAAGAGTTGGAGCTGGCATCGTGATGCTCGACTCTTGGAGAAGGAATCCCAATCTCCAGTGGGATGACAGCCTCCGTCCCGTATGTCAGATTGAAGGGAGTCTCGCCGGTGGGGACGCGGAACGTGGTCCGGTAAGCCCACAGGACATTGTATAGGTCTTCGACCCATTGTCCTTTGGATTTGTCGAGCCTGGCTTTGAGACCCTGCAAAATAGTACGGTTTGTTACCTCGATTTCTCCATTCGTCTGAGGGTGCGCGACCGAGGTGAAGCGGTGGTCAATGCCAAGCTCGGAGCAGAATTCTCTGAAGTGAATGTTGTCGAACTGGCGACCGTTGTCAGAGATAAGGATGCGGGGAAGCCCGAATCTGCAGATAATGGACTTCCAGACGAAATCCCGCATCTGCTCGGTGAAGCCTTGCCGTTGTAGGGCTCCACCTGGGGCATCTTGAACCATAGCGGAACCGGTTCATCTTCGATCTCCGGGGAGAAGGGAGACTTCGTAGTGAACTCGAAGTCGCCGTCACGTCCTGATTTTCTCCCGTGGAGTGCCTGAATTTGGCGCTCCAGCTTCTCGACCTTCTTGTCGAGTTCGTCACTCTGGAAGATCGCTGCAGCGGTTCGTTCGAGCGCAGGTTGCCCTGGAACCGACTCAGCTTCTGAAGGCTGTGGCCAGCCTCCGTAGCCCCTGGCTGGGTGCTCTCTCCAGAGGGAGGCCTGGACTTGGGAGTCCTGACCTCGAAGGGAAAGTCCGCTTGTAGGGGGCTCCGGTTGAACTGGAGCCGGAGGAGGCGGTGCCGTTGGGATGCCCCTGGGCTGCAGGCTTTGGACAGCGGTAGCCAGGGCCTGCACCTGTTGCACCAGGGCGTCAAACTGCTCCGGCCGAACTTGATGAACTCGCTCAGCCGGAGGTGGTGAGTTTCGGACGGAATGCTCAGGGCTGGGTGGAAGACGTCGAGAGGCGTTGGAAGCCCCTTTGCTTCTTAGCTTCATGGCAGCGAACTCGGGCCCTTCCTCTAGCGCCAACTGTTGCTGGAAATTGGACCCGGGGGCCGTCGCGAAGCCGGAGAAGGAGGAGCTCCGCCGCGGGGAGGGCGGACAGCGGTGCGCCGGCCGGCTGCGTCCTCCTGTGCCCTCTTGGGGGGTGTGAGAGAGCGGAGAGGAGAGTGCGTCCTGTCCTGTCCCGTCCTGCAAAAAAGCCGGTGGCCGGGCTCCCCGGCGCCGGCCCTCCGATGCTTAAGTCAGAGGGGGCAAATATGTGGAGAGAGCAAGCCAGAGGGTGAAGAAGATGAAGAGGATATTGTGCTCAATTGTGTCTGTGCTGTTTTTTTGTGTTCCCCTTCCCCTCTTCTTCCCTCCCAGGCTTCCTTTTATAGAGGGATTTTATGTTGCCCAGGAGGTGACAGGGAGTTTGTCCTCTTTTGTAATAATTGGGCACGATTTGGCCCATTAATGGCGTAGTGGAATATGAGGCCGAATCAGACCGGAACCAGGGAGTTGTCACGGTCGATCGGACCTGTTGGAGTGGTTGAACCGCCGGCCGTGGTAGGCCCGGGGTCCATGGATGGTAAGTGCATTTATTACCGAGTGAACCGGCGGTCAGGGAGAGCCATACGCTTTGATGGTTCAGTGATCCGGAGATCGTCTTGAGCCGTGTTCATTAAATGACTGAGTGCATCGGAGACTTGAGGGGGTCTCATGCATTAATGGCAGGTCATGTCAAATATCTGCGGAGATCTTATGCCTTGATGGCGGCAGGTTGTAGTGGAGTTGTCAGGTCCCTCAGGGGGTTAGGCAGGAGTTGAATATTTGGTCAAGGCAATCGGCTCGGCAGGGGTGCCGAGCCGAGTTGGTCGCCCAATGGGGCGCCCTGTGGCGGGGTTGCTTCTAATGCTTCTGGTCGGCGCCCTTTGGGCGAGCGCCTTCTAGCCGAGCGCCTTTATTTCGCGCTCTTTCCTCTCTGGTCAGCGCCTTCTAATCGAGCGCTTTTCTGGTCGGCGTCCTCTGGCCGGCTCTCTTGGGCCGAGCATCTTTTCGGATCGGCGCTCTCCAGCCGAGCACCCCTCTGGTTGGTGCTCTTTGGTCGGCACTCTTTGGCCGAGCGCCTTTCCGGTCGGCGCTTTTTGGCCGAGCGCCTCCGTGGCGGTATGACTTGGGGTTTTTCCCCCAACAGATATAATGCTTTCATATCCACGAATCAAGTTATATCAAAAGGAGCATTTATTTTATTTTTTAAAGAGCATCAAGAAATACGTAAGAGAAATATAATGGAAATAAAGTAGGAGCGGACTATGATAAAGAAATGTTAAAATGTTATAGATATAATGCAAATACTTCACCTTTTATAAAATATTTGTAGGCATATAGTTGGATATAAAATAGCAATATTGTATATTTATTGAAAATAAAAGGGGAAAGATGTCCAAAATCTTATGATAGATAATTAATTGAATAGCATAAATATAAATATAATGTGTGTTTTAGTCACCTTTACACAAATAGATGAACGGGGAATAGAGAGAATAAAAGAAATGGTAAGAAAGTAATCAAGGATTTAAACCCTTTAGGATGAAAATGTCCTACTTTTTCTATTATATGGGATAGGAGATGTCCCAAGATGTACCAATTGAGATATAGGAATAATGATGGGATGGTCTTGTTTTGATACTAGGGATGGTACCCTATCTCAGTACCCCACGAGATGTCCCATTAAGGCTTGAGTCTATGAAAGCAATAATGTCGAAAAGGGTAAAATCTTTACAAACATGATATTTATGCACTTGATATTTCTTTCATTCTCGATCACTTTCTTTTTCTCTTCAAATGTTGAAACTTGAGTAGTTTCATTCTCAGCATGGAGTGTATATTCAATATGCAAGAAGCATCCATCTCATAGAAGTAGTGCGATAATATAAATTTGTGATTGTAAATGGTTGTTCAATATATCTTATGTGATCGAGAATATATATTAATTAGATAAATTTGATGGGGCTTGTAATTGTTTGGAGATCAACTTCTAATTATTATTTTTTATGCATTTGTATAGTTTCATGGTTCTTTTGAAGTATAGCTTAAGATATCTAGTTGGATGCATCTTTTGCTACTAATCTATTATATGGTCTTACATGGAACCTATGCTATACAAAAGAGAAAAAAAAATTATAGCGCTGTGCTAAACAAATTATATCCTATACAATACACATTTACATTGGACTAAAAAAATTGAGCTTGGGTTAAAAATTATATGATTGTTCCTTGATATCTTAATGATTCTGCTTTTGCCAAGTGTTAGATGTATGCCCTAGAAGCCAATTTGGCTGACACATTGTTGATTCTAGGGACATAATTTTGTACTTGACTGTTTATTATTGAATAAATAAAAGGCATCTTTTCATTCATATTATTTATGTGTCTATGAATCGTCCAAGAAACTAATAAGATGATGATACATATTCTCAAGAGTTGAGAATTTGAGCCATGTATCATTGGTGATTAATTTCTAAATGCTCCTGATCAATGGATCATCACGAGGACGGTGATCGATCCGATCAGTGCACAGATCACTTTCCTTCTGGATGGACGAGACTTGAGTCCACAGTGTAGGGACACTGAAGTGATAGTGCAGGTGCTTGTTAGAGAACAAGGGTACTGAGCGTGACCAAGACAAGAAGTCACTTGGATATCTATCCACTCGTCAGTGACTTGCTTGATGTTGCAGTAGTGTGACTGGTCCTTTGACCTGCGGTGCTTCGGCTACTCACAGTGAGGTTATTGTAGTTTGACTGCACACATACATGGTCTCTAGCCATATGGGTCCATGCAGTGTAGATTGGCTGCAGTAAGTTCACTGTAGGAGTAGGGTATGCACCTATAAGGAATCTATCGACCTTGATAGAAGAGGAGTGATCCTATGTGATTTGTTAGACTGAGTTCTAAGACCTTGGCCAGGGCAGTAATATAAAGTGGAAAAAGAGTTTTCCACTATCGAACTCAAGTCGAATAAATCTTAACATATGACAGACGATGGAGTTTGACGAGTTGTCCATGACCTCCGTCCTATAGGGATCCACGATAGTAGGACTGTATCACATGTTAACTGCACCTAGAGGTTCATCATTCTATTCTGCTGGGTAGCCACTACATGCTGCTAGGTGTCACTGGTGGATGGTGGGACTCATAGGGATTATCTTGATGATCGATAAACCCTAATGAGTTGAGTTGGAATCGTTCCAACCCATTGAAAGGAGTTTTCAATGATATTGAGATAGAGATCACAATATATCTCACTACCAGTCAGAGTAGAACCTATGGGGTCACACACACTAGAAGTATTGACCGATCCGATGGTTGAAATAGTGATTATGAATCACGAGTAATCAATCCGATTGATAAGAAGTTGAAGAACAAAGGGAATTAATCAATTGGACTTAAACACAAATCCTACTTCGGGTAGAATTCCTAGAGTCCTAATTGGATTAGGATTGGGAATCCTAGTTGGAGTAGGACTGGGATTCCTACTTGGAATAGGATTCCTACAATCCTAATGAGATTAGGAATTTTGAATTAAAATAGGATTCCTACTTGGAGTAGGATTCCTAGAAATCCTAATTGGATTAGGACTTCGGATTCAAATAGAGTCCTAATTGGATTAGGACTAAAATTAAATACATCCTAATTGGATTAGGATTCCTTAAGTCTAAATTAATTATTAATCTAATGAATCAACATGACTCCTAATTGGATTAGGATTGAAGAGTTCAATTGAGTCATGGATCATTCAAGTCCTAATTGGATTAGGACTAGCATAGATTGAACCCAATTTGGCTAATCCTAATTAGATTAGGATTAAACCATGAGAGAGGCACCTAATCCTCTTTGGAAGAGGATTAGGTTAACCAAGTAAGAGGGGCATCAGCCCCTCTCCACATGGCTAGGGCGACATGAAGAGAGGGGGCCGGCGCCCCCTCTTTGGCAAGTTGTCATGGAGCTCCTAAATGTTAGGAGCTCCACTCCCTTTAAAAGGAGGACTAGGGCTGGCGCCCTAAAGAACAACCTCTCTTCCTCCTCCAAGCCGTGGCCATCCCTCATCCTCCTTTGTTTCTGCCGCAAGCAAGAGAGAAGGCAAAAGAAAGGGTGGCGGCCTCCTTCCCCTCTCTTCCTCCATCCAACGCAGGGAGATAGAAAGAAGGCTGCAGGGGCTTGGATCTTCTTCCTCTTCTTCATCCTTCTTCTTCCTCCTCTCAAGTACAATCAAGGGTTGATTGAAAGAGAGGAGATCAGCCATCAAAAGAAGTCTTTGCAAGGGAGCTAGTACCCCGGAAAGACAAGAAAGCTTTGATCGGTCCTCTGCTTCGTGTGGATACCCGTAGAGGCCGGACGTTTGAACGGCTTCAAACGAACCTTCATCCTAAAACCACGATCATCAGTTTGCGGTGATCATCTACCCGCACAAGGTGAAGATCTGATCTTCTAAAGGTTTTAAAAGTTTTTAATTCTTGCCTAACTACGAACGGTTCATGAAACAACGTTCATGGCGATGAACGTCGATCCGGCACATGCCTCTTCCACTGCCATCTGATTTAATTTTTGAAATATCAGCGGCATGGGCGGGTTCCCAACAGTGGTATCAGAGCCTAGGCTTCGTAGATTAAGGTAAGAATTAAATATCTAAAGGCTTATTAGATCTGAAAATTGAATGATCATGCATGCTGAAAATTTCTGCATGCAGATTTTTCAGGGGTGCTGATTTTTGCATGCTGATTTTTATGTGATAAAATGATGATTCTAATTGCGTTGTTAATGAGATTACAAAGTTTAGAATCATGATTAGCATGATCAGCAACCTATGTCATGACATAATCAGTTAGTTTTCAGATCTGAAAATTATAATTGTTGCATATGGTGATGATCAGAGGATTCAAACCCTTTTGGTATCAAATGTAATGACCTGCGATGTGATCTGTGATGTCATGTAATTTTTCAGATGCTTGCATGCATCTTATTTGATGTTTTGAGAGGCCTGCGTGCCTCCTAAAAGGAGATGTAATTTATTTTTATTTTTATTTTACATCTGGTTGTATTCTGTGATGTGATGTACGTCAACGATCAAGTCGAAGATGATGCATGAGATGAACAGGGGTCTAAGCAGTTGATGGCGATTGGATCAAGAGTTGGTCAAGGATCGAATCAAGGAGGCTTGGAACCAATTCAAGAGTTGAAGACCAGTTGATCGATTGACGTGCATGTGCTTGTAATACGACCTAACTAGAATCCATGATCATCACCTATTTAAAGTTTAGCTTTAATTTGATGCTGCGATTATAACTGCCTGTGATGTGCCGTTTGCATGTGATGTGAATGCGAGTCGGGTAGATAGGTTTACATGTGATGTAGCAAATCCAATTGAGACCTAAATCAAAACCTCCTCAATCAAGTCGAGAGTGAACCGACATGAGCAAGTCATATTAGATTAATTGATCTAATTGGTGTCTAGGAAAGCATAAAAGGTGGTTACTTAATTAGGACCTTACTCTCTGAGTAAGGGGAGCCTCCCACCTGCTTACCTGGCCAATTGTTCGATTACCTCTTATGAAGGGCTCAAGTTGCAAACACTAAGACCTGATTAACCAATATTAAGTCAATAGGTCTTCCACTGTAGTAGAGCTGCTAAGGCCTTTCTGATGTTGATTTGTCTCGGCTGGACACAGTGGTCAAGTTGCATCGGGGGGCTGGACCTCTCTATAGACATGAGATGTTGTAGGGTAAAGGTGGGTGTTGCTGGGGTCCAAACCGAGAACGATTGGCACAGCGGTGTGAACGGGGTTCCTTTGAATTGCTTTGGTTGCGCTCCACCTTCCGCCGGGAAACCTGCAAGCAAGCCTCGCACCACCACTGGGGTAGTGGGGGCCCTCCGACGATCAAGTTAGAGGGAATCGAAGGAGAAGGAGAGGTAGCAGGTAAGATGATGCTATGGAGAATCTTGCCTGCCCCCCTTCCCCCCCAGCCCCATATATATCAGGCTGGGGGATTTTTCTGGGGATTGGTCATCGTGTGGCACGATGGGGTTGCCACTGACGTGGCCGTTACAGGGCGTCGTGGGCAGCGCCGGGTACGGCCATGGCAGGGCGTAGTGGAGCTTCGCTTTGTACGGTTGTTACAGGGGATCGTGGGGCAGCGCGGATTCGGCCGTTGCAGGGAGTAGTGGAGCAGGGGGCCGCGGCATGCCTCAGGAGAACAGTCTGTTGTTGTCAAGAGATTGCCGACCCGAGGTCGGATTGCTGGATCCAGGGGGCAGCCGACTCGGGGTCGGACTGCGGAGCCGAAGATATCCGACCCGAGGTCGGATTGCTGGATCAAGGGGCAGCCGACTCGGGGTCGGGCTGCGGAGCCGAAGATATCCGACCCGAGGTCGGATTGCTGGATCAAGGGGCAGCCGTAGTCTTCCTGGGGCGCGCGTGCCGGTCACGTGGGGCATGGTGGCTAAGTTCCCCCGTAACAGTAGCCCCCCACTTCCGAGCCTGGAACCAGGAGGAGAACGGGTAAAGGGAGTGATGCTTCGAGATTGCCGCCATCCCTCGGAAAGGCGCGCGCGCTCCGAGCTCCCCGCTCTTTTTTTTTATGGCGTATGGCGGTTGTCGCTGATCTGGCGGTCTGCAGATTTCGGCGGACATCCTTCCTTAATGGCGTCGATTCGCCTTTGGGGCGAGAACGATCCTTCGGTAGCCAGGCGTCCTCTGGCGTCACCGAGGCGTCACCCCACCTTTCTGCCTATTTAACCGGGGGCCCTCCCCCGTCCGCCTTTCTCTTCACAGGCATCCTCGAGTTTCTCCTTGTGCTGTTGCCGTTGCCGGTCGGACTGTTCGTTCGCTCCTCCTTTGACGCTCTCGGAGCCGTTCTTCCTTCCCTTCCGGTGAGTTGCCCCACTCTTCAATTTAGGGCTCTCCGTACTTTCTCCTTTCGTATTAGTGTACCCCAGTCGTTCCGGTCCCTTCTCCCCTCTTGACCCCGTCCTGACCGTAGATTCTCTGGCCGTTAGGGATGGACGATGTAAGAGCGGACCGCATTCAGTCGGAGCTGGTCCCCGAAGACCTAGATAGGTTCGTAGCCCGGTACCACCTTCCCGAAGCCTGCAACGTTACGCTCCCGGGGCCTGAGGAGAGGATGTCCCATCCTCCTCCAGGGAAGGTCGCCATTAATGAGGACATCCTTCGGGCTGGGTTCCGCTTTCCCCCCTCGGACTTAGTCGTGCAGGTGCTTCGAGGTGTAAGAGTGGCGCCGACGCAACTGGTGCCGAACTCATGGCGTACCCTGACGGCCTTCCAGGTTCTCTGCCGCATGCACGAGGTTCCCGCACCCTGAATGTCTTTTGGGAATGCTACGGCCTGAACGGCCACCCCCGGACAGAGGGTGGTGGTGCTTTGCGGCGCGGCGAGGGTGCGGCCTCGTCAAGGAGGCTCCTTCCTCCATTCATGGCTGGAAGGAGCGTTTCTTTTTCATCGACGTAGATCCCTCTTGGGGAATCGGGACAACCTGGGAGACGCCGATGAAGTCCCCGATCGGCCTATCGAGGTTGTCAAGGGAGGAGTCCGATGGCGTCGCTGTTTTGAGGGGGTTGGTTGCCGAGGGCCGGCTCCCCCCGGTGGCTCGCCTTATTTCCGAGGATGCCTTGGTGAACGTCGGTCTGAGCTCGGTCCCCGCCGACCGTGAGCCCGCCATCACTTCTTCTTTTTTAGCTCTTTTCTCCTCTTTCGTTTCTTCTTTCATCAGCTTCTCAGTTTCTAACCATCTCGTTCTTCTTGCAGAAATCGACCGACGTCATGCAGTCGGACAGGGCAAATGGCTGTTAGTAGGGCGTCCCTACTGGAAGCGGTCCGGAGGAAGAAACGGACTCCTCCGAGCGGGGTCCCACCGGCGAAGAAGCCCCGCCAGCAGGCGACTCCGACGCCGACAGACGGGTCCGGGCCCACCGATCAGGGGGACGCCGCGGGCTCGGGCCGACAGTTGACGCCGTATCAGCCCTCCGGTGATGAGACTACCGCTTTTCCGGAGGTGTCATCCGGGCGCGCCCGAGACGGCCGGGTCGGACGCGGTCGGTCCCCAGCCCGGCCTTCGACTTGGTCGGCCTCGGATGATACGAGGAGGGGCGCGCCGAGGCCTCGGCGAGCGGGACCCTGTCGATTTCTGGCGCGCCCCCGCCCCGAGCACGGTCGGGCATGACTCTCCCTCAAGCAATGGGTAAGGGTAAGGCCGCAGAACCACCGTCCGGCTCCGGGGCGAACGTCGGGGTCGGCCTTCACTTTCGCCGGCGCCCGAAACCTCATCGAGACGGTGCTGCTGGGAGGGTGACCGTAGGCAGGTCCGGCAGATGAGGATCCCTGAAGTCGGAGCTGCCAGCTGCGTCTGCCTCATTGTCGGTGAGTGTTCTTTTGCGTCGCTTTCGTCATTTATAGGCTCTATTGATCCCCGTCTGACGCTCTCATTTTTCCTGTCTCCTAGCTCGCCCAGTACATGATCCGTCTGGAGGAAAGCCACGAGGAACAGGCGAGGCTCCTGGCGAAGGCCGAGAGCCGACTGAAAAGCTGTAGAGGAGGAGGCCAGGCTTGCGGCGGGGAGAACGACCAGGGACCTCGAGACGAGGCTTCCAGGTGGCCGAAGAGCGGGCACTCGGCTTCGCCGCCCTCGAGAGGCAACTTGTTGGAGGCTCAGGAGCAACTCAAGGTCGCCTCGGGTCTCGAAAGCGAGATCAGGAAGGCGGAGGAGCGAGCCGAAAAGCAGTCCCGGAAGGCTGCCGACTTCCGGGAAGAGGTGGGAGAAGGCCCAGCAGTCGGCCGACAACGCCCGCAACCGAACCCGATCTCTTGAAGCCAAGATGGCCGAATTGGAGTCGGCCTTGGAGGGGACTCGTGCGAGCAACCAAGAGCTTCATTCGCGCCTGGAGGAGGCTGAGGCTGCTCGCGTCGCTGCCGAGGCGAAGCACATGGAGGCTCGGGCCCGATCTGCTGAGGGTCTCCTCCGAGGCGGACGAGCGGATTGTGGCGAAGGTCATGAAAGCGAAAGCTCAGATTACGGAGCGAGCGGAGGCGGCGCTGGCCGAGAAGAGCGCAGAAATCGGCGCGTCAGGCGGTACAGGGCCAATTGTCAGTCCGCCGAGTTCATCCGTGACATGTCGGATGCGGGGTCCGACTCCTTTGCCTTAGGCTTCGATGAAGGTCTGGCAAGGGTGTCCACTAAATACCCCGGAATTGACCTGAGTGGGGTCTCCTCTCGACTCCCCTCCGATGCCATTGCCTGCCGGTTCTCCAACCGTCTCCCTACCCTTCGCGGACGTGCTCGCCGTTCCCGATCCGGGGGTTCCTCCAAGCTGACCCTCTGTACTTTTTCTTTGTTCTTTTCTTTGTATGTTGGCATTTTGCCATGTTGTATGGGTCTCGGCCCTGATGCAACGAAAGTTAATGCAAACAAAGTGTTTCCTCATTTCACTTTCGTCCTTCCTCTTTTTAACTCTTGGTAGCGTCTCGCCGACTCCTGACTCTTGAAGTTCCTCCGCACTAGGCCAGGCATCCGAGGGTTAGGCTCAGGAAATTCTTCGGCTAGGCAGGCATCGAGGGTTAGGCTCAGGAAATCTTCGGCGCTAGGCAGGCATCCGAGGGTTAGGCCTCAGGAAATCCTTCCGGCGCTAGGCCAGGCATCCGAGGGTTAGGCCTCAGGAAATCCTTCCGGCGCTAGGCAGGCATCCGAGGGTAGGCCTCAGGAAATCCTTCCGGCGCTAGGCCAGGCATCCGTAGGGTTAGGCCTCAGGAAATTCTGTCCGGCGCTAGGCCAGGCATTCCGAGGGTTAGGCCTCAGGAAATCCGCTCATTGGTCGGCCAAGGCTGGCGCAAGCCGAGGCGACCGGTCGGGGGCTTCAGGCTAGTCTGCTCCCGGGATGATCATCGGTTAGCCTGGCATCCGAGGACTGAGCCTCGGGGAATTCCGCTCGTTGGTCGGCCCAAGGCTGGCGCAAGCCGAGGCGACGCGGTCGGGGCTTCAGGCTAGTCTGCTCCCGGATGATCATCGGGTTTAGCCTGGCATCGAGGACTGCAGCCTCGGGAATTCCGCTCGTTGGTCGGCCAAGGCTGGCGCAAGCCGAGGTGACGTCGGGGCTTCAGGCTAGTCCTGCTCCCGGATGATCATCGGGTTAGCCTGGCATTCGAAGGCCGAGCCTCGGGGAATTCCGCTCGTTGGCGGCCAAGGCTCGGCGCAAGCCGAGGCGACCGGTCGGGGCTTCAGTGCTAGTCTGCTCCCGGGATGATCATCGGGTTAGCCTGGCATCCGAGGACTTGAGCCTCGGAGAATTCCGCTCGTTGGTCGGCCAAGGCTGGCGCAAGCCGTGGCGACCGGTGGGGGCTTCAGGCTAGTCTGCTCCACGGGATGATCATCGGGTTAGCCTGGCACCGAAGGCCGAGCTTCGGGAAATTCCGCTCGTTGGTCCGGCCAAGGCTGGCGCCAAGCCCGAGGCGACCGGTCGGGGCTTCAGGCTAGTCTGCTCCCGGATGATCATCGGGTTAGCCTGGCATCCCGAAGGCCGAGCTTCGGGGGAATTCCGCTCGTTGGTCGGCCAAGGCTGGCGCAAGCCGAGGCGAACCGCTCGGGGCTTCAGGCTAGTCTGGCTCCCGGGATGATCATGGGTTAGCCTGGCAATCCGAAGGCCGAGCTTCGGGGGAATTCCGCTCGTTGGTCGGCCAAGACTGGCCGCAAGCCGAGGCGACCGGTCGGGGCTTCAGGCTAGTCTGCTCCCGGGATGATCATCGGGTTAGCCTGGCATCCGAAGCCGAGCTTCGGGGAATTCCGCTCGTTGGTCGGCCAAGGCTGGCGCAAGCCGAGGCGCACCCGGTCGAGCTTCAGGCTAGTCTGCTCCCCCGGGATGATCATCGGGTTAGCCTGGCATCCGAAGGCCGAGCCTCGGGGAATTCACGCTCGTTGGTCGCGCGCCTATCACTTGCGCTCGACGGGGTTTCTCCGTGGCCGCTGCGATCGTATTTCTCCTCCTCTCGAGACGCGTCGCCTAGGGAACACCAGAAGGCTATTAAATGCTAATGAGGTGTTACCTGGGAAATCGGATCGGCCAGTTGCTGCTTGCGAGGAGTGCCAGTTAAGCGGCCGGATACGCGCGTTCTTCGAGGCGGATGCGGCCCTGGGCGCGTGCAGAGATACGTGTGCCGTGGGATACACGCCGCCCGGAGTGTCCTGCATGAAAGAATGCAATTAAAGGAGAACGACGCTTAGGAGGTCCGTGGGAGGATACGCCTCGAGAGCACGGAACGGCTCCGGATTCGATGCGCCGATTTATTGGAGCCACCCGCATCGGAACGACCGGGGGGCCACCGTTTGCTATAAATATAAGTGCAGGTGCGGTGGAACGCCTGCCAAGCCGGAGCTGTTCAGGTTGCCATGGATCGTGGACCTCCTCCTCCGGTGCGTGGCTGGGAAGCCCCTGCCGGAAGAACGGGGAGGTGCACCCTCGCGACTTCCGCCAACTAGCCGTTTCATCTGGGATTCAACGGGGAGATTTCTCCCCGGTGGAACTCCGGCTCTAGGCGTTTCATCCGGGGATCACATCCCCCTCTTTCCGTCCCACCTCCCGATTGAGCTCTGCGCCAGAACGCTTCATCCGGGATCGCGCCTCCTCGCGCTCTTCTCCTTGTATTCCTTCTCCTCCCCTTCTCTTGGGGAGGCCGGAATATCCTTTGGAGGTGGCGTTCCTCTAGGAGCAGTGTGAACTCCCCTTCTTCGTCCACTTCTTCTTCGTCCGCAGCCGGCCTCTTCGTCTTTTCGTGAGGCGTCGATGGCGCCTCCGGAGAGAAGCACCCCACGCCCGGTGGGATTGCAGCTGCTTCGGGGTGGAGGTTCGGGATCCCGGATCTTCCAACTCTACGGAGTCTCCACCTCTTCCTTACTTTCTTACTCCCCAATCCCCCTCCTGGGAATTCTTTGTAATCACACGAACACGCCATTGTGACCAGGAATTATTGAAATGAAAAGGACTATACATTTTTTGAACTGTCTTTCTGGCTTTGTCTTTCTACTGGTAATACACCCGTAGGTTAGCGGAATTCCAGCTCCTTGGAATTCCTCGACCATACTAGGGCCTCCAACTGGTAGGAGCCAGGTCGGTTTACCCAGCGAACCTATACGGGCCTTCCCAATTTGGCGCCAAGCTTCCCACCTTCCGCGGGTTGAGATGCTTTGGCTCGCCTTAGCACCAGATTCCGATTCTGAAAAGTTTTGGTCGGACCTTGGAGTTATAAATATCGGGCCACCCTCCGCTGATACATCGCCATCCGAACCTGCGCCATTTCCCTCGCTTCTTCCAAGAGGTCCAAGTTTCCTCGGAGTTGCTCCGAATTGGCCTCGGGTCGGTGCGTAGCCACCCGGGGCGAGGGGAGTCCCGAGCTCCACGGGGACAACCGCTTCCGTGCCATAGGTTAGGCTGAAAGGCGTCTCCCCGGTAGGGGTCCGATGCGTGGTCCGATACGCCCAAAGGACGTTCTCGAGTTCTTCGACCCAAGCTTGCCCGTCCGACCGATTCGCGCCTTAATTCCTTGGAGGATTGTCCGGTTTGTCACCTCGGCCTCACCGTTGGTTTGGGGATGCGACACAGATGTGAACCGATGCTCGATCCCGAATTCCTCGGCAGAAGTCACGGAAATGCTTGTTGTCGAACTGTCGACCATTATCCCGAGATGAGGACCCGGGGTACCCCAAAATCGACAATGATGTTTTTCTTCACGAACTTTCCGGACTTGCGCCTCCGTGATAGTGGCCAGCGGCTCTGCCTCCCACCACTTGGTGAAGTAGTCGATTGCAACAATCAGAATTTTCGCTGGGCGGAAGCGACGGGGAAATGGTCCGAGGATATCCATTCCCACTGTGCGAAGGGCCAGGGTGCGGTGATTGGTGCCAAGGGGACGAAGGGGCTCCTCTGGACGTTGGCGTGGCGCTGGCAGGCGTCGCATTTCCGTACGTGGATCCTTTGAGTCCTCCAACCAAGGTAGGCCAATAATAGCCCTTGCCTCATGATCTTGTGCGCCAAGGACCTAGCCCCGAGTGCGATCCGCAGACCGCCCTCCATGGACTTCGCCGAGGACGTAGGCCGCTTCGAGGGGCGGAGGGCACCTTAAGAGGGGGGCGGATATTTTGTGCAACAATTGTTGGACAAGCCCATCTTTTGGAAGGCTCGTAAAATAAGATATCAGCTGAGCTTCCACTATCCACCAGAACACGCCTTACATCATAGTTTGCCATAGTGAGGGAGATCACCATGGCGTCATCGTGGGGGGTTTGAACCCCTTTACATCCTCATCACAAAAGGTAATTACATTGCGACCCTCTGCCTCTTTGCGACGGCCGCCCCTAAACGCTTCCGTCGAGCCCCCCTGCTTTCCTCACGGGCCGGGGGCAGCCCAGTGATAGTGTGGATTAACGCCCGCAACGGGTCGATTTCTGCTCCCGAGGCTCCGGAGGGGCGGGTCGGCCGGACGCGGGTCTGCGGGGGGACGTCGGTCGCTCACATATCGACCGAGACGCCCCGGCGGATGAGAGCCCTCGATCTCGTCCCAAGCTGGAAGCAGTCCTCCGTGTCGTGGCCGTGGTCTCGGTGGTACTCACAGTACGCCCGGGAGGCCTCTTCCAGGGATCCTCGCATCTGTCTCGGGGCCGGGAGGTCTCCCGCCCCTTGATCTCCTAAGGATTCTGGGCCCGGGGAGTCAGGAGAGGGGTGTACCGGTGAAAACGTCGGGGCGGAGAACGAGGGCGTGGGGCGCCGTGGTTCTTCGCCGCGACGGGCTTCTGCGCCGACGCTGAGCGTCGGGCTCCTCCTCTGGGTGCCTCTTTCCGCCTTTTCTTCCCAAGCTTTTGAGGGATCTCGGCGGCCTCCTGCTCCGGTGGGCGGCCGCTCCTCGGCGTACCGCATACTGGTTCGCCCGGGACAACAGCTCTGGAAAGCTCCCGCGGCAGGCGTTTGTCCAGGGAGAAGGTGAGTCTGCCCTTTCGGAAGCCACGCTTCAAGGCTGAAAGAGCTACCTCCTGACTCAGGTTCCGGACTCTCCAGCGTAGCCCTGTTGAAGCGGTAAGATAATCCGCAGGTTTCTCCCTCGTTTTGCCGGACATTCAAAGAGGGAGTCGGAGACCAGTCACCGCCGGTACTGACGGCGAAATGAGTGATGAAGAGGCGAGTGAACTGGTCGAAGGACCGGATTGAGTCAGCCTCCAGCCCCGGCGAACCATGCCCTCGCCCGGGCCACGGAGGGTTGCCGGGAAAGCCTTGTAGAGAAGGGGATCTGATGCTCCGTGGAGGAGCATAAGGGTCCAGAAACTCTCGACGTGATCCCGCGGATCCGCCGCCCCGTCATAGGGCTCGATCGCCGGCATTTTGAACCCCGGCGGATTCGGGGTCCGCAGGATCCTCGAGGCGAGCGCCGGCTGGGAGGAGGTCTCTAAGTCGGCGAAGGAATCTTTGGAATGGCCCTTCAGGACCTGGAGTTGTCGGTGGAGATCGTCCCCCCGCCGGTCCAGGGAGCGCGACCGGGTGGGTGGGGAGACAAGGAGCGCGAGAGGGGACCCGACTGGAGCGCGGGTTCCTTCGAGGACTGGGGGGTCTGGGAACGCGCCCGGGCCCGCCTCTCGTACCCCGCGCAGCTCCGGTGGGAAGGTTCCGGCAGAATGGAGCGTGCTCGAGAATCCTCCTCGCGCCGGCGCTCCTCCCCATGGGAGAGGAAGGAGCGCGGGTTGAGGAGGACAGGCGAAACGCTCAGGCAGCGGCGGCTCCTGAGCCCGCTGCGGGCGCCCGGGACATCGCACCCTGCAGATTCTGCACCGCTTTCCGCGAGGGTGCGAACCTGCTGGGTTAGCTGGTCGAACTGGGCGGCTTCGACCATCTGAATGGGCGGTGGGGCGGTGGAGTGTTGCTGGAGAGCATGTTGGAGATGCAGCGGCCTCCCGGCCAGTGGCGCGAGAGGCCCCGCGACCGGAAGCATTGGAAGCTCCACGACCACCTCGCCGTGCCATACGATCGCTCTGAGATCCGGACCCTTCCCTCTAGCGCCAACTGTTGCTGGGGGTCCAAACCGAGAACGATTGGCACAACGCGGTGTGAACGGGGTTCCCTTTGAATTGCTTTGGTTGCGCTCCCACCTTCTGCCGGAAACCTGCAAGCAAGCCTCGCACACACCACTGGGGTAAGTGGGGGCCCTCCGACGATCAAGTTAGAGGGAATCGAAGGAGAGGAGAGGTAGCAGGTAAGATGATGCTATGCGAGAATCCTTGCCTGCCCCTCCTTCCCCCCCAGCCCCATAATATATCAGGCTGGGGGGGTTTTTCTGGGGGATTGGTCATCGTGTGGCACGATGGGGTTGCCCACTGACGTGGCCGTTACAGGGCGTCGTGGGCAGCGCCGGGACGGCCATGGCAGGGCGTAGTGGAGCTTCGCTTTGTAACGGTTGTTACAGAGGATCGTGGGGCAGCGCCGGATTCGGCCGTTGCAGGAGTAGTGGAGCAGGGGGCTGCGGCGTGCCTCAGGAGAACAGTCTGTTGTTGTCAAGAGATTGCCGATCCGAGGTCGGATTGCTGGATCCAGGGGGCAGCCGACTCGGGGTCGGACTGCGGAGCCGGAAGATATCCGACCCGAGGTCGGATTGGCTGGATCAAGGGGCAGCCGACTCGGGGTCGGGCTGCGGAGCCGAAGATATCCGACCCGAGGTCGGATTGCTGGATCAAGAGGCAGCCGTAGTCTGTCCTGGCGCGCGACGTGCCCGGTCACGTGGGGCATGGTGGCTAAGTTCCCCCCGTAACAGTGGGGTTGGGCACCAATAACTGTTAGGTGGAGGACCCAATGACGACTTTATTCCTACGGTTTATACGGTGGGTCTGACTTAACTAAGAAATGGGACCAATAACTGTTAGGTGAGGTCTTCATGGCTTAGAGGACCAAGTTACACTGGCACCATGCTTGAGAAGCATTGTACAAGAGTTGTACACTCATCCATCTATGTGTCACCAATAACTGTTAGGTGAGGTGGCCATGTAAATCGGTGGGACCGCAGTTACCCACTAGAAACCCTAGTCGTGTGGAATTTCCGTTTCCCTACCAGGGGAGTGTGAGGGATTCGAGAAAATAGTGGGGAGTTACATTTGTTCTAAAAGACCTTAGAACAGATTAGGATGCAAGTACAAAAGTCTAACTAGAATCTTTACCTCTCTGCAGATACAATGTCAGCTTCAAACCCTTTGACCCTATTCTTGTACCCAACCGACTGACCGGAACCAATTACAAAGACTGGCTTAGAAATCTCAAAATTGTTTTTGACTGTGAGAAAATAGGCTACATACTCGATTCAGATATCCCCACACTACCAACACGTCCTACTGATGTTCAGCGTGAGATGCATAAAAAGTGGTTGGATGATGACATTAGAGTAAAAATGCTATATGATGGCATCCATGTCAAATGAACTCCAATGCCAGCATGAAAATATGAAGACTGCTAGGGACATACTGGCACACCTGCAAGAGTTGTATGGTGAAGCAGAGTCGCACAGCTCGTTTTGAAGTGTCCAAGAGGCTTTTCAAAGCAAAGATGCGCGAGGGGCAGTCTGTCCATGATCACGGTCTGACCATGATCAAGGACCTGGAGGAGCTTGAGAAGCTCGGTATGGACATGCACAAGGAATTGCAAGTAGATCTGATCCTTCAATCCTGATTCATTTGGTCAGTTTATAGTAAACTACCAACATGAATAAGATTGAATGCACTAAGACTGAACTCATAAACATGTTGGGTAACTGCTGAGGGGAGCCTTGAAAGGTTCCAAGGGGCAATGTCTTTGCTGCTGAGTTGACTTCTGGTTCCAAGAGAAAGTCTACTTGGAAGAAAAGAAGCCTGCTAAGAAGCAGAAGAAAGACAAGAAGCCAAAGAAGGAAGTTCAAAAGAAAAAGGCTAACGACAAAGGAAAATGTTTCCACTACAATGTCGACGGCCACTGGAAGAGAAACTGTCCTTCATACCTCGAGAGCCTGAAGAACAAAAAGGAAGACAGTCCTTCAGAAGGTATATCATATATGCTTAGGGATACTTAGGGACTGTTACCTACTGCTAGCAGAAATTTGATTTCTGTATTTTGTTTAGCATAGGAAGAGTTTTGTAAAACTACTGTTCTATTTATTCTGATAAATAAATGGGTTTCATGTGGTTTTATGACTGACAGTCTTTATCACTTACATATAGATGTATCGGTGAATGTATCTGAGGAAATAGTGAGTGCCATAGGATCAAGAAGATCTAGAGATGAGACTAAACCAGAAGTATTTGTGGCAACCTCAAACTTGGCCATATAGGAGAAGACAGAATAAACAAATTAGATAAACATGGGCTTTGGGGCTCATTGACTTTCGAGTCATATCCGATTGTTGAATCCTGCCTTCAAGAAAAGATTGCCAAATTATCCTTTGTAGGACACAGGGGAGGTCCACTGAAATACTTACCCTAGTACACACAGATGTGTGTGGCCCATTCGATGTGCAGGCTAGGGTTGTAATTTTTACTTCATTTACCGATGATTTCTTTTGGTATGGATATGTGTATGAGACACAAGTCTGAATCTTTTGAAAAGTTCAAAGAGTTCAGAAATTGAAGTAGAAAAACAAACTGGAAAACCCGTTAAGGCTCTTCGATCAGATCGAGGAGGAGAATACCTTATGGAGAGTTCTGTGATTATCTCAAGGAGAATGGTTATAGTTTCATAATGGACTCCTCCTGGAACACCTCAGCTCAATGGAGTGTCAAAGAGGAGGCATCGGACCCTATTGGATATGGTCCAGTCCATGATGAGCTTCACTGATTTACCCTTGTTTCTTTAGATAGATGCCCTATTTTTAGCATATTTACTTATTGAATAGAATTCCCTCTAAATCCGTTCCTACCACACCGTATGAGATATTGGCATGGTAAGAAACCAAGTCTGGGTCATCTCAAGATTTGGGGATGTCCGGCCCACGTCAAGAGACTACAGGCGGACAAGTTAGAGGCTAGGACCATAAGTGCTCGTTTTATAGGATATCCTAAAGAGTCATTAGGATACAATTTTTACGTCTCAAGAGGATCACAATGTGTTTGTGAGCCGTCATGCCATCTTCTTGGAAAATCAGTTTATCCTTGATAGAGGCAGTGGGAGGAAAATTGAGCTTGAAGAGAAAGTCTCTGAAAAAGCAACGGGTCATGGATCCTATAGAACCCATTCATAAAGAGCCAGTACACGATGTCCCTCGACCACCTCGTAGATCTAGTAGGGTCTCCCATCCTCCCGATAGATACTTAGGTATACTAGAAGAGGATACCGAGGAAATATTCCTAGTGGGAGATAGGGATCACATACAGGATCCCAAAACCTACAACGAGGGTGATATCTGATATCGATTCCCGAGAAATGGCTAGAAGCTATGAAGTCAGAGTTAGACTCCATGCATTCCAACCAAGTCTGGACCTTAGTAGACCCACCAGAAGGTATTGTACCTATTGGATGCAAATGGATCTACAAGAGGGAAGATAGGTTCAGATGGAGAGGTAGAGACCTATAAGGCAAGGCTTGTGGCAAAAGGGTATAGTCAGTGCGAGGGCATTGACTATCAGGAGACCTTTTCACCTGTAGCCATGCTAAAATCCATCCGAACATTGCTTGCCATTGCAGCATTTCCATGATTATGAAATCTGGCAGATGGATGTGAAAACTGCTTTCCTAAATGGATATCTTAATGAAGATATCTATATGGAACAGCCTTTGGGTTTCACTTCCAGTGATGGAGATCACAAGGTCTGCAAGCTGCAAAGGTCCATCTATGGACTAAAGCAAGCATCTCGGAGTTGGAACACTCGTTTCGATGACGCAATCAAAATGTTTGATTTCATCAAAAACGAAGAGGAACCGTAGTGTTGTTTACAAAAAGGTTAGTGGGAGCGCTGTCGTATTTCTCGTACTTTACGTAGATGACATTCTCCTGATTGGGAATGATATTCCCATGCTAACCTCGGTCAAGGTCTGGTTGTCAAAAGAATTCTCCATGAAGACCTTGGGGAAGCATCCTATATTCTGGGAATAAAGGTCTATAGAGATAGATCTAAAAGGATGCTTGGCCTTTCACAGAAAATGTACATAGAGGAGGTGCTGAAGAGGTTCAGCATGGAAAACTCCAAGAGGAGTCTCTTACCCCTTAGGCATGGAATTTATCTCTCCAAGAAGATGTGCCCCAACACATCTGAAGAGATTCAACGCATGAGCAAGATTCCCTATGCATCGGCAATAGGAAGCCTCATGTATGCCATGCTGTGTACACGACCTGATATAGCTCTTGCTGTGAGTGTCACAAGCAGATATCAGTCGAATCCAGGTAAAGAACACTGGACAGCTGTGAAGAATATTCTTAAGTACTGAGAAGAACTAAAGATTTATTGTTGGTTTTTGGGGATCATCAGAGTTAAAGGTAGAAGGGTACACAGATTCAGACTTCATGACTGATGTCGATGACAGAAAGTCAACATCTGGATATGTGTTCTTGTGCAATGGTGGTACGGTAAATTGGAAGAGTTCTAAACAACCGATCATTGCTGATTCTACTATGGAAGCTGAATACATCGCCGCCTCTGAAGCTGCTAAGGAAGGCTTCTGGTTCAAGAAATTTATTGCAGAGTTGGACGTGATGACATCAGATGCCATAAACACTCTACTGCGATAATAATGGCGCCATAGCCCTTGCTAAGGAGCCAAGGTCTCATCAGAAGTCTAAGCATATAGAGCGGCGCTTTTCATCTCATACGCGACTATGTTGAGAAGAAATATGTAGAGGTGCAGAGAGTAGACTCCACGGATAACGTGGCGGACCCGTTCACTAAGCAGCTGAGTCAGCCAAAAGACTGAAGCCCACCTTGAGAAGATGGGCCTAAGATATATGACCAATTGGCTTAGTGCAAGTGGGAGATTGTTAGATGTATGCCCTAGAAGCCAATTTGGCTGACACATTGTTGATTCTAGGGACATAATTTTGTTACTTGACTGTTTATTATTGAATAAATAAAAGGCATCTTTTCATTCATATTATTTATGTGTCTATGAATCGTCCAAGGAATTAATAAGATGATGATACATATTCTTCAAGAGTTGAGAATTTGAGCCATGTATCATTGGTGATTAATTTCTAAATGCTCCTGATCAATGGATCATCACGAGGACGGTGATCGATCCGATCAGTGCACAGATCACTTTCCTTCTGGATGGACGAGACTTGAGTCCACAGTGTAGGGACACTGAAGTGATAGTGCAGGTACTTGTTAGAGACAAGGGTACTGAGCGTGACCAAGACAAGAAGTCACTTGGATGTCTATCCACTCGTCAGTGACTTGCTTGATGTTGGCAGTAGTGTGACTGGTCCTTTGACCTGCGGTGCTTCGGCTACTCACAGTGAGGTTATTGTAGTTTGACTGCACACATACATGGTCTCTAGCCATATGGGTCCATGCAGTGTAGATTGGCTGCAGTAAGTTCACTGTAGGAGTAGGGTATGCACCTATAAGGAATCTATCGACCTTGATAGAAGAGGAGTGATCCTATGTGATTTGTTAGACTGAGTTCTAAGACCTTGGCCAGGGCAGTAATATAAAGTGGAAAAAGAGTTTTCCACTATCGAACTCAAGTCGAATAAATCTTGACATATGACAGCACGATGGGGTTTGACGAGTTGTCCATGACCTCCGTCCTATAGGGATCCACGATAGTAGGACTGTATCACATGTTAACTGCACCTAGAGGTTCATCATTCTATTCTGCTGGGTAGCCACTACATGCTGCTAGGTGTCACTGGTGGATGGTGGGACTCATTGGGATTATCTTGATGATCGATAAACCCTAATGAGTTGAGTTGGAATCGTTCCAACCCATTGAAAGGAGTTTTCAATGATATTGAGATAGAGATCACAATATATCTCACTACCAGTCAGAGTAGAACCTATGGGGTCACACATACTAGAAGTATTGACCGATCCGATGGTTGAAATAGTGATTATGAATCACGAGTAATCAATCCGATTGATAAGAAGTTGAAGAACAAAGGGAATTAATCAATTGGACTTAAACACAAATCCTACTTCGGGTAGATTCCTAGAGTCCTAATTGGATTAGGACTGGGAATCCTAGTTGGAGTAGGACTGGGATTCCTACTTGGAATAGGATTCCTACAATCCTAATGAGATTAGAAATTTTGAATTAAAATAGGATTCCTACTTGGAGTAGGATTCCTAGAAATCTAATTGGATTAGGACTTCGGATTCAAATAGAGTCCTAATTGGATTAGGACTAAAATTAAATACATCCTAATTGGATTAGGATTCCTTAAGTCTAAATTAATTATTAATCTAATGAATCAACATGACTCCTAATTGGATTAGGATTGAAGAGTTCAATGAGTCATGGATCATTCAAGTCCTAATTGGATTAGGACTAGCATAGATGAACCCAATTTGGCTAATCCTAATTAGATTTAGGATTAAACCATGAGAGAGGCACCTAATCCTCTTTGGAAGAGGATTAGGTTAAACCAAGTAAGAGGGCATCAGCCCCTCTCCACATGGCTAGGGCGACATGAAGAGAGGGGCCGGCGCCCCCTCTTTGGCAAGTTGTCATGGAGCTCCTAAATGTTAGGAGCTCCACTCCCTTTAAAAGGAGGACTAGGGCTGGCGCCCTAAAGAACAACCTCTCTTCCTCCTCCAAGCCGTGGCCATCCCTCATCCTCCCTTGTTTCAGCCGCAAGCAAGAGAGAAGGCAAAAGAAAGGGTGGCGGCCTCCCTTCCCCTCTCTTCCTCCATCCAACGCAGGGAGATAGAAAGAAGGCTGCAGGGGCTTGGATCTTCTTCCTCTTCTTCATCCTTCTTCTTCCTCCTCTCAAGTACAATCAAGGGTTGATTGAAAGAGAGAAGATCAGCCATCAAAAGAAGTCTTTGCAAGGGAGCTAGCACCCCGGGAAGACAAGAAAGCTTTGATCGGTCCTCTGCTTCATGTGGATACCCGTAGAGGCCGGACGTTTGAACGGCTTCAAACGAACCTTCATCCTAAAACCACGATCATCAGTTTGCGGTGATCATCTACCCGCACAAGGTGAAGATCTGATCTTCTAAAGGTTTTAAAAGTTTTTAATTCTTGCCTAACTACGAACGGTTCATGAAACAACATTCATGCGATGAACGTTGATCCCGCACATGCCTCTTCCGCTGCCATCTGATTTAATTTTGAAATATCAGCGGCATGGGCGGGTTCCCAACACCAAGAACATGAATAACTATCAAAAAGGAATTAAAAACAATGGAAAAAGATAGAAAAAAATACTTGCTTTATCGAAAAGGAATAAAAAAAAGAAAAAGACAGAGAAAAATACTTGCTTTCTCCCATGATTCTAGAATAAATTCCAAGTCATTGTTTTTCCAAAAAATTGATTGGCTTGGAATTTTATATTCTATCGAGTCTATGATCACTATTATTTCTCCCCACAAGGATGCTATTGTGAATAGAGCATCATAACAGGTTTTTAAGAAAAAAGTATAAGATAACAGGATATCACAAGCGTGCCAATGATATTGCAAATTGATAAGCTTTAGACCAGTCGAGAAATGTTTAAAATATCTTCTTGTAGGAATCTGGTTTTATAGGCGATTGAACACATTAAAGAATGAAATCATATCCCATACATATGCATGAATTGTTGTTAATGGATCTATCTTTTTGTTTTGTTGTTGATTTGCATACATAAGCTAAAGGCAACCAAAGTAGCAAGGCCACTGTAAGGGCCTGGTTCACTAGACCAGCTCATAACAGATTGGGCTGGCCTGATGTAGCCCAAAACCATGGGAAAGCACGTGTGATGTGCGTGCGATGGAGGATGAGGACTCCTGATCGGAGTCTATCTTGTTCTCAGTCAATTCTAGCTGGAATTAGGCCACCTAGGCCTGCCAAGATCAGGCAGAGCCTTAGGGCTTTCCTATAAATCAAGGTCCCCTCTCCTCCTTTTGGTATCCACCGTCAAACTTCACCCCAAATTGCTACCAATTTCCCTCAAAACTTTGATGTTTTTCATTTGAAGTTTCTCACTATGCCAACTTCCATACCTCGTTGGAGTCAAGGTAAGGCTCAAGCTTCCTCTTATTTATCTATTCTAGTCCCCAAATTTGGCATTGATGGGTTGATTGGGGCTAGTAGTTCGCCGGATATAGTTGAACAAGGCTTCTATGTTTCTTACTCTATTTTTCTATTTTTAGTTGTTTCATCCTTGTTGGCCATCTGCTCTCACTGCCCCTAGTCCTGATCGAGATATTTTCAATCATGGATGACCATGCAGTGGAGCTCAGCCACTGGTGAGCGGCTCAGGCTTGATCCAACATGCAACTTCGACAGTCCCCTATTTTTTCCTTGCCACATTCTTCTAATTTTGGGTTTTCCTTTTTGCCACCGATCGCAGCTATTGTTGCCGACGTCATCCCCTTTGTCAAAGGCTCGACCTCCAATTGTTATCTATTGCCACGATCACCTTCCTCCACCTCCGATTCAAGCCTCCAAAGGAACCCTCCCCTGTTACTTTATTTTTTTCCCTCTTCTCTTTTTTCCTTGCAAGGCAAAACTCGACTCTTGCATCACTAGTATTATTGCATTACCTATATGTTGCTGGAAATTGGACCCGGGGGCGGTCGTCGGTCGAGGAGGGGGAGCGGCAGGTGGACACAGGGGAGTGGCGGTCCGTCGGCGGGCGGCGTCCTCCGTCGGGGTGCCTGCAGAAAAGCCAGTGGCCGGATTTTCCGGCGTCGACCCTCCGATGCTTAAGTCAGAGGGGGGCAATCTGTGTTTAAAGGAGAAAGAGAAGAACAGTATCTTTTGAGTTTTCTGTCTCCAACCCCCCTTTGAGAAGCAAGGGTTCCCTTTTATAGGGGGGTCGGTTTACCTGTGATGTGATGGGGCGAGACCGTCGTACGCCTCGGCATGTTGCTTGGACTGGCACACGATCGGGTGAATCATTGCATTGATGTCGGAGATGAGGCCGTCGTACGACCCGAGCTGGCATGCGATCAGGTGAATCATTGCATTGATGTCGGGGGTAAGGCCGAGATCAGAGACTTATCACGGTTGACTGGACTCCGCTGAGCTGATTTGCCGTGGAGAGCCGTGGGTCCGTAGATAATAGGAGCCATGCACATTAATTGTTGAGTAGGCCGGAGATTCGCATTAATTGTTGAGTGAACCGGGGATTCACATTAATTGTTGAGTGAACCGGGGATTCGCATTAATTGTTGAGTGAACCGGGGGTTTGCAGAGGTCATGCGCAATAAATGCTGGGGCAGTGGCAGGATATGGCCCTCGGCCGGGCCTCGAAGGGGTACGACCGTAGTAGGTGGTCGACAAGGACAAACCTCTGGAGTCGGAAATTCTCCAGGTCGGAGGTTCTGAGGTCGGACGTTCCAAGGTCGGACGCCGACTTCGGTTGTCCAAGGTCGGCGGCTATGCGGCTTCTTAGGGGCGGGGTTACTATATTGCTGGGGGAAAACCGTATTTCCCCAACACTACCCCTCGACTTTTGAGTTCGAGCAGCTTGCGAGCTCGGACGCGGGAAGTAAAAATTGTCATTGTGGTTATTGAGGTCGAAGGGGATCACGTCCGCACCCTTACGCGTCTTGGAGCTTTTATAACGGAGTCTGCGCCCTTTGGTACTTCGAGGTCGCTTTAGACGGCGAACTTATAACGGGGTCTGCGTCCTTACGCATCCCGAAGCAGCTACAACGGGGATTGCACCCTTTGGATCTCCGAGATCGCGTCGTACGGCGTACTCATGATGAGGGTCCCTGGGCCCGATGGGGCGGCGCCTCGATCTCGTGGTCGAGGCCCCCCTTATAAATAGGTATGCTGTATCGCGTTTCAAAATGAACACGCGGCATGATCCGAGGTCGGATGTTTCTGATCTCGTATTGGCAGGATAGGGATCTGGGGAGGCTGAGGTTATACCGGTGTTCCACGTGTCCCTGAGGCTTATTAAATGAAGGGAGCGGGGGTGACGTCCGCTCGTCTTTCAAGGTGGTCCGGTTTTGCGGACCCATGATGAGGCCGTGAGATCCGATGGGACGGCGCTTCGATTTTGTACCCGACTTATTGATCTGGAGTGAATGCGGTGCTTCGGCTTCCGAGGCCGACACGTGGTGCCATCCAGACGGGGGGTGGGAACCGAACCCGCCGATCTGGGCCGTTAGGGGGGTCTATATAAACCCACGAATCTGCCCTAAGAGTTCCAATTGGTTGCCTTTCATTTTTGCCGTTTCCTCCTTCATCCTACCTTTCGACCAAATCTTGCCGGCGGCGCCCGGAGCGATTTCCGGCGACTTTCCCATAGGTTTCCACCCTGTGTTAGCTAGGGTTCCTCTTCTTCCTCCTCCTTACTCCCTTTATCTTTAGTTTATTTCATTTCTCTGTAAAATGGGTCTCGGTTTAGAGGAAGTAGGGTCGAGTTTGTCGGGAGAGGAGTTGGAGTTAATCCGCTCCCGGTTCTTCTTCCAGCCCGGGTTTCGTCTCGAAACTGCGAGACCGGAGGATAGGGCGACGTAGCCGCCCCCAGGTCGGATCGTGATCCACCGCGAGACGCTCTGGGCCGGCCTGCGGTTCCCTATTCACGAGTTCGTGAACAATTTGCTGGTAGAGTATCAACTCGTCCCAGCACAGCTTGCTCCAAACTCGTGGAGGACCATAATCGGGTTCTTGTCCTTGTGTCTTGCGCACGGGATCCCGACCTCGGTGAGTGTTTTCCGCCGGTGTTTTTTATTAAAGAAAAATCCGGCGGATGCGGGGTGGCTATACTTCGCCTTTCGGGGCGGTATGTCACTCTTTCAGGGCGCCCCTTTCTCTATTCATGAGTGGAAGAAAAAATTTTTCTTTCTTGCGTCCGAGGTGCCGTGGGGGTTCAACCCGAGGTGGGGGCACTCTCGGTTGAAGGCTCTCAACAGGCTCTCCGAGCCCTCGGGGAGGGATCCGAGGGTCTTGAACTCCCTACGGGCCCTCGGGAAGGGATTCAACCTAACCGAGCCCCTACGGGAGGACGCCTTGGCGAGCGTGGGCTTGAGTTCGGCGCACCCCGAGGGTAAGAATAGTCGCATCGCTTTGTTTTTATATGTTTTCTCTTTTCACTAACATTGGTCTGACACTTGAGAAAATTTTGGTTTCAGACATCCCCCACATGCCGACCAGCAACACGTCCCTCTTCTCTTGATTGAAGAGGCGGGAGGCCGAGGCCGGGGGGGCTATTCCCCAACCTCGGAAGAAGTCGAGGTCGGCCGGTGCCTCCACATCGGCCGGGACGGGAGGCCCGAAGGCAGGGGCCCCCACAATTGATCAGGGGCGGACACGGGTCACCGACGATGCGGGCCTAGCGGGGGGGGGGGGGCGGCCGTAATCCGCTTACGGCGCCCGGGGCCTGAGCCGACTAGAGGCCCCGAAGTCAGAGGCCCCGAAATCCCTAGCTCGGACTAGCCGAGCTCTTCAAGGATTTTTAGGAAGGAGTCGGCCGAGCCAGGATCCCCACTCCTCGAGGGGAGCTCGGCCATCCACGACGCCGATGTCGCACGCACCGTATTTCGGCGTGCGATGCTTCCAGCGGACCGGGCCGAGTTCCGGAACTTGCCGCTGGAAGAGGTTGTCGACGGTACTTACCATAATACCGCTCGGGTAAGCTACTTTCCCAATTTTCCTTAGACTACTGGCGAATATGTTATGTTTTTCAACTCGTAATCGCTTTACCCTTTTTCTCTTGCAGTATATCCACGAAGTCGACATCCTGGTATTCATTGCCCAAGGGTGTCAAGAAGAGACTCGGCAAGTCAGCCGGCAATTGGAGCTGGCTAAGAAGAAGATTGCCGAGTTGGGGGCGACGCTGGCCGAGGCCGAGGCATGGAGGGAGGCCACTGAGGTCGGGCGCCTAGCTATGGTCGAGGTGCTTGAGGAAGAAAGGGCTGCCCACTCCTTGGCCAAGTCAGCCCTGCGTGCCTCAGAGGCGTGCCTGGGGGAGGTCCACTCCGAGGTCGCGGGCCTCAGGTACGAGGGCGGGGTCCTGCGCCTCAAGATCGAGCAACTGGAGGCTCGAGAAAGGAGGGCACTCGAGCGGGCTGAACATGCCGTAGACTCCTTCAAAGAATCGGAGGAGTTTCGCAATATGTTAGAGAAGGAAATCGTCGATGGGTTCCTCCGGGGCTTCGACAACTTCCGAAAGCAGATGGCCCGGATCTGCCCCCAGTTCGATCTTTCGACGATTCGTCCGAGGATGAGGCTGGGTTACAGCTCCGATTCGGACGACGTTCCCGCCGCCCTGGCATCCGAGGCGGAGTCGGCTGAGTTGGACGTAGCCGAGCCTGCGACGGCGGTGGCCGAGTTGGAGGGCGTTCCCGAGGCACCCGCCGAGGCCCCTGCCGCAGACCCCGAGCCTGTGCCCGCCGGAAGACCCTCCAGTCATCGCCATAGATGACCCCGAGGGTGACGCCGACGCGACCGCCGCCCCTTAGGACTTAGATTTATTTCTTCTTTCCATTGTAATCGAGGTCGGCCTTCAAGTTTTTGAATGGTCGACCTCCAATTCTGTACTTAGCCTTTTGGCATTTCATCAATGAAAAATTCCTTTTGTCACTTCATGTTTATCTCTCTTTGTCTTTCTTTGTTGTAAACGAGGTCGGGATTTTAACTTATTGTTTTACCGAGCTACTTGATAAAGGCATGTTCTTTTTTTATTATGTTCCGCTTTCCTGAGTTCAGATTACACTAGCCAGAGGGAGCTCTAAGCTTAGATTTTTAGGAAACTTTCCTAAGTCCTGCAGCTCGGACTTGAAGATTACAGAAGTCGCCATGTTTGGCTTTTGGACTTGAGGCACCGAGCTCGGGCCTCAGGCCTCCGAGCGGGGACGTGCTAGACTTGCATAGGCCGCTAACTGGGGGTCTCGCCGAGCTTTCGTGCTCGGCTTTTGGACCATACGTCTATAGAAGGGTTAGTGCTGTCCCCCGAAGAGGAGCCAATAATCAAATCGACGCCAGGGCTTTCATAGTTATCGCCCTCGGACCCAGCCGAGGTTTCGGCGAGCAGAGTCGAAACTTGTAGAGGATACCTCGGTTTTCTTGAGCTCGATCAGTACGCCCGCGGTCGAGGTTATCTTCATAGGTCGATATTGGAGTCTGTGTATGGGGGCCGAATTGGCCCCTTGTTTACGAAGACTTACATAAGTTGTCGTGGAGGTTCAGTAGATGGAGCATGCATAAGGTCAGTGGGAGATTAGTCTTAAACCGACTTGTAGGAGCAATCCGACCTTGGCCAAAATAAGGTCTCGACTTTAATCGAGATTTTGCTGGCAACACGCAGATAAATATAACAAGGCGAGCATCGAGTGGGATGTACCTTTTGCACTTCCAAAGTTGCGCTCCTCGTAGCGGAGTAGGTTGCCTTATTTCCTCGCCAACTTTTCGGAATCATTCTTTGACTTTTGGAGAACTCGACTTCTCATGGGCCCGATGGCGCCCGCCGAGGTTGAAGGGGTTTGGGAATGCTCCATTAATCTGCGACTCTTCCCGAGGTCGAGCGAGTTTGGGACTCTACGGTCGACCCTCGGGGCATCCCGACCTTAGTCGAGGAATCGTACGTCAGGTCGATGGGTCTGGGAACGCTCTATCGACCTGCGACGCTTTCCGAGGTCGAGGGAGTTTGGGACTCTACGGTCGACCCTCGGGGCATCCCGACCTTAGTCGAGCAATCGTACGTTAGGTCGATGGGTCTGGGAACGCTCTATCGACTTGCGATACATCCCGAGGTCGAGGGAGTTTGGGACTCTACGGTCGAACCTCGGGGCATCCCAACCTTAGTCGAGGAATCGTACGTCAGGTCGATGGGTCTGTGAACGCTCTATCGACCTGCGACGCTTCCCGAGGTCGAGGGAGTTTGGGACTCTACGGGCTGGTGAGGATGAGTCCAGCTCCGCTACCCCCCGAAGTTGACGACCCGTCCGAATGTAGGACTCATGGTAGTCTCGGGGTTCCCCCCATGGATGCAGACGGTAGCTCGGGGTCGTCTGGCAAGGTGCATTCCACGAGGAAGTCGGCGAGTATTTGAGCTTTAATGGCCGGCCTAGATCGATATTCGAGGTCGAATTTCTCGAGCTCGACCGCCCATTTGGCGATCCTCCCCGCACGATCTGACCTTTGCAATATTTGCTTCATAGGCTGGTCGGTCAGTATGACTATTGTATATGCTTGAAAATAAGGCCGGAGTCTCCGAGCTGAGATGATAAGAGCAAAAATTGTCTTCTCAAGTTTTGAATATCGGATCTCAGCATCCCTGAGGACCCGGCTGATGTAGTAGACCGGTTTTTGGAGCTTGTCCTCTTCCCGGACCAGGACCGAGCTTACTGCGACCGGGGAGACGACCAGGTATAAGGGAAGAACTTCATCCCGCTGAGGCTTGGTGAGTAGCGAGGGAGAGGCCAGAAGGCTCCTGAGCTCTTCAAAGGCCTGCTGGCATTCTTCTGACCACAGGAAGTCCTTTGGCCGCTTAAGGATCTTGAAGAATGGGAGCCAGCGCTCAGCCGATCGGGAGACAAATCTCTCCAAGGCGGCAACCCGTCCGGTAAGCCGCTGCACCTCTTTAACTATCTTCGGAGGCGTCATTTCTTGCAGCACTCGGATCTTCTCGGGATTGGCTTCAATTCCATGCTGGGTCACTATGAAACCCAGAAATTTGCTCGAGGTAACTCCAAACGCGCACTTTGCTGGGTTGAGCTTCATTCGGTATCTCCTGAGCTTGGAGAACGTCTCGTTGAGGTCAGCTACATGGTGCTCCGCCGCTCGGCTCGTCACCCACATGTCATCCACATAAACTTCCATATTTCGGCCGATCTGGTCCTAAAAAATTTGGCTGACCAGCCTTTGATATGTGGCTCCAGCGTTCTTCAGACCGAAAGGCATCACCTTGTAGCAATAGGTGCCCTTGTCGATGATGAAGGCCATTTTCTCCTCATCTTCTGGCGCCATTCGGATTTGATTATATCCCGAGAAGGCGTCCATGAAGGTCAGCAATTGATGTCCTGAGGTGGAATCGACGAGCTGGTCAATACTTGGAAGGGGGAAACTGTCTTTCGAGCAGGCCTTGTTCAGGTCGGTGTAGTCCACACACATGCGCCATTTTCCATTGGCCTTCTTTACGAGGACTACGTTGGCAAGCCAGTCTGGGTAGGAGACCTCCCGGATGAAGCCAGCTTCAAGGAGTTTATCCACTTCCTCGGCTGCAGCTCGTTGTTGTTCCGGGGCAGAGCCCCTTTTTTTCTGCTTTACAGGTCTGCTGGTCGGCTTCACCTGGAGTCGATGGACCATGACCTCAGGGTCAATTTCCGGTAGGTCCGCGGGCGACCAGGCGAAGACATCAGCATTGTCCCACAGGAAGCTGACGAGGTGATCCCTCTCGCGGACGCCAAGGCCGGAACCGACCTGCACAGTTAGCTCGGGAAAATTTTCTCATAGGGGAACTTGAACAAGAAGCTCACCGGGATCTACTTGCTTCTTCCAGAGGTTGTCCCTCGCGTCCAGGGTTTCTATGGGTAGCGAGGGGCCCGTTGCCTGAGTCGGCGTCTCGGTTGGCAGCTTTACTCTGTGAGCCGCCATGTAGCACTGCTTGGCAACCAGTTGATCTCCTCGGACCTCGCCTACTCCTTGGCTGGTGGGGAATCGCATGAGCAGATGGCGGGTTGAGACCACTGCTCGAAGGGCATTTAGCCCTGGCCGCCCAAGGATGGCGTTGTAGGCTGAGGATAGACGGACCATAAGGAAGTCCGTCCTCACAGTGCTTTTCTGGGGAGCGAGGCCGACCGTAACAAGGAAGCTGACCTCACCCTCGACTGGGACCAACTCTCCGGTGAACCCGACTAGTGGGGTATTAATTTTCCGGAGATGTCCTTCTGGCAACCTCATTTTTTGCTAGGCATGGTAGTACAAAACGTTGGCTGAACTTCCATTGTCAACTAAGACACGTTTTACATCAAACTTATTTACAATCATGGAGATGACCACAGCGTCATCATGGGGGGTCTCAACCCCTCCCAAGTCCTCGTCCGAGAACGAAATGACTTCAACAGTACGCGGGCGCTTCGGGGAGACCCCTTGGGCTGATCCTCCTGCCGAGGCTCCTCCGATTACATTGATGGTGCCGGCGATAGGCCTGTTGTCATCTGGATTTTCGAGCGGTGTGGCGTTTTCCGCTGGCCTCCTTTCCTCATGTCGGTTCCTTACGAACCGATTGAGTACTCCGCGGCGGATAAGCACCTCTATCTCGTCTCGGAGCTGAAAGCAACCTCCGTGTCGTGCTCGCGGTCTCGGTGGAAGCGGCAGTACTTTCTGAGATTGTGGGGAACTCTTGTATCCCGCATAGGAGGCGGAGGTCGGAAGAAATTCCGACCTTCGATTTCCATCAAAATCTCGGCCCGGGGAGCATTGACAGGTGTGTAATTCTCGTACCTCCCTGGGTACGTCCGAGGCCATGGTGGGGACCTTGGTCGAGGTGGGGTCCTCCGTTGAGGTTGTCCCCGCTGCCGAGGCGAGCTCCTCAGTCGGGGGAGGTTCTTCTCTCGACGGGAGAATCGGCTTCTTTGTCGGCCGCGCTCCTCGCGACGTTTCTTCTGCTTCCTTGAGGCGGGCTCAATTGCACCCCACCTGGAAGCGATTGCCTCCTCGGCCTTTGCATACTTCCGAGCTCGGGCCAGCATCTCGGTGAAGTCGGCCGGGAAGCTCTTTTCGATAGAGAAGAGGAATCGATAAGAGCGAACCCCAGTCTTTAGAGCCGACATGGCTATTGACTGGTCCAGCTCGCGAACTTCCCACGTGGCAGCAGTAAAACGGTCTAGATACTCCTTGAGCGATTCTCCCTCCTTCTACTTGATATCCAGGAGGGAGTCCGACGTCCGCCGTTGGCGTCGGCTGGCAGCAAAATTGGTAGCAAACTGCCTGCCGAGTTGCTTGAAGGAAGATACCATGCTCGGCTTTAGCCCAGAAAACCAAAGCCGAGCTGTCCCTCGAAGAGTCGCCGGGAAGACCTTACAAAGTACGGCCTCCGAGGATCCTTGTAGGGCCATAAGAGCTCGATAGCTCTTCAAGTGGTCGAGGGGGTCGGTGATTCCGCTGTAGTGCTCCACTTGAGGCATCTTAAACCTCGCGGGGACCGGCTCATCCTCGATCTGGCGGGAGAAGGGGGACTTGGTGGTGAATTCAAAATCCCCCTCTTGTCTTGCCTTCTTGCTGTGGAGCGCTTCGATCTGGCGCTCCAAGTGTTCGACTTTTCTGTCGAGCTCCCCAACCCGTGGAATCGTCACCGTAGTTTGCTCCGGCTCACGGTGGTCTGGGGCTGATTCGGCCTCAGAGGGTTGGGGTCTTCTGTTGAGACCTTCCCCCGGCAGCTCTCTCTGGGGGGAGGCCCGCCCTTCGTTGTTGGCCCTGGAGGAGCCATGAAGATTCTGGCCTGGGAGAATCGGGCCATTGGGAGGAAACTCCGGCAAGACCTGGGCCTGCGGGAGAAGCGTTGGTAAGGCCTCCTCGCGCCACAAGCCTTGAACGGCAGCGGCCAGGGCCTGAACTTGCTGCACCAGAGCATTGAATTGCTCCGGCTGGACCTGGGAAACCGGGTCAGCCGGAGTAGGCGAATTCTGGACGGAGTGTCCAGGACTCTGTGGGGGACGCCGGAAGATATTGGAGGCTCCCTTACTTCTCAACTTCATGATCGCGACTCGGTCCCTTCCTCTAGCGCCAACTGTTGCTGGAAATTGGACCCGGGGGCGGTCGTCAGTCGAGGAGGGGGAGCGGCAGGTGGACACAGGGGAGTGGCGGTCCGTCGGCGGGCGGCGTCCTCCGTCGGGGTGCCTGCAGAAAAGCCGGTGGCCGGGTTTTCCGGCGCCGGCCCTCCGATGCTTAAGTCAGAGGGGGGGCAATCTGTGTTTAAAGGAGAAAGAGAAGAACAGTATCTTTTGAGTTTTCTGTCTCCAACCCCCCTTTGAGAAGCAAGGGTTCCCTTTTATAGTGGGTCGGTTTACCTGTGATGTGATGGGGCGAGACCGTCGTACGGCTCGGCATGTTGCTTGGACTGGCACACGATCGAGTGAATCATTGCATTGATGTCGGAGATGAGGCCGTCGTACGACCCGAGCTGGCACGCGATCAGGTAAATCATTGCATTGATGTCGGGGGTAAGGCCGAGATCAGAGACTTATCACGGTTGACTGGACTCCGCTGAGCTGATTTGCCGTGGAGAGCTGTGGGTCCGTAGATAATAGGAGCCATGCGCATTAATTATTGAGTAGGCCGGAGATTCGCATTAATTGTTGAGTGAACCGTGGATTCGCATTAATTGTTGAGTGAACCGGGGGTTTGCAGAGGTCATGCGCAATAAATGCTGGGGCAGTGGCAGGATATGGCCCTCGGAGAGATACGGCCGTAGTAGGTGGTCGACAAGGACAGACCTCTGGGGTCGGAAATTCTCCAGGTCGGAGGTTCTGAGGTCGGACGTTCCAAGGTCGGACGCCGACTTCGGTTGTCCAAGGTCGGCGACTATGCGGCTTCTTAGGGGCGAGGTTACTATATTGCTGGGGAAAACTGCATTCCCCCAACAATATAAAACCATATCATCTTATGCAAACCAAACCCATTGACACAAATCTCATAATACAAATCCACCGATACAAATCAATGAATATGTATATAGCGGTGATCAAATAAAGAAATTCTTACTTCTTGCTGTAACCAACTTAGATACAATGTTTACCAATCTAAGCGCACACCTAATATGTTCAACAAATTTAACATTAATAAATAATCAACTTCTCCTTGATCAGCCTCCAACATTAATGAATCAATTATGCACTGGCTTGTTAATTTTAGAGTCCTAATATTTGAATTACCCATAACTTCTCTATCCTTCCCTAACTCAAAATTAAATTAAATAAAAAGTTAGGAACTTACCTTGATTTAAAGACAAGAGCATGAAATCCTTTGTTAGCTTCTTTTTGCCCGGATGACTATATCTCCATACAAAATCAAGGCCGACTATGAAAAAAGATTCGCAAAATAAGAAGTATGAGGTCGACTAAATGGCAGCATGCAACTGTTCAAATCTAGTTTGTCAAATCAGGAAACAAGTATCCAATCAAGGTAAGGGTAGCAGGGATGATCGACAAGGATTAGGGTGAAGGAAGGATAGGATCGCTATGTAGCAGTGTCCAACAATCCTAATTGACCATCTTTGATTAATCTAGTTAATCAACTTATGAAACAAGAATCAAACCATTGTATAGTGTTGGGGGAATACGGTTTTTCCCCAGCAATATAGTAACCCCGCCCCTAAGAAGCCGCATAGCCGCCGACCTTGGACAACCGAAGTCGGCGTCCGATCTTGGAACGTCCGACCTCAGAACCTCCGACCTGGAGAATTTCCGACCCCAGAGGTCTGTCCTTGTCGACCGCCTACTACGGCCGTACCCCTCCGAGGCCCGGCCGAGGGCCATATCCTGCCACTGCCCCAGCATTTATTGTGCATGACCTCTGCAAACCCCCGATTCACTCAACAATTAATGCGAATCCCCAGTTCACTCAACAATTAATGCGAATCCCCAGTTCACTCAACAATTAATGCGCATGACCTCTGCCTATCGCCGGCACCATCAATGTAATCGAAGGAGCCTCGGCAGGAGGATCAGCCCAAGGGGTCTCCCCGAAGCGCCCGCGTACTGTTGAAGTCATTTCATTCTCGGACGAGGACTTGGGAGGGGTTGAGACCCCCCATAATGACGCTGTGGTCATCTCCATGATTGTAAATAAGTTTGATGTAAAATGTGTCCTAGTTGACAATGGAAGTTCAGCCAACATTTTGTACTACCATGCCTACCAAAAAATGGGGTTGCCAGAAGGACATCTCCGAAAAATTAATATCCCACTAGTCGGGTTCACCGGAGACTCGGTCCCAGTCGTGAGGTCAGCTTCCTTGTTACGGTCGGTCTCGCTCCCCAGGAAAGCACTGTGAGGACGGACTTCCTTGTGGTCCGTCTATCCTCAGCCTACAACGCCATCCTTGGGCGGCCAGGGCTAAATGCCCTTCGAGCCGTGGTCTCAACCCGCCATCTGCTCATGCGATTCCCCACCGGCCAAGGAGTAGGCGAGGTCCGAGGAGATCAGCTGGTTGCCAAGCAGTGCTACATGGCGGCTCACAGAATAAAGCTGCCAACCGAGATGCCAACTCAGGCAACGGGCCCCTCACTACCCATAGAAACCCTGGACGCGAGGGACAACCTCTGGAAGAAGCAAGTAGATCCCGGTGAGCTTCTTGTTCAAGTTCCCCTATGAGAAAATTTTCCCGAGCTAACTGTGCAGGTCGATTCCGGCCTTGGCGTCCGCGAGAGGAATCACCTCGTCAGCTTCCTGTGGGACAATGCTGATGTCTTCGCCTGGTCGCCCGCAGACCTACCGGGAATTGACCCTGAGGTCATGGTCCATCGACTCCAGGTGAAGCCGACCAGCAGACCTGTAAAGCAGAAAAAAAGGGGCTCTGCCCCGGAACAACAACGAGCTGCAGCCGAGGAAGTGGATAAACTCCTTGAAGCTGGCTTCATCCGGGAGGTCTCCTACCCAGACTGGCTTGCCAATGTAGTCCTCGTAAAGAAGGCCAATGGAAAATGGCGCATGTGTGTGGACTACACCGACCTGAACAAGGCCTGCCCGAAAGACAGTTTTTCCCTTCCAAGCATCGACCAGCTCGTCGATTCCACCTCAGGACATCAATTGCTGACCTTCATGGACGCCTTCTCGGAATATAATCAAATCCGAATAGCGCCAGAAGACGAGGAGAAAATGGCCTTCATCATCGACAAGGGCACCTATTGCTACAAGGTGATGCCTTTCGGTCTGAAGAACGCTGGAGCCACATATCAGAGGCTGGTCAGCCAAATTTTTGAGGACCAGATCGGCCGAAATATGGAAGTTTATGTAGATGACATGTGGGTGAAGAGCCGAGCGGCGGAGCACCATGTAGCTGACCTCAACGAGACGTTCTCCAAGCTCAGGAGATACCGAATGAAGCTCAACCCAGCAAAGTGCGCGTTCGGAGTTACCTTGAGCAAATTTCTGGATTTCATAGTGACCCAGCGCGGAATTGAAGCCAACCCCGAGAAGATCCGAGCGTTGTAAGAAATGACGCCTCCGAAGACAGTCAAAGAGGTGCAGTGGCTTACCGGACGGGTTGCCGCCTTGGGGAGATTTGTCTTCCGATCGACTGAGCGCTGCCTCCCATTCTTCAAGATCCTTAAGCGGCCAAAGGACTTCCTGTGGTCAGAAGAATGCCAGCAGGCCTTTGAAGAGCTCAGGAGCCTTCTGGCCTCTCCCCCGCTACTCACCAAGCCTCAGCGGGACGAAGTTCTTCACTTATACCTGGCCGTCTCCCCGGTCGCAGTAAGCTCGGTCCTGGTCCGGGAAGAGGACAAGCTCCAAAAACCGGTCTACTACATCAGTCGGGTCCTCAGGGATGCTGAGACCCGATATTCAAAACTTGAGAAGACAATTTTTGCTCTTATCATCTCAGCTCGGAGACTCCGACCTTATTTTCTAGCACATACAATAGTAATACTGACCGACCAGCCTATGAAGCAAATATTGCAAAGGTCAGATCGTGCGGGGAGGATCGCCAAATGGGCGGTCGAGCTCGAAAAATTCGACCTCGAATATCGACCCAGGCCGGCCATTAAAGCTCAAATACTCGCCGACTTTCTCGTAGAATGCACCTTGCCAGCGACCCCGAGCTACCGTCTGCATCCATGGGGGGAACCCCGAGGCTACCATGGGTCCTACATTCGGACGGATCGTCAACTTCGGGGGGTAGCGGAGCTGGACTCATCCTCACTAGCCCGGACGGAGTGGTGGCCGAACAAGCCTTGCGCCTCGAGTTCCCGGCCTCAAACAACGAGGCAGAGTATGAGGCTCTCATTGCTGGGCTCAAATTGGCGAAGGAACTGAAAGTGGAAGACCTGAAGGCCTTCAGCGATTCTCAGCTGATAGTGAGCCAGATCCAGGGAGACTTTGAAGCAAAAGGGCCATCAATGCAAAAATATCTCCAAAAAGTGCGGAAACTCACGTCTGCCTTGGGCTCTTTCAGCATCCAGCACATTTCCAGAGCGGAGAATCTCAGGGCAGACCAGTTGTCCAAACTGGCGACCTCCCGCATGAGCGAGCTTTCCAAGGAGACAACGCTCGAGTATCTTCAGACACCCAGCACGGAGGAACCTGAATCCACCATGTGCATCGACTTCGAGCCGAGCTGGATCGACGGGTTCGTCCGCTATCTCCAGGACGGAATCCTCCCTCATTATGAGACAGAGGCTCGCCGGATCAAGCGCCAAGCTTTCCGGTATGTCCTATATAAAAACAAGCTCTATCGTCGATCATTCACTTCTCCTCTTCTCAGATGTCTCCGTCCCTCTGAGGCGGACTATGCCCTCCGAGAAGTCCATGAAGAAATTTGCGGAAATCACCTGGGAGGTCGGGCGTTAGCCTATAAGATCCTGCGGCAAGGATATTACTGGCCCACGCTCTAGAAGGATGCGACGGACTTCGTTCGGAAGTGCGACCGGTGCCAACGGAACGCCGACCTTCGGCCCTGCTAACTTCAATCATCGCCCCCGGGCCGTTTGCCCAGTGGGGGATCGATATTCTGGGGCCCTTTCCTCTGGCCACCGGGCAAAGAAAATTTTTGGTCATCTCCATCGACTACTTTACTAAATAGGTTGAAGCTGAACCTGTAGCCTGGATCACTGAGCAAAAGATGCAGGACTTCGTGTGGAAGTCCATAATCTACAGATTCGGACTCCCCCGAATCCTTATATCTGACAATGGTCGGCAGTTCGACAACGTCCACTTCAGATAATTTTGCTCCGAGCTCGGCATCGACCACCGCTTCACCTCGGTCGCCCATCCCCAGACAAACGGAGAAACTGAAGTAACTAATCGTACCATTTTGCAGGGACTCAAGGCCAGGCTTGATCGATTCGAAGGACAGTGGATCGAGGACTTGTACAACGTCCTCTGGGCATACCGGACCACGTTCCGATTGCCCACAGGAGAGACCCCCTTCAACCTAGCGTATGGCACAGAGGCTGTCATCCCGCTGAAAATCGGCCTCCCTTCTTCAAGGGTGGAGCACTACGACCCCGACTCCAACTCTTTCCAACTCAGGAGTAATCTAGATCTCGTTGAAGAGACACGAGAGGTCGCCCGGGTCCGTATGGCAAGATACCAACAGAAAACGGCCCAATACTATAACTCCAGAGCCAAGCCCAAGCTCTTCAAAGTAGGGGACCTCGTCCTCAGGAGAGCCGAGGCTTCTCAGCCAACTGAGCAGGGAAAGCTCGTCCCAAATTGGGAAGGGCCGTATCAAATCGCCCGAGTACAACGATCCGGAGCATACAAGTTGAAATCCCTCGAAAGGACTCCAATTCCGCGAAGCTGGAACTCCGAGAATCTACGAATGTACTACCAATGAAACCCCTAGGGTTCAAGACAATCAGAAACATGGACTCAGTCTCCTTTTTACAAATGATTCGTCCATTCCAATAATTATGATTATTTCTTCTAATGTTGGGTCGTTTGTGATCCTCAGATTCCTCGATTAAGATCGGGATGCCTCGAGGCTCGACCGTAGAGTCCCAAACTCCCTCGACCTCGGAAAGTATCGCAGGACGATAAAGTATCGACTTGACGCAAGATTTTCCGACAAGGTCGGGATGCCCCGAGGGTCGACCGTAGAGTCTCAAACATCCTCGACCTCAGAAAGCGTCGCAGGTCGATAGAGTATTCCCAGACCCATCGACCTGATGTACGATTCTCTGACAAGGTCGGGATGCCCCGAGGGTCGACCGTAGAGTCCCAAACTCCCTCGACCTCGGAAAGCGTCGCAGGTCGATAGAGCATTCCCTGACCCATCGACCTGACGTACGATTCCTCGACTAAGGTCGGGATGCCCCGAGGGTCGACCGTAGAGTCCCAAACTCCCTCGACCTCGGAAAGCGTCGCAGGTCGATAGAGCGTTCCCAGACCCATCGACCTGACGTACGATTCCTCGACTAAGGTCGGGATGCCCCGAGGGTCGACCGTAGAGTCCCAAACTCCCTCGACCTCGGAAAGCGTCGCAGGTCGATAGAGCGTTCCTAGACCCATCGACCTGACGTACGATTCCTCGACTAAGGTCGGGATGCCCCGAGGGTCAACCGTAGAGTCCCAAACTCGCTGGACCTCGGAAAGCGTCGCAGGTCGATAGAGCGTTCCCAGACCCATCGACCTGACGTACGATTCCTCGACTAAGGTCGGGATGCCCCGAGGTTCGACCGTAGAGTCCCAAACTCCCTCGACCTCGGGGTGTATCGCAGGTCGATAGAGCGTTCCCAGACCCATCGACCTGACGTACGATTCCTCGACTAAGGTCGGCATGCCCCGAGGGTCGACCGTAGAGTCCCAAACTCCCTCGACCTCGGGAAGCGTCGCAGGTCGATAGAGCGTTTCCAGACCCATCGACCTGACGTACGATTCCTCGACTAAGGTCGGGATGCCCCGAGGGTCGACCGTGGAGTCCCAAACTCCCTCGACCTCGGAAAGAGTCGCAGATTAATGGAGCATTCCCAAACCCCTTCAACCTCGGCGGGCGCCATCGGGCCCAAGAGAAGCCCGAGTTCTCCGAAGGTCAAAGAATGATTCCGAAAAGTTGGCGAGGAAATAAGGCAACCTACTCCACTGCGAGGAGCGCAACTTTGGAAGTGCAAAAGGTACATCCCACTCGATGCTCACCTTGTTATATTTATCTGCGTGTTGCCAGCAAAATCTCGATTAAAGTCGAGACCTTATTTTGGCCAAGGTCGGATTGCTCCTACAAGTCGGTTTAAGACTAATCTCCCACTGACCTTATGCATGCTCCATCTACTGAACCTCCACGACAACTTATGTAAGTCTTCGTAAACAAGGGCCCAATTCGGCCCCCATACACAGACTCCAATATCGACCTATGAAGATAACCTCGACCGCGGGCGTACTGATTGAGCTCAAGAAAACCGAGGTATCCTCTACAAGTTTCGACTCCGCTCGCCAAAACCTCGGCTGGGTCCGAGGGCGATAACTATGAAAGCCCTGGCGTCGATTTGATTATCGGCTCCTCTTCGGGGGACAGCACTAACCCTTCTATAGACCTATGGTCCAAAAGCCGAGCACGAAAGCTCGGCGAGACCCCCAGATAGCGGCCTATGCAAGTCTAGTACGGCCCCGCTCGGAGGCCTGAGGCCCGAGCTCGGTGCCTCAAGAATCCAAAAGCCAAACATGGCGACTTCTGTAATCTTCAAGTCCGAGCTGCAGGACTTAGGAAAGTTTCCTAAAAATCTAAGCTCAGAGCTCCCTCTGGCTAGTGTAATCTGAACTCAGGAAAGCGGAACATAATAAAAAAAGAACATGCCTTTATCAAGTAGCTCGGTAAAACAATAAGTTAAAATCCCGGCCTCGTTTACAACAAAGAAAGACAAAGAGAGATAAACATGAAGTGACAAAAGGAATTTTTCATTGATGAAATGCCAAAAGGCTAAGTACAGAATTGGAGGTCGACCATTCAAAAACTTGAAGGCCGACCTCGATTACAATGGAAAGAAGAAATAAATCTAAGTCCTAAGGGGCGGCAGTCGCGTCGGCATCACCCTCGGGGTCATCTATGGCGATGACTGGAGGGTCTTCGGCGGGCACGGGCTCGGGGTCTGCGGCAGGGGCCTCGGCGGGTGCCTCGGGAACGCCCTCCAACTCGGCCACCGCCGTCGCAGGCTCGGCTGCGTCCAACTCAGCCGACTCCGCCTCGGATGCCTGGGCGGCGGGAACGTCATCCGAATCGGAGCTGTAACCCAGCCTCATCCTCGGATGAATCATCGAAAGATCGAACTGGGGGCAGATCCGGGCCATCTGCTTTCGGAAGTTGTCGAAGCCCCGGAGGAACCCGTCGACGGTTTTCTCCTCTAACATATCGCGAAACTCCTCCGATTCTTTGAAGGAGTCTACGGCATGTTCGGCCCGCTCGAGTGCGCCCCTTTCTCGAGCCTCCAGTTGCTCGATCTTGAGGCGCAGGACCCCGCCCTCGTACCTGAGGCCCGCGACCTCGGAGTGGACCTCCCCCAGGCGCGCCTCCGAGGCGCGCAGAGCTGACTTGGCCAAGGAGTGGGCAGCCCTTTCTTCCTCAAGCACCTCGACCATAGCTAGGCGCCCGGCCTCAGTGGCCTCCCTCCGCGCCTCAGCCTCGGCCAGCGTCGCCCCCAACTCGGCAATCTTCTTCTTAGCCAGCTCCAATTGCCGGCTGACTTGCCGAGTCTCTTCTTGACACCCTTGGGCAATGAATACCAGGGTGTCGACTTCGTGGATATGCTGCAAGAGAAAAAGGGTAAAGCGATTACGAGTTGAAAAACATAACATATTCTCCAGTAGTCTAAGGAAAATTAGGAAAGTAGCTTATCCGAGCGGTATTGCGGTAAGTACCGTTGACAACCTCTTCCAGCGGCAAGTTCCGAAACTCGGCCCGGTCCGCTGGAAGCATCGCACGCCGAAATACAGCGCGTGCGACATCGGCGTCGTGGATGGCCGAGCTCCCCTCGAGGAGTGGGGATCCTGGCTCGGCCGACTCCTCCCTAAAAACCCTTGAAGAGCTCGGCTCGTCCGAGCTAGGGATTTCGGGGCCTCTGACTTCGGGGCCTCTGGTCGGCTCAGGCCCCGGGCGCTGTAAGCGGATTACGGGCCCTGATCAATTGTGGGGGCCCCCGCCTCTGGGCCTCCCGTCCCGGCCGATGTGGAAGCACCGACCGACCTCGACTTCTTCCGAGGTTAGGGAATAGCCCCCCCGGCCTCGGCCTCCCGCCTCTTCAATCGAAAGAAGAGGGACGTGTTGTTGGTCGGCATGTGGGGGATGTCTGAAACCAAAAATTTTCTCAAGTGTCAGACCAATGTTAGTGAAAAGAGAAAACAGATAAAAACAAAGCGATGCGACTACTCTTACCCTCAGGGCGCGCCGAACTCAAGCCCACGCTCGCCAAGGCGTCCTCCCGTAGGAGCTCGGTTAGGTGAATCCCTTCCCGAGGGCCCGTAGGGAGTCCAAGACCCTCAGCTCCCTCCCCGAGGGCTCGGAGAGCCTGTTGAGAGCCTTCAACCGAGGGTGCCCCCACCTCGGGTTGAACCCCCACGGCACCTCGGACGCAAGAAAGAAAAATTTCCCCTTCCACTCATGAATAGAGGAAGGGGCGCCCTGAAAGAGTGACATACCGCCCCGAAAGGCGAAGTATAGCCACCCCGCATCCGCCGGATTTTTCTTTAATAAACAACACCGGCGGAAAACACTCACCGAGGTCGGAATCCCGTGCGCAAGACACAAGGACAAGAACCCGATTATGGTCCTCCACGAGTTCGGAGCAAGCTGTGCTGGGACGAGTTGATACTCTACCAGCAAATTGTTCACGAACTCGTGAACAGAGAACCGCAGGCCGGCCTAGAGCGTCTCGCGGTGGATCGCGATCCGACCTGGGGGCGGCCGCGCCGCCCTATCCTCCGGTCCCACAGTTTCGAGACGAAACCCGGGCTGGAAGAAGAACCGGGAGCGGATTAACTCCAACTCCTCCCCCGACAAACTCGACCCTACTTCCTCTGGACCGAGACCCATTTTACAGAGAAATGAAATAAACTAAAGATAAAGGGAGTAAGGAGGAAGAGGAAGAGGAACCCTAGCTAACACAGGGTGGAAACCTACGGAAAAGTCGCCGGAAATCGCTCCGGGCGCCGCCGGCAAGATTTGGTCGAAAGGTAGGATGAAGGAGGAAACGGCAAAATGAAAGGCAACCAAATGGAACTCTTAGGGCAGATTCGTGGGGTTTATATAGACCCCCCTAACGGCCCAGATCGGCGGGTTCAGTTCCCACCCCCCGTCTGGATGGCGCCACGTGTCGGCCTCGGAAGCCGAAGCACCGCATTCACTCCAGATCAATAAGTTGGGTACAAAATCGAAGCGCCGTCCTATCGGATCTCACGGCCTCATCATGGGTCCGCAAAATCGGACCACCTTGAAAGACGAGCGGACGTCACCCCCGCTCCCTTCATTTAATAAGCCTCAGGGACACGTGGAACATCGGTATAACCTCAGCCTCCCCAAATCCCTATCCTGCCAATACGAGATCAGAAACATCCGACCTCGGATCATGCCGCGTGTTCATTTTGAAGCGCGAAACGGCATACCTATTTATAAGTAGGGGCCTCGACCACGAGATCGAGGCGCCGCCCCATCGGGCCCAGGGACCCTCATCATGAGTACGCCGTACGACGCGATCTCGGAGATCCAAAGGGCGCAATCCCCGTTGTAGCTGCTTCGGGATGCGTAAGGACGTAGACCCTGTTATAAGTTCGCCGTCTAAAGCGACCTCGAAGTGCCAAAGGGCGCAGACTCCGTTATAAAAGCTCCAAGACGCGTAAAGGTGCGGACGTGATCCCCTTCGACCTCAATAACCACAGTGACAATTTCTACTTCCCGCGTCCGAGCTCGCAAGCTGCTCGAACTCGGAAGTCGGGGGGTAGTGTTGGGGGAATACGGTTTTCCCCCAGCAATATAGTAACCCCGCCCCTAAGAAGCCGCATAGCTGCTGACCTTGGACAACCGAAGTCGGCGTCCGACCTTGGAACGTCCGACCTCAGAACCTCCGACCTGGAGAATTTCCGACCCAGAGGTCTGTCCTTGTCGACCACCTACTACGGCCGTACCCCTCCGAGGCCCGGCCGAGGGCCATATCCTGCCACTGCCCCAGCATTTATTGCGCATGACCTCTGCAAACCCCCGGTTCACTCAACAATTAATACGAATCTCCGGTTCACTCTACAATTAATGCGAATCCCCGGTTCACTCATCAATTAATGCGAATCTCCGGCCTACTCAACAATTAATGCGCATGGCTCCTATTATCTACGGACCCACGGCTCTCCACGGTAAATCAGCTCAGCGGAGTTCAGTCAACCGTGATAAGTCTCTGATCTCGGCCTTACCCCCGACATCAATGCAATGATTCACCTGATCGCGTGCCAGCTCGGGTCGTACGACGGCCTCATCTCCGACATCAATGCAATGATTCACCCGATCATGTGCCAGTCCAAGCAACATGCCGAGCCGTACGAAGGTCTCGCCCCATCACATCACAGGTAAACCGACCCCTCTATAAAAGGTAACCCTTGCTTCTCAAAGGGGGGTTGGAGACAGAAAACTCAAAAGATACTGTTCTTCTCTTTCTCCTTTAAACACAGATTGCCCCCCCTCTGACTTAAGCATCGGAGGGCCGGCGCCGGAAAACCCGGCCATCGGCTTTTTTGCGGGCACCCCGACGGGGGACGCCGCCCGCCGACGGACCGCCACTCCCCTGTGTCCACCTGCCGCTCCCCCTCCTCGACCGACGACCGCCCCCGAGTCCAATTTCCAGCAACATATATCATTTTCAGTATGAAAATATTTATATGTTTATTATATGTGGTGTCAGCCATTGAAGTTATGATTATATGAACTATGATTCGGATTACCTTAAAAATGCGAGCAATGCACTGTTAAATTAGAAGTGATTTGACAAAAATAACATGTTATTTTCAGATGAATAAAAAGTGGTTTAGACTAGCCTCATAGTGAGATAGCCTTTATAAGCTTATAGGTGGGATACCTTCTACGAGCTTACGTGTATAATTTTGTTTATCAATTATAGATTGGGGCATGATCTTGGTTAGTCCAAAATTGAAAAGTAAATTGTTATCAAATCTAGATTTGTGATAAAGAGGAATGGATAAAATACATGAACCAATGTTAAACAAAAGGTTTTACTTGCTGGTGTTTGCGATATATCTATTTTGATACGACAGATACTTGATGTATGTTTATGTAATAACTCAAGATCTCACCTGAAATGGCTAACTGAAAGGTATTTTTTGGATTTTTTAGTCATGTACGAGTACCCAAGATCTCCTCGATGAATAACCGATGTGGGATTAAATACACACCCGCATGGGTTTTCACATACTCTTCCTGTTTAAGCCCTAACGTTCTTATGAGGCTAAAGGTTCAAATCCATTCAAATTTAATCACAAGCACCACAATTAGCCGATAGTCAGCCTCTATGAACTCGTGCTGCAATGTCTTCTAGTCCACATAGGCTTTGGGTCGAGTTCGCTCTAATGCCATTTATAACAATGTTGGACCACACCCAAAAAGGTCAGCTGAAAGGTCTTATTTGGATTTCTTAATTTTATATAAGTACCCAATATCTATCCAGTAAATAACTAATATGAGACTAAGGCCCTGTTTGGGAAAGTTGTTGGCAGTAGAGCTGTTAGAAGTAGAGCTGTTGAAATTAGAGCTGTCTGAAGTAGAGCTGTTATAAAAAGCTGTTTGCTGTTTGGTAACTACATTCGTAAAGTGCTGTGGTATTTTGTTTTGTGTTTGGTAAACAAACTGGAAAAGTACTTTTGTATGACAAAATTACCATAAAGGACATTGCATAGTATTATATAACAGAACATAATAAAACATAACATAAATTAATACATAAATATATGATATAGTATAATATTATTGTAATATAAAATAATATTATGTTGATATAGCATAATAGTGATATAATTATTAGAGTAAATTAATATTTGGTAATATAACATAATATTAAATTATTTAACATAACATATTAATGATTATGATATAATGTAATATATATTATATTTATAGTATAATACAATAATAAAAGTATAAACTATTATAATTATTAGTATAAATTAATTTCTTATAATATAACATAATATTAAATTATTTAAAATAACATATTAATGTATTATAATGTAATGTAATATAATACATTAATATGTTATTTTAATATGGACATTTTTGTCAAAAATACAGCTTTTCGAAAAAGCTGAAACAGCTTCCTCCCAAAAGCTCCAAATTGGAGCTTCCTCTCAAAAGCTGTTTTCAGCTTTCCGCAAAAGCTGAAACAGCTTTTTGAAAAATTTACCAAACACAGTTTTTCATCTAAAAGTACTTTTGGATTCTGGCCCTCTAAAAGCTCCCCCAAACAGGGCCTAAGGCCTCATTTGGAGGAGCTGTTGGCAGTAGAGCTTTCTGGTGTAGAGCTTTTATAATAAGCTGTTTGCCATTTGGTAACTACATTTCTAAAGTGCTATGCCATTTTAATATATGTTTAGTAAATAAACTAACAAAGTACTTTTGGTATGATAAAATAACCATAAAGGACATTGCATAGTATTATACAACAGTGCATAATAAAATATAATATATATTAATACATAAATATATGATATAGTATAATATTACTATAATGTAATATAATATAGTAATATAATATTATGTTTATAGTATAATTCAATAATAAAGATATAAATTATTATAATTATTAGCGTAAATTAATTTTTCACAATATAATAAATTTTTCAACTATGTAATAAAATTGGTTAAACAATTATTAAAAGAATATTTTGTGTAATTGTTATATTTTATCACGGGTATTTTGGTCAAAAAAATAGCTTCTTGATCAGGCTTAAAAGTGTTTTTCCGGAAAGCTCCAAAATAGAGCTTCTCCCAAAAAGCTGTTTTCAGCTTTCTGAATAAGTTAAAACAGTTTTCCGAAATTTTTACCAAACACCCCTATTTCATGTAAAAGTGCTTTTGGAGGGCTAGAAAGTACTTTTTGGCCCTCCAAAAGCTCCCCAAAACAAGGCCTAAACATACACCCGCATGATTTCTCACATACTTTCTCCATTTAAGGTCTGTGTCCTCGTTAGATTAAGACTTCAAATCCATTCTAATCTAATTACAAGCACCACGATCAGCCTGTGGTCAGCTTCCATAGATCTGTGCTGTTGTATTCTCCAATCCATATAGATTATAAGCCGGGTCTGCTCTGATATCATTTGTAATAGCTTAGAACCTCATTCCAAATAGCTAGCCAACAGATATTTTTTTTGGGTAGATCCGCGCTGTTGTATGTCCTAGTCCATATAGGTTATGGGCCGGGTCTGCTCTGATATCATTTGTAACAACTCAGAACCTCATTCCAAATAGCTAGCCGAAGCTCGAAAGATATTTTTCTGGGTTCCTTAGTTATGCATAAGTACTCAAAATCTCCTCGATGAATAACCAATATGGGACTAAACACATGCCCGCGCGAGTCCTTATATATTTTCCCCGTTCAAGCCCCGACATCTTTGTGAGGTTAAGGGTTCAAATCCATTCAAATTCAATCACAAGCACCACGATCGGCTTATGGTCAGACTCTATAAACTAGTGTTGTAGGTTGTGCTCCGAGATTACTCTGATACTATTTGTAATGATACAAAATTTCATTCAAAAAGACTAGATGGAAGATATCATTTGGGTTCCTTAATTCTGTATAAGTATCCAAAATCTTTTCAACGGATAGCCGATATGGAATGAAACATATGACCGCATGGCTCTCATATGCTCGAGATGACTAGGCCATCTACGACAGAAGGCGCATGATCGTTTGCTTTTACGCAACATGGTCGTGATCCTTTAGATGCGAGCACAGCTTCACAAATTCAAGTACGTAACGGGGAATGCTGCCAATTCTGCATCTATGAATCATGTTCTTCTCACTCCTTAGCCAACAAAGCAGTTCCGGTGGCTACAGTGGTTGTCCCGACATCACTGGCCTTGCGCTCTTCCTTTTTTTTTTTTCCCCGACCAACATAGAGTCCCTCGGTACAAAGCTTACCAAATAGTACGTTCTCGTTAATTTAAAAAAAATTAATTGAAACCATTAGCTGCACCAGAAAGCATTTTAGTGCGCGGCGTTGTCGAACCGGACCCAACCCACCAACCGGAATTCATGCGTTCACGGCAAGCTCCAAAACGGCTCCACATAATGGCCACATGTGGCCGAGAGCGACCAATTATCAATATTAAACGTAGATATCGGTGGGGAGAAGATTCGGAACGAACATGCTCTTCGTGAGCCATGGAAATTGTTGCTGGAAATTGGACCCGGGGGCAATCTTCGGTCGAGGAGAGGGAACGACTGTTAGTCCTCACGGCGGGGCGGCGGTCTGTCGGCGGGCGGCGTCCTCCGTCCGGGGCGGTCGGAGAGAAGGAACAGCAGGTCCTCGCAGCGGGGCGGCGATCCGTTGGCTGGCGGCGTCCTCCGTCCGGGTGCCTGCACACGAACCGGTGGTCGGGTTCTCCGGCGCCGGCCCTCCGACGCTCAAGTCAGGGAGGGGGCAAATAGTGGGGAGAAGGAGATAAACAGTGATTTTTGGGTGTATGAATGTTCCAATCCCCTCTTGGGAGGCCGAGGCTCCCTTTTATATGCGGGGGTCGGTTTACCTGTGATGTAACAGGGCGAGGCCGTAGTACGGCTTGGCATGTTGTTCAGGTCGGCGCTCGGTCAGGCGAATCATTGCACTGATGTCGGCGGTATGGCCGAGATCAGAGACTTATCATAGTCGACTAGACCCTGCTGGGTCGATTTGCCGTGGAGAGCCGGGGATCCGTAGATGTCAGGAGCCATGCGCATTTATTGTGGAGTAAGCCGGAGATCCGCATTTATTATGGAGTAAGCCGGAGATCCGCATTTATTGTTGAGTGTGCCGGAAGATTACAGCGGCCACGCGCAATAAATGCCGGAGGGGTGTTAGAGTACGGTCCTCGGACATCGGGGTTTCTCTTAGGTCGGAGGATTCGGGGTCGGTCGTCTTGTGGCCGAGCGTTCCGAGGTCGGACGCTGACTTCGGCTGTCCGGGGTCGGAGGTTGTACGGCTTCTTAGGAGCATTTATGTCATTTGGGGGGAAACTTTATTCCCCCCAACAGAAATAAACGGAGGGAGCCGGCCACCGGCCACGTTGATACAGGTCAAAGGCAACTAGGAGCATCCATCGCAATTTAGTTGGGCACATCACCGTTGTCCAACTTACGATTCTCGAATAATGCTCGAAGGTTCGCTATCCACAGCTCCATGCACGGCATGATTGGATTGCAAGGCTACTGCCATCCGCGGAGTGATGCGCGACCCAAACGATGGGCTAAGAAGGTCGAGATCAAAGCCGGGCACGTTTTTGACCGGCAAACGGAAAAGGACATGTCGTGCCTCCCTCGGGCCCGTCGCCCGCCGCGTACGTTGTGCTCGCCCGCTCGCCCGCTGGCCCTTTATCCCGGGCCCTCCCTGTCTCCATCTCTCACTTTCTTTCTCCAACTCCATCCATTCGCGCGCCTCTTCGTTCTCTCGCTCCTTTCCCCGTCTCATCCGCAAGTCCGGAGTCGCTGCCCCCTCCAATGGCTGGATGGAGATCGAGACTTGCTGCTGCCAGCGAGCCAGTTTACTGATGACGTGGCCGGCGCCTCCCTCCCTTCCACCTTCCAAGACTAGAATACTTTATTATTACTCGTTGTCTGCTGTCATTATTATTAGTCCCCTTCCAAGACTAGTTATTTGCTATTACTTATGGTGTGGCCGAATTGAGTGCATTAACCTTTATCGCCGCTTCCCACTCTGGCACTTACCGCATAACCCGCGGTATCTACCGCCGGCAGCAGCTCTCTAGCCGCATTCTATGAAATTCTTCACCCCCTCGCTCCTCCCATTCTGGCTAAAAGAAAATTCCCGTGTCCACATGCACGCTACCAGCAATTTCGCTTCAACATCACGCCACGCATTCGTTCAGCTCTAGTCACATTTACTGAACCAACCGGCCATCCCAACTCGATTGCTCTTCTTCGCTGCTGCTGCTAATGCAGCAGCACTGCATTAGTTTTCCTTTATCCTCTCCCTGTGCGTGAAACGTTTATTTAGATCATTCAATGTCTACTCCTAATCTTATTAGTATTTTTATTTAATTAGTCATTAATTTTTTTAAAAAATTAAAACTTTATTTTATATAATTATTATTTTTAGAATAACTATCTAATTTTATCTTCTAGAAGGTATTGAATTTTGAATTTAGATAAAAATTAAATATTCTATCTACTGATGCTCTAGTTAAAGAGAGTGATGTCTTCTTGATGTTTGTTTTAGACGTTGAACCTCCGTGCCGTCCTACGAACCTGGCGCCGCAGCAGCCTTATTACCGGGAATAATTGGATGCCCGGAGTAAACCACGAGATCTGGCTGGGCTCATAATATCTAGGCCGGGGTTTCAAGATCTCTTGCTTGTAACCCCTTTTCGCTCCTATAGTCCTGTTTGTCACCCCTCCTCCAGTTCGATCTTTTCCCCCTTGTAATTCCTCGATGAGGAAGCTGCACACGGAATCGTCCTGGTGGCTCGGGCGCGTGGGGCTAGCGAGGGGGAGCGGCCGGAAGAAGGGAGCGGCGGCCAAGGAGCCGGAGAGGGCCGCCGCCATCGGGGTGCTGGCCTTCGAGGTGGCGAGCCTCATGTCCAAGGCCGTCGCCCTCTGGCACTCCCTGGGCGACGAGCAGATCATCCGCCTGCGCGACGAGGTCCTGCATCTGGAGGGCGTCCGGAAGCTTGTCTCCGACGACGACGATTTGCTTCTGGGTCTGGCGCTCGCCGAGATGATGGACTCCCTCGCCTCCCTGTCGCGCTCCGTTGCGAGGCTCGGCAAGCGCTGCGCCGACCCCGTGCTCCAGCGGTTCGAGCACCTCTTCGCGGATCTGGTCAAGAACGGCGTCGATCTGCACGGGATCCGGTACGCCGGGAAGAAGATGGAGCGGAAGGCCACGAAGATGGAACGGTTGGTGGCCGCCAGCTCGGACCTCTACCAGGAGCTGGAGGTGCTGGGGGAGCTGGAGCAGGCGCTGAGGAGGATGCTGGCGGGCGCCGACCCGGGCCGTCGCGGCGGCCTCATCGAGTTCAAGCAGAAGGTCATCAGGCAGAGGCAGCATGTGAAGTATCTCCGGGAGGCCTCGCTGTGGAATCGGACCTACGACTATGCCGTCCGCCTGCTGGCGCGATCCCTCTTCACCATCGTCGCAAGGGTCGAGCACGCCTTCGGCTTCCAGCAGAAGGCAGCTGCTGACGCGACTGGCGGCGACCAGAAGGCGACCGTGACCCTCCTTTCTCGCAGCCACTCCATCGCCGGGCTGACGCACTCGTCGGTCCATCCATCCGGGGGTGATAGAATTCGCAGGTTTCCTTCTGGTCCTCTTGCGAGTCCTCGTACGAGATCGGGGCCGATCGCTGTTGCTGACAGAGCGAGTGGCAGGCAGTGTCTACCCCACGGCGGCTTGACTCCCGCTGCAAAGCGCCAGAATTCAAAAACCAGGTGGCCGGTCACCGGAAGACCTTTCAGCGGGTGCATGGTCGGTGGATTTGAGTCCCCTGTTCTGCAGAGCTGCATCCCCTTGGACAGTGGTTTCCGAAGGTCAAGTGTGGCGGCATCGAGGATTGCCAGTCGAGCCGAAGGTGTGAAACCAGAGGTCCGCTTCCAAGGCAACATTTTTAATATGAACGCATTCCTATCTATGCTCGAATCCAGGCAGAAGCTACTGAATGCTCCGGAGTCGACCCTCGGTGCTGCTGCTCTAGCTCTGCATTACGCCAATGTGATAATCGTGATCGAGAAGCTTGTGGCTTCTCCCCATTTAATTGGTCCAGATGCAAGAGATGACCTGTACAATATGTTACCAACCAGTGTAAGAGCAGCCCTGTGGGCGAGGCTGAAGTCCTATGCAAAGAATATGGCTTCCTCAGTTTACGATCCAGTTCTAGCAGCAGAGTGGAGTGAGGCGTTGACGCGGATATTGGACTGGCTCTCTCCGCTTGCTCATAACATGATAAGGTGGCAGTCCGAGCGCAATTTTGAGCACCAGCATTTGGTTTCAAGCTCAAATGTGCTCCTGCTACAGACTCTCTATTTTGCAAATCAGATGAAAACAGAAGCTGCAATAACGGAGCTACTTGTCGGTCTGAACTATTTATGGAGATATGGAAGAGAACTCGATGCAAAAGCTATACTGGAATGTGTCAGCAGCAGAGACTTAGATGATCCTTTAGACTCAAAAGACTGATATATAGCCTTTAGCCGTCGGTCTGAACTATTTATGGAGATATGGAAGAGAACTCAATGCAAAAGCTATGCTGGAATTTGTCAGCAGCAGAGACTTAGATGATCCTTTGGACTCAAAGGACTGATATATAGCCTTTAGCCGTTGGTCTGAACTATTTATGGAGATATGGAAGAGAACTCAATGCAAAAGCTATACTGGAATGTGTCAGCAGCAGAGACTTAGATGATCCTTTGGACTCAAAGGACTGATATATAGCCTTTAGCCATACCTGATTGTTACCGATGCTGTTTGTTGGATGGGGTAGAATGCTGGTGACTTCCTTGCATTCCAAGATTTATTTCTGAGATATACTTTTGGAATTTTACATTGTTCTATCCTTTTCCATCTTCCAAGGTAAAAATTGACGATATCAATTAATGTATGCTGAAGTTGGCCCTTTTGGCATGTATTATATGCAACTGAGCAATGTTTTTACCCTTTTTAAGAGGTGTAAATTCATGGCAGAGTACTAAAACATTTTGTATACCTGTCAAGGATCATAAATATAATAGAAAGTGACTATTATATGAAAAGGTATTATGCATCTTGTTCTGATTATCAATCTAGTTCAGTCTAGTTTTGTTCTGTTTCTTGTCATCTAACAGCATTATTAAGTGGGTATTTTCAAATCAGTAGTCTTAGACTAAGCTGAGCTAGCTGAATATCATATTGACATCTTGGTGTAGACAAGATGACACCATTGATTAATTGAGTAGCAAGTCATGGAATATGCTATTATTGTTTGGAAAAAGATGTGTGATCTTTCATCATGTGGAAGTAACTCAAAATGCTTAAACATATGCTTTACTGGGAGTGAATTGGTTTACAAGCCTTATAGCATGCTCTTATCCTAAAAAAATTGAAGGAAAAAAAAACAATATCATATAAACGTAATAAGAGGGTAAGCCTTACAGTAAGGTTATTATTTGGAGATTATGGATTCGAAACATGGAAATAGCCTCTCTATACATGGTGGTAAGGCTGCATAAATTTGACTCTTCCTAGACCCCACAATGGCAGGAGCCTTATGCATTAGTGCCCTTTTACATAAATCTAATGGTTACAAAGATCTCACGATTCTAGATTATAAATAAACCACGCGGCTTATGCTGATACCCCTTCTTTTTGATAATCTTTTATCTATTTTTGCTGCTTATACGTCACATCCATTTCTTTTGTCCTTCTTTTTTCATCAAACCACAAACACCTCTTTTTGCCTTTGTTCCTCCAATAACATAGTCGATTTAGAGACACAGAACAGTTAACATTTATAAATTGGCTAGCCATTGTGAAGGAACAGGAATTAGCTGCTAGAGGTTAGCATCCCTCAGCATTCTACTGAACATAGGCTGATTTCCATTCTTCTCTTGCATTATTTTTTAATTCTGGTCAGAGCTTATTATCTAGTTATCTTTGCACCGTCTGATATACATCTTTCATCCAATCATTTTGACTCATTTTTCTTACCTTGGTTTGTATTATTTAATTGTCAGAGCTAATATCTTCTCATCATCCCTTTATCATGGTTATGGATTTCATTTGTTGCTTGGATGCCAGCTTCTTTTTCACCCCTTGCAATCAGCACTGGGAATCGTTATAAGCAAATCTAGAAAAAATTGTAGAAGTAGCAAAACAAGGGTCTAGTCTTTATCAATGCCAAAGGTCAGAAGTTCTTGTCCTAACCACTGTAATCCTTCTTTTGAAACTTATGAGTGTCTGATTTATGTCTACTGCATTCTTCCTGGTGTGAATATGCATCTTTCCCTATTATTGTCGTAGTAGATACTTAGTTTATTGCACTCACAACATATAATGGAGACTAGTTCTGATGCTCTACGTTAATAAATTTTGAGGTATTTTTCTCAGGCTCTCAGCTATGTTTATATCTGGTAGATATTCCTATTTTTTCACTTAACATCATCTTTCGTTTTGTCTTCAGATCTTGCTAGCTAATGGCCTCCTTATATTCCTTTAGTTCTCCATGTTTCTAAATAGTTAATTATTTTTATTCTGTATTTCTAAATAAAAATGATATGATTTATTTGCTTTTGCAGTCGTTTGTTATCTAGGTACTTGTAGATTAAGGGCCTAATGATTAATGAAACCAAAATGAGATTGTTATATCTCAAGGAGAACTCTGGGAATTAGTAATAATCAATTGGTCAAAATAGATTGTGGAAATGCAAACGTAATTGTAGCACAGATGAAAGTAAGACCCTGGACAACGCTAATGGCCTAGAAATACTTTGAAGTGACCGATTTTCTTTTTCTCCAATCAGTTGCGCCGAATGGGAGATGGATGATAACATGCCAGCGGAATCAGGATAGGTGAGTGATGGTTAGGAGCAATAATCACTAAAATATGGTGTCAAGGACCTGAATTAACCACAATTTTACTTTTTCTTCAGCTTCCTTTACGGCTTTGAATTATAAGCTAATAACCTAGTAGGAAATGTAAGCCTTTTGCTTTGATACCATTCTCCTCCCACTGCTGTTCACGTTTTTAGTTCTAAGAAGATGGATTGGAGATGTGAATTTGGAGCACTATTAGATTGTGTCAATGAGATGTATATAGGAAAAACCATAAAAATAGTGGTGAGCCTCATAATGTTGCATGCATCGTAAACTATAAAAGGGTCATAATATGAATGACATGCATGAGAGGAGTGTGTGGTAGGACTAGGGAGGACCAGGTGCATCGGTGGAAGTTTAAATGTTGCTGCAGTAAAGTGATAACAAACCAATTGAGGTAGTATGATCATGTGTCATGAATCAATCGGAGGCCCCTATAAGGTACTGGGTGTGATTTTTCTTGGAATTTGAAAGCTTGCAGTGATAGAGATGTAGTCCATTATGGTATTGAATGGAGAATCATTCAACCATGTTTGGTAGGGATTGTGGTTATAAATGGATCTCAACAATTTGATGGGGTTTTTTCAAAAAGAGGACCAGCGCAATCTTTCCCAGCATGGATAAAACACTCAACATTTCGATCTCCTTGATTTCTTCACATCTTTCTTTGTGCAGTCACTTTGCTATTTGTTGGCATTTTCGATTAGTGCAAGACAGTCACAGAATCCATGACTTCGTATGAAGCACTTTTCATAAAGTTTCTTCATTAAGTGGATTGGCTGCTGTCACCTACATTACTTTTTCTGTAGAAACACTGGCACAGAAGTAACTCACAGATTATGGCAACCATTAAAGGACATCTGTTAATAGTTTGCAATAGGCATACAAGGACCTACTTGAATGGTAGAGTGCTTCAAAGCTCAAGTTGCTGCACCTGGTTTTGGATATGGAGATGTCACGACTGTTGTTACATTTGCTCGTGCAATTCAAGGAACATGGTAGTTCTAGAGCCTTGTGTATTTATGTTGCTGTCCTTTTCTAGCTGAATGTGGGAAATGGAGCATCTTTGATTTGATCTGACTTCGTAGATCTACGTGAGACCTCATCCTGTCTCCAACAATCACATCATCACATTAGTCGCTGCTTTACTGATAAGTAAAAATTAGGTGCTTGTTCTGGGAGTATGTTAGCTTGCCGTTCTCAATTTCTTGTTGTAAGGCATATGACAAGCTTCAAGACTCCAGACATCGGGACCTTTTATCTTTCTAGGATGCTACCTTCTCCTTGAATGAGTGATAGATACGAGTGGCTTCTCATTCCAATGGCGAGAGACATTGACTTACTGAGGTTATTTACTAATTTGGCATCGATCATGTTAACTGAGACAAGAGTCCATTCTAATTCCTCTTCTTAGTTGCAACAAATTCAGTATGGTCCGCCTACTCCTTGACGTAGTTTATTGTGATTGATTACCACTTTGTAGAATATTGCTTCCTTGTTTCTTCAACCTCTTTTTTGTTCTTGAAGCTGTAAGGACATTCATGGAGATGTTCTCAAGACACTTATTTCAGTCATTTGGTTGGATTGTCGAGCAGATCTCTGGTACATAGTTATATTATGACTTGATTTATTTGCATTGCATATTCATGGCTTGGATATCCTTGCTTCAGATTGCCAGGTTTCTTCTAGTTTATCGTGTGGTCTTATTCAGCGGCAATCTCTCATCTGATCCAGCACTTGTATCTAAACTTCATGATTATCTTCTTTTCAATCAATCAGACATTGCTTCGTATTAAGATGCTAAAGTTGAGAGTGCTTAAAGTTTGATTTCCAATTGCTATTTTCTTAATTTTTTGGACAAATACAAGAGGAAGCTACTCTTAACGTTTATGCAAGACCGCTCAAGCTCTCTCTTGTTTGACAAGAGTTGTGATTCTCGAGTCCGCTTGCTCTAACTTTTGACCAATTTGGAATTATATTGTGCAAAGTGCGCCAACTAGCTTTGTTCATTCCATATGGGGCTGTGGCTATGCTTTTTAGGTAGTTAGGTAGAAGAAAAGTACGTTTTTTACTAGCTGGTTAGGTAGAAGAAAAATAGAAAAGAGGAAATGCAGAGGGCACAGATCTGATTAGGATCAATCTTTTACTAATTGAGAGAAGGGAATCTTTCATCAAGCAAGTTTGCTTCAAATCTTTCAGCTAAAGGTTGTCACTACTTTGCCACCAAGGTGGTAGCACGGTGGGAACGGAGCTTTTATTCCACCAGAGTGACTTAGATTTGAAACACGTGGGCATCGATTAAATGCGGGGATCGAATGCTCTCTGCCTGGTTTGTCCGGTGGAATCGCTATCTGGTCTGCCAGTACTGAGGTGGCGCTGGGGTGACGTACTTACACGTGGGGCAACCCACGGGTCGGGAAGAGCACGAACTTGCGACCCGTATCGAACATTTTCTGGTGGAAGGGGGCTCAGTAGGGGCTGCTACACGGGTGGATTCGTTCCCCCTCCTTTTTTTTTTTTACCACTATATATATATATAAAAGGGTTGTCACTACCAGATAAAAATTGAACTATATCTTCTTTTGTACTCATATTTAAATTGAGTGCCTCTCCTCCATATTAAACCAATCATCTAAGAGAAGTGTTCCGCTTCAAATTTAAACTCTCGCCAGTTTTAGCTTAATTGCATCTCACTTTCTCCTGCTGTCTCTAGCTTTAGCAACGCATTGGGGCTCCCATTTTGCTAAGGTGAATTCATTGCACCAAGTTCTTGGACCACCTAGTTCCTAAATTGCAAGGTGGTCTTGCTAGGGCGTCGGTTGAAGTTCGGGTCTCTTTTGTGTCTAAGTCTTGCAATCCACATATTTGCGTCATCTTGGTCGGTTTTGGTCGAACAATTTCCTTATATTCATCGAAAGTGTATTCAAGGACAACCAAGTAGCTACCTCGGATCAAAACATAAGAGCTACAACTACGTGTAGCACCATGTACGTATAATTTTTGGTTATATACCGCCTGGTCCTCAGGGTTCAAGAAGTTGCGGGTGAGGGGTCAACGTTGGTTCCCTCCCTCCGCCGCTTAAAAATTTGAATTTATAAAGCAGGAACGCTAAGGGCAAAAATTTTCGGAATTCGTCCCGCCAAGTGTCGTCCAGCCCACACCGTGCCCGCGACGCCGTTTGTACGAGTAGGAGGTTCGACATGACACGAGGCGACACATCGTCCCATTTCCACTGCGCTGGCCACAGGATCAGCGACTCGACTGGGTCCGTCGACGCGCTCCGTCGAGTCAAACCCGCCCGCCCACCCCACCGATATTCTCAAGCACCACATAGTAAGGTAAAATACAATTGAGCCCACCCACCAACCGTCCGGAATGCCGCAGCTCTCCTCTATGGTCCATATCCAATCCATGTATCTACAATGATGTCTCTGTTTTCTAATTTGAGAGGAAGGCGGGGGGACGAGTCGCCGAGTGGAGGAGCCGGGCGTGGGTAGGAACCGAGTCGGGCGATGGGTTTCGAACCGATGCTGCTACTGTTATGGCGGTGACGTTCCCACCCCCTACGCTCCGACTCGGCTCATATGGAGGAGTGCACCCCCCGCCCCCCAACCCCACCCTCATGCCCTTTCCCCTCTCTCTATCGTCGTGCGCGGACGCCACTGCTCCCACCCAGGGCTAGGGCAAAACCATCCCGACGATCTCTCCTCTCGATCCATCATGATCCATCGATCCTCTCTCCTTTTCTTCTCCCCCATCGCTCCCCGATCGCCGCCTGCTCTCGCGGGCTACCTTGTCGCACAGGATTAGGGGCGGGGGAAGAGACTCTCGGAGACCCCCGGCGTAGATTATCGGCACCCAATTGGATACGCATCTCCCTCTCCCTCCCTCTTCCCTCTCTTTCTTTCTTCCGTTCGTTCGTCCGCTTCGTTCCCACGAGGAAATCTTAGCGCAAAATCGGAACTTTTAAAGTTTCTTTTCCTTCTTCCTTCCTTTTTGGATCCCCGTCTCCGTTCCCATCCATCCCGTCCCAAGTTCTCTTTCCTTCTTCGACGGATTCGAAGCCCCTCTTCCTCTCCTCTTGCATGGAATCCGGGAAGGTTGCTTTCGATTCTGAAGGCAAAGGGATCACGTCGTAGCGTTTCTTTTGCTCACGCTGTATGGAATCGGAGGGGAGCAGGTCTGGTAACCGAGCGAGCATGAAGGAGAGTAGCAGTGGGGAAGAGAGGGCGAATCGGGGATCTGAAGAGGCTTCGACGAGAGGTGGCGATGCACTGGTCGGTAGTTATGTGGGCAAGAATGTATCTGGAGCCAGGACGTTCCTCCTGGGGAAGGTCTCATCCTACGACGGCGGCAGAAGAAAGTACGGCGTCGTGTACGAGGATGGGCATCGCGAAGATTTGGAACACCAGCAGGTCTCCAAGATCCTCATGGTCCATGATGGAGGATCGAGTGTGAAGCCGAGCTGTATGAAGAGGAAGCTGGACCAGCTGGCCTCCTTAGGGTCTGGAGACTTGAAGATGCCGCCGAACACAAGGTCGAGGAACAATGCGCCAGAAGTCTCGGATGGAGCCGAAACCTCTTCGGTTAGCAGGTTGGGTTCCAACCTCTCAGACGATGCCGACTCTTCCAGTGATTCCTGTGACTGTGCCCGTGCTCCGGCTTCTGTGCCATCCATGGAGATCCAGATGCTGCCGCTGCCTCCGTCCTCTGGGGACATTGCTGTTCCAGAGGAAGCGATCAGTTATTTATTCTCCGTGTACAATTTCTTAAGATCGTTCAGCGTCCGGTTGTTTCTGAGCCCCTTTGGACTTGATGATTTTGTGCGGTCGCTCAACTTCAATGGCCAGAATTCCTTGTTGGATGCCATCCACGTCTCCCTCATGCGGGCTCTGAGGCGGCAACTTCAAATGCTTTCCTCAGAGGGCTCGGAGCTAGCCTCAAAATGCTTAAGGTGAGTATGCGCTCCCTTCGTCTCCTTGTTTGTGAGCACCTGTTAATCAATTTTCGAGTGCTTTGGAGGTTAAAAAATTTATATGTTCCTTTTCTTTTCCACATTATTCATAGACATCAAGATTGGACTTTGCTCGATGCATTAACTTGGTCACCTTTCTTAGTCGAGTACCTCTACATAATGGGATACATGAAAGGCCTTGGTGGGAATGGATTCGGTACTACCCTTTCAGACAGTGAATATTGCAGGCTTCCCGTGGCCATGAAACTCAAAGTTCTGCAAATATTGTGCGATGATGCTGTAGATTCTGCAGAGCTAAGAACTGAACTAGAAACACGGGAAAATGTGGAAGAAGAGATGGAATATGGTTCAGGTGTCAGCCTTCCTCCAGAGAGTGGGCCAAGGAGGGTGCATCCCAGATATTCCAAGACTTCAGCTTGCAAGAGTGTAAAAGCTCTGCGGAAGTCTGTTGAACCAAATAAACCAATTCCAGGTTCTAAGATTAAAGCAGAACCAGTTTCGGATGCATCAGATGCCTCTCCTGATGGGAATAGCGATGAATGCAGGCTTTGTGGAATGGATGGCACTTTGATTTGTTGCAATGGGTGCCCCTCAGCATATCATTCGAGATGCATTGGTCTGAGCAGAGCATTTCTTCCTGAAGGCCTGTGGTATTGTCCAGAATGCACGGTGGACAATCTTGGCCCAACATCTTCCAGAATAGGAAGGGGCATAAGAGGAGCTGAGATCTTTGGCGTTGATGTATATGGGCGGATGTTTCTGGGAACTTGCAATTATTTACTTGTGTAAGGCTTCCTTCGTCAGCTAGAGTTTCTTATCCTGATAATTTCATTAATTTGCACGTCCTAAAATTTCATTAATGCTTTCATTGCTTGCTTGGCCTTTTTATGTTGCTCATGAGACAAAGGGTTGTCGGTTCATAATAATTGGACCTGTTGCTGTGATTTCCTCCACTATTATTTCCTACCTTTTCATCTTCCTGGTTGAATAGCTCCTTTATATTTTTTAGGTCCATGGATTTAAGCATTATTCTTACTCGATTTGTAATACCACACCTGGATACCTACATGATGGAGCTGTTTTTCTTCCACCTCATATACTATCTGTTAACATGTTTATATATATTTATACATGACATTCGAATTCTTGTTATCTGTGTTTGCTTTATAGTTCCTTTTAATTTTTTTTTGCTGATTGCTTTCTTGAAGTTTTATTTCATCTATCTAATAGTTCATTTCTTTCATTTTGTGATCTTGTAAAATGAATGCCACAGGACTGGGACATCATTGGATTCAGAGCCATTTTCTAGATACTACAATCAATGCGATGTCACCAAGGTCTTAAGTCTGATTTGGTCAACAAGAGAAATCGCATCACTGTATGCTGATATCTGCAGCGGCATATTAAAATATTGGGAGTTCCCACCATCCAGTTTGCAGATTGGAAAAACTGAACCCATCAGTAATCTACTGATTGACAAGGAACCTACCACATGTCACATTCCACTCTTCAATAACCCAGTTAACAAAACTGTTAATTTCATTAATAGTGCAGAAGGAGAGAGCTCTGCTATTAACATAACAGATAGCAATGTAGACAATCAGGCAAATTTAAGTCAAAAGAATGACTGCAATGAAGCTGAGATCAATGGCTCTGCATTGGACTTTGTGGAGCAGCCCAACTTTCCAGAGATGCAAAAATTTGATTTGGCAAACACTGAAGTGTCTGCCGAGAAGACACCAGATGTTTCTGATAAATTATTGGTACCTCCAAAAGATGATGAATTTACTTCCAGAGATGCTTCTCTGGCAAGCCAAAAGAGTCTCCCAGTTATCCGGACAAAGACCACCGAGCAATTTCATAATGCATCTATTTTAACTGATGTGTTTTACTCAAACGAACCAATTTCTGCTGAAAGATCAGCTGCGCATGACATTGCAACTGGTGTTTCAGGAAATGAGAATGGAATATGCAAGGAAGATGCAGGCACCTCTATTTTTTCAACAAAGAATGATTCTCTGAGTATATCTTATGAAAGCAAACATCAGACCCAAATTTATGGTGAGAAATGCAGAATTCTAAGTGACAGGAGCTCAAGTAATTTAACTGTCTTCAAGCCCCTGGCTTATGTGAACCAGTATATTCAGGGTGATATTGCTGCATCAGCAGCCGCTAATCTGGCTGTTCTCACATCTGAAGAGAGTAGAGTTCTGGAAGCTCAATTTTCTTCTAATCCTAGGAAAACGGTAGCTGCAAACATTGCACTGCAACTGAAAGCATTTTCTGTAGCAACCATGCAGTTTCTTTGGCCAAATCTGGAGAAAAAGCTCATGGAGGTCCCAAGAGAAAGATGTGGTTGGTGCATTGTATGCAAAGGTGCAAGTACAAATAAAAAAGGGTGCTTGCTAAATTTAGCTGCCACCAATGCCATTAAAGGATCTGCAAGAAATGTTAGTGGCTTTCGTCCAGTTAAGCATGATGACAGCCACTTTCCTATAATTACTTCACGTATTGCAAACATGGAGGAGAGTTTGCATGATTTATTAGTTGGTCGGTTGTCAGATGCACAGTATAACCAACAATGGCATAAACAGCTAAGAGAAGCTTCCAGCTGCAGGATCTTAAAACTCTTGTTACTTGAGGTCAGCTTTTTTTTTTAGTATCTCTTTTTTTCTTGTACTGATTGCGTTGCTTCTTATGGTTGACCTGTTTGACCTGAACCTGCATGGCTGGTTTTGTTTGTTGGAAGATGCCGCTAATCTCTTCTTTTGTTTCAACATCATGATCTACATCTTAGTGCTATAGACTTGGAAAGGAATTAGTTAAAATACACAAAAGTATGCACTTTGCATGCTGGTTAATATGCTGTTGCTGTTTATTTCATCTGCCTGTTCCTGACCATGTCTAAATTTGGATGATATTTGATTTTTTTTGTTTTCATCATCAACTTCAGAGTGCAGATATAGATGCTCAAGCCATAATTATCATAAAATGCATTTCCATATCACGTAGCTATTCTGTCTAAGCACACTTCCCATCTGAACAGTGCTTCATGGTCGACACATTTGGATCACCTGCTCAATGGGGTTTCCATTAAATTGATAAATGATGAAAATGTATAGATGAAAAAAAAAAGAAAAAAAATGATTGGAAACAATATTTCTATTGTACTAAATAAGAGATAAGGAAAGCTTCCTTAAATTGGACTTGCGTGCCCTTTGCAAAAGTTTCTCTTGCACTAGAAATGCATAACATTGTTTCTCATTCCCTACAATGGTACATTATGTTCGTCTTGTTTCCAGCTTGCTTTGTACCATTTCTTATCCCAATCCTTTATCACAGCTATAATTCAAATTATCACTTCAGGTATGCCATATGATGTGCAATCTTTGCTTGGCGAGCTGTCTCCTTTTCTTTTCTTTTCTTCTTTCCAATATAGTGATCATATTGCATCTTGATTTTAAACATATTATTAACAAATATTTATATCTTAAATAAAATGATTGGAAGATTTACTCGTAAACTGACTATTTATTGTGATGTTTTCTTCCCTAAAAAGTATTGAATTAGATTATGATAAAGAACTTGATGGAGGTTAAATCACATAGTGACGAATTATAATCTTGTCGATGTCTCTTTGGTTGCTTACTTGATTGTATCCAGCAATGCAACATATGAAGGTATTATCTTTCCTTGCAAGAACTGCTGTTGTAGTTTCGTTTGGTTTGATACAATTGCTATAATTGTTGATATGGTGTTTGATTTGAGGAAGGTACAACTATTTGATGGAAAGCAAACTAAAGGGGCTTCAGATCATGGTTTGAATTTGATTTGAATACAGACAATTAATGTCTGTTGCAATAAAATGATACCATATTAGAAAGGGAGACTTAAATTTTAGACATAAAATTGCCAATTTTTGTTTTTAAAATACCCTAGAATGTGTCAAACAAAATATCTTCCGTAATATTATACTTTTATTTTTCTGTGTATAGTATTTTTCTCCCTTAAAACACATAATAAGCCACCCACCTTATCTATCTTAGGGATTCAAATTAAATTCAGCTAAGGAGATCTTTCCAAAAAATATTTTCTTTCTTAAGAAAACCAGACCTTAAATGAAACTCAAAATCTATCTCTGTCATGCACATCTCTCTCTCTCTCTCTCTCTTTCATATCTAACTAATTGGACTTTCCTATAAAATCTGTTCTGTAAATGTTATCCATTTAGAATGTATTTCATGCACATATCCTCGTGCATCATAAAAAAACAGTGCCTTATCAATTAGATTGATCATGTAAATACAGCAATTTTAATATCTCCGTTTCCTAATAAAAACCAAACTCTTTTTTTCCCCCCATTTTGATCTGACTCTCTTACCTTTATTCTTTAATTGTCATGTCACCATCCTTTTGGCTGGAAAAAATGTTATATCCACTTACAAGTTTGCCAATCACAAGCTACTGCATCCAACATCTTTTTTCATGTTTACTTACATTTCTCATGCCTTGATTTTTTGTTTCCCTTGTAGTTATTTTAGTCTGCCTACCACACTGTCCATGTATAAATTGCCTGTCTATGGTGTTTGAGTGCTCCCTTTAGCACTAACACGGTAGGGGAACGTGCAACCTAAGTAGAATAACTAAATGCTGCTACCCCCTTGCAAATACGGCACACTAAGTATGTGTTGGCTCTGACTGTTGACTTGTTTGTGTGTTAAAATTAAGAAACTATCAACAAGTGGTATCCTACAAGTCAACTAATTGGAGGCATTTCATTTAAAAATGAGTGCAATATGGGGGAAGGGTGGGGGAAGCAACATGATAGTGTTAGTTGGATAGTGTCTAAACCTCATCCATGTGCCAATGAGTGATTAGAAATGATGTATGTGCACCCTCATGATCATTGACTGTTAAGTTAGTGAAGGAAGGATGGCATAGACTTCTATGCATGAACCTCCAAATAGTATTTTATTTAATCTCTGACCCTTGCATTTCCATTTTAAAATTATTTTATAATGCTTAAAATTCAGTCTTTTTACAAATTCATGTTATTGGAGCAAGTTTTGCGGAGCAAGTATTGAAGAACGTACCAGTTGTTGACTAGTTCGGCACGATATGGGTTCGTACCATGCCGTTTCAGGGTGTACTGAAAACGAGGAGGGGGAGAGGAAGAGGGGGAGAGGGATGGAGGGAGGAAGGAGACCTCTAAACTCTAACCCTAACCCAAGCAAGACTAACCCCAAGCGAGGGAGGGAGGGAGGGGAAGGGAGAAGGAGGGGGGGGGGAGGAAGGGGGAGGGGCCCTTTAAACCCTAACCCTAGCCCTAAGTGAGACAGAGGGTTGAGGGTTGGAGAGGGAGGAAGGGGGCTGCTTATCAGTGATGCCTAAGGCTCCATCGAAACCCTTAAGGTTGCGAACTGGGGAGCGGGGGGGGGGGGGGGGGGGGGGGAGGGTGCGACGTGCTCTTGAACGCCATTGCAACTCTTGAATGGTCAAGAGTGGTGGTAGGGGGGCATGCTCTCGAACCATCACGAGCAGGGGGGTCGGAGATACTCGTTTGAGATGGTGAAGGGGGGAGTTTAAACTGAACTAGGAGGCTAGGGACCTTTTGAGTGAGTCAGCATGAGCGAGAGGGGTGTGTGGAGAAATCGAACCAGAGAGGTTTTATTACAGTGAACCAAAGGGGAGAGATTTTATAACCGAACCAACTCGACCCGGCTGTACTGTTTCGACTAGGCGTTGGTTCGATTCGGTACAGGCCGAATTGTTCGGTTCGGTTCGGCTCGGCAAACCATAGATTGGATAGTCTCATGTATTTAGACTAGGGGGCATCAAATGAGGATACATAAAGCCGATCCCCAGATGGTTGGATAAGTCTTGATGATTTTTTTAGTTGTGCATATAACTCCTATTTTTTAAAAATTAAGTTATTGTATGGTGGAGGATTGGCTCTTGGGAATGTTGGGTGGAATTCACAAGCCTTTGATCATGGAGGACTAGCTCTAGTTAAAAGAGTTTTATACCAGCAATAATTCTAATTAAAGAAGCAAACAAAGCATAGAGAGAAGTCATGAGTCAGTTGGGACTTATTTTCCCTTTACCAAAGCTTTTAGAGAGAGAGAGAGAGAGCAAAAGACTTGAGCCATCATGTAGATGGAACAATAGTTGTGGAGAGTGTAGAGGATCTAGTAGTGAGCACAACCGACGTGCCAAATGGTGGCTATCATGTTTTCTGATTGTAATACCTAGATATAGCAACTCAGAGCAAGGATGTTAGTATGTCACGTTGAGGCCTCACAAGGCTTCACCAGCGAAGGGCTCAATGAAGTTAGCATTATACCAATCCCATCATGGTTTATGCTTTATATTAGACAAGTTTGTAAGTTCCCCAGATATTTTGGACTTCTCTAAGTGAGTGGCTATTTTTTTCCGTTGTTTGTAACTCATTGATGTGCCTTGTGAGTCAAAGAAAGGAGTGAATTTAGATGAGGGAGTAGGATGTACCTAAAATAGAAAACAAAGCTCGAGCACCTTGGAAGTATTGCATAATTTTATTTGAAACAATCGAAGTTCACTTATTATTTGATTGTTGTTTTATTTGGTTTTAAGTTTTTGTTCTGAGTGATTTGACAGGTGTACTTCTAGCAGCGACACTATATACGGGCTTTAAAGAAATGGTGAAGTAGCAACCAGATAACTTTGTAAGGATTATGTTGATGTTCTTAAAGATGTGGGACCAGGGAGTGGTATAGAGTTGGTATATGAGAGCAAGAGTAGGATTTTGGAGTTGGTGTGATGCTACAAAAAGATCTTGGCCTATGTTACATGAACTGAGGTTCGTGTGTCAGGTGCAGGTTGTGTCTAAGTGTCAGATCCTTTTAAAATCTAGGATTTCGTTTGGTGGAGCTGTGTTTGTCATACCAATGTCCTAAGCAAGGAATGCGGAACCGTCCCAAACCGCTCGGTTTGAAGCGTATCGAGCCATGTTGGCTGGCGGATTGGGACGGTTCCAGTTCCAAAATGGTAAAACGACAGGTGGGGGGAGAAGGGGAAAGAGAGAAAAAGAGAGAGGGGGGAGAGGAAGAGAGGGTGGGCCTCCGGAGGGGTGCCGAGGTAGGGGCTTTGCGAATGAAAGAAGGGTTCGGAGGGCAGAGCCCTTGCTTCGGCCCTTTGTGGGCCTCTGACGCCCTCCAAAGGCCTCCAACGGCCGCTCCTTCCTCTCCCTTTTCCTTTCTCCCTCCTCCCTCTCTTTTCCTCTTTCCCGTTCTCCCTCTTCCGCTCCCTCACCCTCTCTGCTGTGTCGGCACGGGCTCAAGGCGTACTGAACCGTGCCGCCGGCCGACCGGTACAGGCTCCGGTACCGGCACGGCAGACCTTGGTCCTAAGTGTTGGACATGGATGCTTTAGGCTAAATTGAAGGGTCTGGGCAATCCTGGCTATCAAGGTCGTGTGGGAAATTTGTTCGAGAGTTTTAACAAGTTCATTCATGTTTTTGGAACTTAATTTGCACTATATGGAGGTAGACTCTGAACATGTGTGGATAACCAAATTTGGGTTAGGACCTTGCTTATGTTTGGGTATGTATGAAAGTACAAAATTAATCTAGAGAACATGCCACATACTTAAATTATGGGCGAGTATTCATTATATATAAGTTTTAGAAAATAAAGCTGGTATTCTACCCAAAAACAAAAGTTGGTATGAGTTTATATTGGAAGTTGCAATATACCATTCAACCAAAACTCGTAAGCTGTTGTATCTTCTATTTCTATGCCATTATAATTCTGATCACTTGAATAGTCTGAGAGTGATTTATGATCTGTGTTGCTTATCAAAGATAAATGGATGAAAAATAGTAATGCTATGTATGTAATATGTACCAGTCATGCTTCCCTTAAAAAAATTGGGGGTTCATGTACAAAACACAGAGAATCATGAAACTTAGAAATGCACTTTCTTTTTTTCTAAAAAAAATATTGATAATGCTTAAGTGGCTAGCTGTACAAAGATTCAAAAATCATACTTTTGTATTGTCTTCTGCTGCGTTCCATTGATGACATTAGTTGCTGTTATGGCTTATAATCGCTTGTGACTGTAAACGGTGGTGTTTTGTGTAAAATATGTAAAGTTCATTATTTTGTTTGAACTAATTTACCAGTGGAAGTGTGAAAAAAGAATCGCCATTCAACCTTATAGTCTCCACTATTGAAACTGACCCTGACTTTTTTGGCAGTTTGAAGAGAGTATTCGTAGGATTGCTTTTTCTGGAAGCTGGTTTAAACTGGTGGATGATTGGTCAATTGAGTTATGCACAGAATTTGCTGGTATATCCCACGTTGGATTAAATCAAAAACATGGACCCAGTGGGAAGCGAAATAAGCGACAATCTGTAGCATCTGATTCTGCACTATTCTTTTCTGATGATAACTGGAAGGATGTGCAATGGTGGCGAGGTGGAAGGCTTTCAAAGGTTGTTTTCCAGAAGGGGGTTCTTCTGAGCGCGCTAGTCAGGAAAGCAGCTCGTCAAGGTAAATGTTGCCCTGTTGAATGTTTTATGTCTCATTGTCCTGCTAGTTTCATATATAAATCTGATGATTGCTCATATGTCTCTTTCATGCCAGGTGGAATAAGAAGGATATCCTGTATTTCTTATCCTGAAATTTCTGAGCTCCCTAGAAGAAACCAGCAATCTGCTTGGAGAGCTTCCGTAGAAATGAGTAAGAATGCATCTCAGCTTGCTCTTCAGGTTTGTTCTCTATCTATTATCCTGGCCGAGTTTGTCATTTCTTCGGGATAATTTCAGTAACCCTTTAACAAACTTTGAGTTCCAATCAGGTTAGATATCTTGATGCTCATATAAGGTGGAAGGAACTTGTTCGCCCGGAGCAAATCCCTTTGGGTGGGAAAAGCTCAGATGTTGATAGTGCTGTTTTTCGAAATGCAGTCATATGCGATAAAAAGATTGCTGAGAATAGGATGATATATGCAGTTAAATTTCCCAATCAGAAGCATCTTCCCTTGCATGTAACAAAGAATATTCTAGTAGGGAATATCCAGGTTGGGAATGGCAAGTGGTGGTTCTCTGAAAATCATATTCCATTATACTTGATAAAGGAATTCGAAGAGAGAGTTGGTGTGAAACCCTCACCTGGTTCAACAATCTTAAACTCGCCTTATTTGCCAAAGTTTCAGAAAAGACAATCGGAAACACGTCGTAGAAATATTTTCTTATATCTTTTGCACAAGGGGGAGAAACCCAGCAAGTGTTCATGCGCATCATGTAAACGCGATGTTCTTCTAAGGTAATTCGTTGTTTTGTAGTGTTTATGATTTTGGTCAATCAAGTCTAGAAAGGTTTGTACGGTATTGTTCTCCCCCTTGCTAACTGTTATTTGCTGTTGCATGTTTCTTGTATTTTTTTTAATGTGATTTAGGGATGCGGTGAGATGCAGTTCTTGTCAAGGTATGGTCATGCTTGCCATTCCATGTTCCATCTCTTCTGTTTACATTTTAGGAACTAAGTGGTGGGTAATTTAAAAGTGGGATCATATTAAAACATTTTTTCCCTGAATTCCAGGTAACTGCCACACATATTGCTCAATATCTTCGGTTGCTGACAAGATTACTGATCCGGGCTCCAATATTACATGCAAATTATGCTATCATACTAAATCTGCTACACTCAATGCAAGTCGAAAGAAGATTCTGAACAATCAGTTGCCTTCTCAAAAAAGGCAAGATCGGTTGGTGGCAGGTCCCACATTCATGTTAAAGATTGGGTCTCCTCATGCTGCACAATCGGTTGGTAAAGCAGAAACTCATCTAGAAATGAGGCCTTTAGCTTCTGGTCCTAACTCAGAACGCAAAGCTAAACTTAGTGGAGCATGCCAGTCATTTGGTCTTATTTGGAAGCGGAAGAAGGGTGACGAGTCTGGCCAGGATTTCAGGGTCGAAAATATCATTCTCAAAAGCAATGAGGGCCTGAGTTCTTCGAGAAAGCCAGTTTGTTGCCTCTGCAATAGTTCTTACCGTTCAGATCTGATGTATATCTGCTGTGAGAAATGCCGAAGTAAGCCGTCATCCAATACATAAATTTACCACTTTCTGAAAATACCTTCCCCCCATGAGTTGCCTGAGTTCTTTGTTATTCGCAGATTGGTACCATGCAGATGCTTTGCAACTCGAGGAAGCTCAAATTTTCGATTTGTTAGGATTCAAGTGCAACAAGTGCCGGAGGAAAGGCTCACCAAAGTGTCCTTTTGTGGATCCAGATTATACGAAGCCAGAACCCGAACTGCTGAATAATGGAATTTCAAACAAAGGGACTACATCCGTTCTCCCTAGATTGGTACATCCGAGTACCCTGGGTTCACTCTCAGTCGAGGAAGATTTGGTTATTGTGGATGATGATCCCCTGCTTTATTCTTTTGGAAGAGTTGATCCAATTGTGGAGCAAACACTGGAAGCGGAAATCCAACCGAATGGATCTGGATCATTGTCCCGAAGCCAGGAAAAATTGTCTATCAGAAGGCCCCAATTAAAGCATGGAACTAATGTTGATGGGTTTTATGCACCTCAGAATGCCAACTCTAATTGCACAACATCTTCTGAGAGCCAATGTCTAGGGAGAAACAATGCCACATGTAGAACAGCTAGATATGAATTCTCTCCAGCCAATGAAGCAAACTTTGTAAGTGCTTCCGAGAAAGCATCATCCCCTTTATCGGAATGGAATTTTATGAAAGGTGGTGATCGTGGAGATGCGGGTTTTGGCACTGCTGGCATTAGTTACCAATGGCGTGATCCAGAAGGTGGGAACTCTGAGGATTTGGAATACGAACCACAGACATACTTCTCATTTACGGAGCTGTTGGCATCTGAGGATGGGGAGTTGGACGATCAATATGATATGCCTATGGATGCGTCAGAGTACGGTTGCGCCCCCAGCAGTTCTGATGAATTTGGAACTACTTATCAGGAAGCGCCTCCTTGCAATTTATCAGCAATGCATATAGGGGGGTCTGCAAATACCTCCTTTTCTGCCAATGAGGCTGCACTCGGCGGTGTGGAGTGTCAAAAATGCAAGCTCAACCAGCCATCTCCGGATCTCGCATGTGAAGTTTGTGGGCTGCAGATACATTCCCATTGTTCGCCTTGGGTTGAGAGCGAAGAGCCCTCCGGGGATGCCAAGTGGAGATGTGGTGGTTGCCGGGAATGGCGGAAGTCTAGCATCATCGGTAGTGTGGTTCGGGTTTTATGAGTGCAGCTTCTGTTGATTTTTGGCCAGCACGTGATTCCGGGAGAACTTGAGGGCGCCGGGTTGGACGCTCGCAGAGTCGCGGTAAAAGAAAAGGCCGCGAGAGTGCAGGCCGGGCTGCAAGACGTGGGGAAGGTGGGCAGCTGGGCTGCTGCTCATCTTGTCTATCGGTGGTTCTCTGCTGTGAATTTGCTGATCTTTTTGAATCTCCATGTCTCTGATCGCTGGCTATGATCACCGGTCCGTTGTTTTTAACCATGGAATGCCAATTAAGCAACGTTGAGAATTTGTTGAACTGTATATAAGAGAGGGTCAAGGGTAATCCCCCGTCTCGGTGGTATTCAATCTTCGATAGAATCAATTGACAGAATTTTGAATGTTATTGGTCAGGGGAGTGGCCTGGGGTTTGATTTTATCAGTGGGAGGGATCATTTCCTCAGTGCCAAGAATTTCCCCAAGTAGTTAACTTCAGGGAAAAAAAAAAACTAGTTAACGTGTGCTATCTGTGTGCAAACTTGATAAACACCTTTTAATGTAGCAAAAAAAAAAAAAAAAAACAACTTTTAAAACAACTCTCCTCCCATTTTTCATAAAAAAATATTTTATGAAGAACGATATTTTGTGGCCGTATGTTTTAAAAAATGCCAAGAAACTAAAGCAACACCTAGTTGCTTTTTAACTGCCTCCATGACCATCACTCCCCGACGCAATCCACCTACAAGCTACCAGTGAGTAGTGAGGGTGTGACTTGATCGGTCTTATTTCTAAATTCCTTTGCTCGATCCATTTCTATCCCGCGCTACTCCATAGAGTAACTTCGGCATCATCTGTATTTTATGTGAGGCTCACCGTCATGTGCACATCATATTTGTTGTCTCTGTCAGCATTCCTTTAAATATAAAATCGTGCTATCGGCTGACTTTTTTGACCCACAAATCTCTCCGAGATAACGGCCCGAATTTCTTGGGCTCACTATGGTCATTTAGCTTGGCCAATCTTGCAGCCCAACAATGCTAATCCAGAGCCCAGAACCAGACCACGTATATGGGTGTTCGTGTACACAGAAGGCGGTGGTACAAGTACGCGCGTATCGGCGGCGGCATTGGGCGTCACGCGAGGAGGAGAAGGCGGCGAACACGCGGGCATCGAGGCCGCGAAGGAAGGGGAACCGGGGAAAGGGCAGTGGGAAGGGAAGGAGACAACGCTTCCGCTACTTTCGTCGGTGGTGCGTGCTCCCTCCTCCTTCTCTCCATCGCAGGCACAAACGCATCTCTATCTCCCTCCCTGCCTCCTTCCCATCCCTCCCATGGTAACGGCCCCCCTTTGTACATATCTCATCTCCTCCTTGATTTTGTTCTATTCGTCTCTATTGTCCATGATATGATGTGATACGATATAGCATTATCGATAATCTCAACGACGGGAAGAAGAAAGGATAGAGAATAAAGCGTATCATACCCTCCCTCCGTCCTTCCGGTCGGTCGGTCGTTCGATCGAGAAGAGAGGATGACGATGGAGGGCGTCGGGAGCTGGGACGCCCTCGAGTGGACCAAGATCGAGGTATCTCTCATTCTCCTTCTTTATGTTCCTTCCTAGGGTTCCTTCTCTTCCTCCTCCTTTCGTCCTCGCTTTTCGCATGCGTCTTCTTAGCCCTCCTCATGCCTCTTTCCTATTGCAGCCGGTTTCAGGGTCGGCTTCGCATGACATGGCTGAGTTCCTGCTGGAAGTCGAGGAGGTTATCGTCCAGGTACGCCCCTTCATCTCCCCCCCTCTCTCTCGTTCATGAATCACGGCTTTTACTTCTAATTTAATCTCGACAGATTTCGCGGTTTTCATGGAATTTCTAAACGTTGCAGTGCGTTTTTGTCTCCTCTAACCCTTTTGGGCATGGGCATGAAGCCCCTGTTATTCAGATCTTCACGCACGGTTTAGATTTTGCCCTGGCTTTCGCCTTTGTTTGGTTGATGTAACACTTTATGTATGGTGGAGGCCGGCCCCTGACACTGGGCATAGATTCTGCTTTAGTCCAGTGCAGTATTTCGGAGATTCAACATGACTTTTCTCATATGCATACGATTCAAGGTGCTCGAAAACCATCATACAGCATGCCACTGGGGGATTTTGTAACCCATGGCTTTGTTGCTGGTTGTAGAATTTCAAATGTGGAAACATCTGCACAGGAAGATGCTATCACATCACTTCAGCAAAGTCTATTGACTGTCAATAAGACCCTGCCCGCACCTTGGACCTGCTGGCTTCTTTACATGATCTTGGAACTTATGTTGCTTCTGGCTGCTGGTTATAGAACAGCAAATGTTCAAATATCTGATAATCAATATAACCCTTGTTATATATCTGATAATCAATATAACCCTTGTCATGTTTCTTTGGGAAAGTTTATGATAATCAATATAACCCTTGTTATACTTTGGACCAGCTAACTTCTGTATTAACTTTTTTAGGAACCCTGACCTGCTTTGCTATCCTGTTATGTTTGAATAATAATCAAGTGCAAGCTGTCTGTGAGATTCTGTAGCTTGCCCCATGAAGGGTGGGCCAATTGAAAGGATGATAAAATGATCTAAAAAACCTTCTTTTCCTCCATCTATGTAGGGTTGTTAGCCATTTTTGGATTTTCTAGTGATAATATTTGATGAATCCTTTGAATTTAAATTAGAACCATCTTTTTCAATCAAAGGCATTTCTTATTGTAGTTATTGTAAAATGACCAGTGGAGTTGATTCCATTAAAAAATTTTGGTACAAAGCACTTTGATTATTTTTGGTTTGCACTGATAACTTGTTCTTCTAATTACTGCTAGGGTCATGGTGTTGTTCTAGTGAATACAAATGAGGCAGGTACATTATCAGTGACAAATTTCCGCCTTCTTTTTGTGGTAAGGAGCGCCAATTCTATGATGCCATTTTTACTTTGGAAGATGCCTTGGCTTAATGCGCACTGAGGAAAACTGTAGAGACTAGGGACACCAAAGTATTTATACGTTTTTGGTATATTGCCTGCTGAATGATCATTGAGTTTGAAATTAAATAACGATAAAGTATGTATATATTTTTAAATAGATCATTGGTCATAAGTAAGGTGTGGTCTCATACTCTTTTGCTGTACTTATGTGTTGGATTCTTAAATTATTATCCTTTTAACAACTCTCATTCTCCATCTGGCAACATTATGGCATAGGCATTCCAATTACGTTGCTTCAAATTTAAATAATGTTGAGCCCCAAATAAAACTTTTGACATATAAAACAAAAATGGATGTGGTTAAGATACTGGAATCTAGGCACATCTTATTTCTCAACTAAGGGGAAAGAACCTTCCAGTGTTCCCAGACAAAAAAAATCTAGCAATCTCTGTCCTCGGTTTTTCTTAAAAGTAGGAAAATCAAACCTATTTGCTCATTACTGGATACAAATGCACTCTTTCTTAATAACCTAAAAATACATTAACCTCTCTTCTCTAATGTGGAGCAGATAACATCATTGTCGTCATCATTTAATGTTTCTTCCCACCATCCGCCCGCTAACCTTATCTTCTCAAATGTGGAGCAGATATCATCATCTTTAACATTTTACAATGCTTCCCACCATCCGCCCACCACTTCACAATCTGCTACTAGCGACTGCCGGCTGACTTATGCTAAAAGCATATTACATACAATTTATTTCTCGCAACGCCTTATGGGCATTTCTTTTTTTTTTATACATATCTTTTTCCGTCCAAGAAGTTTTAATTATGTACTTCTTACTATCTCTTGGTGTTCTTAACTTGGCTTTACATGTATTTTGTTTGTATGCTCTGATTCGCTGTAGAAATCTAGATCCTGACTGAGTCCAGGTCTGGAAATGGATTTAAACCTATGAAGAATTCTGTGATTTGTTGTGTCCAGAATCCTAATTGCATGATTCCTAACTTTTATAGAAGAAAGGATTAAGAGAAAGAGAAAAAAGAAAAAAATATAGAGGTAATGATTTTCTGTTTCTGCATATGAGTTTCGGCAAGTACAGCTACACTGACTGCTCATTTTCTCGGAATTCCTCATTGCCAAATCCTGCAATTTATCAGCCCTAAATTTAGCCACATCAATTTGACAGACTCCCTTTAGTTTTTTTCCGGAATATATTGGGCTGCATACAGTATCCAGTTTTTCTCAACCCCCACTCTCTGCATGGGAGAAAATGAGATAAGAAAAGCTGTAGGTTCTTTATCTTAAATTTAAGTAAAATCAGCTTTTGAGAAAATGAGATAAGAAAAGCTGTAGGATCTCTATCGTAAATTTAATCAAAATCAGCTACGTGGTCTGCATTAGTACGCAAACTAAGGGCCATTAACTCTAACGATTCACCACGATCATTTTACCTTCACCTTACATTGTGATGACATTTAAAATTGACATTAAAACCTGCAACACATATATAATTTAAATTTACCCTCATAGACATAATTATAGCAAATAATCTGTTTTTTCAATAAAAACCAATTGCTCCTGCCTTTTTCATTCATTGCTCAGCTCTCCTTGTTTCAATCAACTACCATTGGTTAAATGGAGTTTGTTGCAGAATTGCTTATGCTTGAGTGCTTAGCAATCTCTACAGCTGTTTTCAATTCTCTCTTATCATCTTGTTTCTTTGATAATGCTGAATTCTGCTTGCTTTGGACTCAATTTCCATATATCAATCTGATCCCAACAAAGGCTGCACTATGCATTTGAAATTGAAGTTTGCTTTCAGTTGTCTTTAAGTTATGCATGTATTACTGCCCAATTCGAGCCATATATTATTTTCTTATATTTCTCTTCCTGAAATTCTTTTTTAGAGTGAGGTTTCCAGGGACATAATTGAACTTGGCACCATACCGTTGGCAACAATTGAGAAGTTCAGTAAACATGTAAGACTGCTCAACAACTTAATCTATTTGCTTGTCTATGTTTTCTGCTTAAAAATCACGTCATGAAATGTGAGCAAGCATTCTATAATCTGCATATGATGTTTCTCTTCTTTAAATCATTGCCGGAATTGTTCTGAGCTTGTTTTACACTAAGGATGCCAATGCGTTGAATCGCTTCTAACTTGAGCCACAAACTAACATGTATGATCTGGTTTGTACTCTAATCTGAGACATGGTTTTGGTTTCAAAGATTAGACTGCTTCATTGTGTGGACTAGGACTAAGTCAAAAAAAAGAAGAAGAGAGGGGGAGGGTCTCATTCTGTTCAACCTGGACGAAAGTTATGAATGACATGGACTAGAGCTTGATGAATGATACTGCCTTCAACATCTCATCTGAGAAGAAATTATGATTCACCTAATCTGCTCCCTTTCTCTTCTGGTTGGGCTGGTGGTCAAAAATCTGGACCCATTAAGTGATCTCTTTTCCCTTGATATCCCAACTTTAGATGATGAAGTAAAACATAAAACAGAAAGTAATTATATTGAATTATTAGTGAAGGAACATTTAAAATTCTGTTACTTTTTAGCATCTTATTTATGCTTTACTTGATTTAAAATAGCAAGCTGTATCAGAACTTGTGGCAGTATTTCTTTTGGTTATCCAATGCTTATGTGCTATATCCACTATATATTTGGTTTACTATTTTTGGGGTTTTCAGATGCTTCATACTTGTTTTTCTTGTGATCTGATAGCATAAAGTTACAGTCTTGAATTTGACTGTTAGAAATTTTAATTATTGCAAGCTAGATTTTGGTCATTTCAATAAGTTCATTTTGGCATCTTACTGCTAAAATTTCTGATATCATTGTGCAGGCAGACATGGCCTTAATTCTCAAATAGGGTACTGGGCTACCAGCTGTTTGTTTCATACTTTCATGCTATTAAAAAGTATATTACCAGGTTATGGTCTTGGCAATCTAGATCCTAGGACGGGTAAATTGGGGATAGGCCTAACCTTTAGCTTTTTTTTTTTTTTTTTTGTTTTTGGCCCAAGAAGGTTGCCTCAGGACTCTAACCCGCATCATTGCACTTGTCAGCTTAAGCCTTTTACCATTGCACAAAGCAATGTCCTCTTATATTTCATGCTATTAAGGCTAAAATTAGGATACACACTACAATATTTTGCCCTTGGTGATGCATTTTGTGCATGCCAAACTTGAGTTAAAGGTGGACATGCATGCTAAGCATTTAATGTTATGTAATTTTGAATATATATATATATATATATATATATATATATATATATATATAAAGTTTTGGCCATTTAGTAAGTTACTTATCTGTCAGTTGAAATGTTTAGGTTGTGAAGCTTCCTTCAGCTCCACGCCAGTCTGATAAGACATCTTCACGGCGACTTCTCCAAATTATTGGTATGCTCATAGAGTGCTTGTTTCGGCTAAATTATATATATATACATATATTGCATTAAGCATTATAGCCAAGACAAGTTATATAATTGCTGGATGTTGTGTACTTTTTATTACGTTATATTGGTGTTGATATATGTCCATGCCTTCTCTTTTAAGTCTCAATTATAAGTTCATTTGTGTTGTACAAATCATACATACATACATACATACATATATACGTGTATATATATACACGTACATACATACACCTACACATACATACACATACACGTGGATACATACACCTACACATACATACACATACACGTACATACATACACCTACACATACATACACATCCACGTACATATATATGCATATGCAGATGCATATGCATATATATATAATGATTTGGCAAATTGATCCAAGGAACTAGCATGCATTGAATTCCACTTCTTTTTTTTTTCTACTTTCATTCATGCGCTAAAGTAAAGAGGGTTAATTTTGTGCTTCTATACATGCTCTAAATACATCCAAATAGTCATATCAAGTATCTCTGTGATGCTCAAGGTTAGTGGAACCATTTCTGGGGCTCGTACCGGCTGGCAACTAGTTCAGTATGGTACTAGTACGCATCGTACCGAGCTGGGCTGTATTGAATGAGGGGGATGGAGAGGGAGAGAGGGACGAAGAGAGAGAGAGAGAGAAAAGGGAGGGAGGGAGAGGGGCTTAAGGAAAGGGGGAGAGGGAGAAGGGGAGGAAGAGAGAGAGGGAGGGCGGGAGAGGGAGGATAGGGGAGAGAGAGAGAGAGAGGGAGGGGGCTTATGGAGAGGGAGAAGAGTGAGAGAGGGAGGGGGAAGAGATGGGTCTTAACTTGGCATCGGTTAGCATCGAATTGGGGAGAGAGGAGAGTGAGCGAGCTGCTCTCCTCTAGTTGCTGGTATGACACATTCTTTTTCATGCCATGCTTAATACCCATGTTGTGCCTTGGGTCGGTACTGAGTTTCTAACCTAGCACCGTATCTTAGTATCAACCTAGCACTAGAAAACGTATCAAAAAAAGACAAGGGGATTAACAGTGACATATTTGGTTCATTGTCTGAACTCTAAAGATATCCCTATTGCATTAAATAAATATTATAAGTCAAAATTCCTATACACTAAGAGAGTTTGAGTTATTTGTTCCTTACAATTATCCTTTATTGCAAAGATTAAAAGATAGTATTTCTTTGTGCTTAACTTGTAATTTGTCATCATTTACATGAAAAGCTGTCTTAGTTATGTGAAAATATTGCTCATGCTTTTGTTATGCTTGTAACTCTACGAAATGCTACTTACCAATTTGAAAGCAAATTTAAAGCATGATATATTATTGTTAACTATCATAGTTGTTTGAGAACTTATTTTTCCTTTTTTTTGCAGGTAAAGATATGAGAATTATCGTATTCAGTTTTCGACCTAGAACCAAGCAGGTCATTTCCGAAGAAACCTTTTTTTTGTGGATGTGTATTAGGGCTGTCAAATAATGAGCTGTTTGCGATCTGCTCATGTTTGACTTGATACCCAGCTCAGTTTTGCTTCACTCATATTACTATCGAGCTGAACATGGGCCTAATTTTTTAGCTCTACTTGTGAATGAGCCGAACACGAGCTATACCAAGCTCGCCAATTTCCAGCTCGATATGTCTCGAATATAAATTAATAACAAATAACATATATTACTCAAATAATAAAATGATATTTTTTATCTCAGCAAAAATAGTATCTTTATTTTATTCAGGAATTACTAACACAATCTAAGCAAGAAGGCATTTGTGTTATCCATTAGATCTTAATCTCATAGCTCTCAATGCTTAATAGAAATCATTTGAGCCTTCAGATCTCAATGCTTACTTATTAGTTATCATTTTAGCCCTCAAATCTTGATTCAATGGTTTGAATAAGTTAGGGCTGATTATATTTACCCATGTCTATTCCCAAACCCTTATCCACCTCAATGAATGATGGCCCCAATCTCCCTCCCATTTCTCCTATCTTTGTTTTCTCTCCTTGTCCACTAATCTTCAAACATCCAAACTTCATCGCAAACTCTTCTATGTCTCCTATGCCTGTTGGGTTTAAGAGTCCCTTTCTTCCTGCTTCCCTTATGATGCAAGTGGTAATGGGAATGGAGATTGGTGACAACAAGACAAGGAGGCTCTCTGGTTCACTCTGGTTAAAGGATCTCTTCAACATCTCTTATCTGTAGCATCATCTTCCTCTCTTTCTCTGTTGATCGACAGCCTCTCCTCTTCTGGGTTCTCATCCATCAAAAGAGTATAAAATTTTGTGCTAAGCTAGCCGTACTCGAGCAGGCTCAGAATATAACGAACCAAGCTCAAGCTAGCTTTTCGCAAATCGACTTGAGCTTAAGTCTTCGATAGCAAGATCTTTCTTACACATCTAACTTCTTGTTATGTGAATAGCAAGTTCCTAACACCACTCTTCTCTCTCTCTCTCCCCCTCTCTCTTATTTATGTCTTGCATTAGGATTTCTTTACTGGAGACTACCTGCTACAGATCTGTATTTCATATTTGTACGAAAAAATGAAAATATAATGTTATGACATGCCCTAACTTATGATCCCTCATTGCTTTGCCCCAATTAGAGAGGATGAAAAGAATCACCAGATGTTTGGTTCCACATCTGACAGGTGTTTGGCTTTTCTGTCTAAATGGGAAAATAAGAGAGGGTATAGGTCATGGTGTTGGCTGTCACAGCACTGCTAGAATGTGAAATTTTATATGACCATGAGCTTTCAGAAAAAATAATTTCTTTTTGTTCTTGTCACAGTCATAATTGTTCCATTTTAGAGGCTGCCTAATTGAAGTAAACATCATGCTTTCTGATTCTTTTATGTAGCAAAGTGCTCATGTCTGCATACCTCTTGCAGAGACGTGCAGTGTTTAATGCTTTGGGGAGATATACGAAACCTGCACGGTTGTGGGATCTTTATACATTTATCTGTGGTCCTTCGAAGTTTGGCAATGACAACCCAAAACTACGGTTAATGAACGAGTATTGTCGGCTTCTTGGGGTGGGGTCTTTCCACGTATCAAGTAGCACATTTGAAGATGTTTTATTTTCCATGTCTAACGATTGGTGGAGAATTACTACACTAAATTCTAGCTATACTCTCTGTGCAACTTATCCTTTTGCATTGATGGTACCGAAGTGCATCAGGTATTTTGTGGACTTTCATGCTAATTCATGTTGATGGTTGTGGCTTGCTGATATGTAGTTTATCAATGATATTCTCAACATTTTCTTGACATAAAAAATAATGTAATTTTATTATTTTCCGATGCTAATAGTGCCCTTGGTTTTGTGGTTTTTTGTATTTCTGATACTAGTGATGAAGAAGTACTGCATGCTTCCACTTTTCGTGCGAGGTGTCGGTTACCTGTAATTTCATGGTGTCACCCTGGTATGAGTGCTGAGGATGCATTTTTTATAATTATTATTCCTTGTGCATACTTTATTGCATCTCTCTCTCCCCCTCTCCACATGTGTGTGTACAAAGCAAAGGAAAACTTTCACGGCCAAATGCATTTTTGGAAATTGTGTAGTGGAACTAAATCTATTTAATATATTGTAGAGACTGGAGCTGTTCTTGCTCGGTCATCTCAGCCATTAGTTGGTCTCATGATGAATCTGAGGAGGTAATTTTTCCCACTGCTTGGTTGCACCATTATTGTGGTTTCTATGATGAAAATTCTGGATCATCATGTCTGGTTATTGGAAGGGCAAGTGACTGACTTTTGTTAATTGTCATGCAGCAATGCAGATGAGAAGCTCGTTGCTGCATTTTGCACGCAAACTGCTGATGGGAAGGGGCCTCGAAGGTAATCGTTAGTCTGTGCCGTAACTTCTCCCCATCACGTGACTTTATCTTACAGTAAATTTTTTGCTTTCGTTCTTAGTTAAGTATATCTTAGAGCAACTAATTATTTAATTAAACTGGTGATATTGCATATTTCTTCCTTTGCATCATAGACTATATCTGATCTTATCTTTTGATATGACCTTAGTACTCATGCCCAAATATTTTTGCTGTATATTACTTTGTTTGTTTTCCTCCTCTTGGTTTCTTCTTTCACTAGGCAATGTATTATATAAATACAGGAAGCTCTATATTGCTGATGCAAGGCCTAGAAAGAATGCATTAGCTAATGGGGCAATGGGAGGTGGCTCAGAATCATCTTCCAACTACTCCCAATCTGAGGTCTGTCTAAGGTTTGGAATATGTAAATATGTCATACTTTGTTTCTACTGTCAATTGCAGTATTGCACTGTTTATTCTGTTTCCTTAATTTTTTCCTTTTCTGGTTTGACAATTTCCCAACAGGTCGTCTTTTTTGGAATTGATAACATCCATGCCATGAGAGAGAGCCTTGCTCGCCTTAGAGACTATGTGGACACTTATGGTGCGACTTCATCAGATGGAATGTCATCCTTTCTGGTAAGTTGCAGTCCCTCATGTAAGCCTTCTTAATTGGCAGATCCTCTCTCACTTTGTCTCACTTGATTTATTAGATAGCAATACTCTTCTTTGTACTCTGAAAATTGGTGCATCATTATTCATATGCATATATTAATGTTTATTCTACACTGTAGTGACATTAGTGTCGTGAACCAACACCCATACTTGCCTTGTATTGTTTTCCTAGATATATCTGAGCAAAGAAGTCTATGTCTTAATGAAAAATTTCTAGAATAATTTTTTAAATCTTAAATTAATGTATATTTTTATACATTTTTTTACAATATTTGACCATTGTATTATATTATCTTTGAAATACCAAAAATACATAAGAAACACTATTTATGAGGCTATCTTAGATTCAGATGCATATAAAATTTGTTGTAATAAATGTGTCTTAATAGTTGTTTCTTTTGTAGGTTAATGATTGTATAGTTTGTCTTTAATCCATGGCATGTCTGTTACTTATTTGATATTTGTCTTTCAATCTGTTATTTTTTTTGATTTAATTTCTTTGTTTTTTTTTGTAATATTGAAGATATGCATATAAGTGCATATGTAACAATCCCGATATCTTTCTTTTTTTCTTTTTAAGTAGTGTTTTTGGAGTGAAAGTCCAACTGTTTGATTGATTAACCAGTACCGGTCCCCAAACTTGATAACCTTTGTCCTATAAATATGAGTTTGGCTTTCTTAATCCTCTCTTGCTGATGGTTCCTGTTTAAGCCCAAGACCTTTAAAATAGCAAGTAATTATCCCTCCTCACTAGTTCCATTTAAGCATCCATTGCCACCTCTCTCTCTCTCTCTCTCTCTCTCTATCTTCAACTTGTATCCTCCCTTCCTGCTAAACCCATTAGTGGCCTCTTAGCTGCATTATCATAATATTGCTCTAAATATCTGTAATAGGTGCAATTGCCTCTGTGATTACATGAAACTGCCTACTTTGAAGATCATTATGCACCTGTGTGAATAGTTAGGACTTAGGACCACTAATCTGATGATATTCAATGAATAAAAAAGCTATTTTTTGACTATATGAGTGAAAGTTTGTCTGAACACGACAACTAGGGTTTTTGCTCTGTCCCAACTGTATGGGCATAACCTGTGGGAATCTCCAAGAGTCTAGGCCATTGAATATATGTGCTGTCATTTGAGGGCTCACATGTTATTGAAATTGCAGTTTCTTAGTCAATCTTCCCAAAGTATCATAGTTGGTATAATTGACTGTTGTATATGACTTTGGGGACTAATCTGATGGTTACCATGCATTAGTATTGAGTGGGTCGGCCACTGGAAACTTTCAAGTCCTTGAACAATTGTTTGATCATGCTTTTGTTTCATTTCAGTCTGTTTGGAAATTTTTGAAGTTTTTTGTTCTTTTTAATGGCTTTTGAATACGTATAGGCTATGCCAAATGCCGACTTTGGATGTTTTGTAGGTGACTTTCTTTTTTAAAAAAATAAAAAAAACTATGGTGATGGTGATCAAGGACTTGATGGTGTCTTTATTCCTGATTTTCTCTTTCCTCATATCATCTCTAGGTTTTCCTTCCCAGCTTGCTCATAACTGGCTTTTTTTTATTTGCCTCTTCTTCCTCCACTTAATCTCTTCTGTTTCCAGTCATTGGTCAGGCTTTGGATGATGCGACAAGGTTGGTGGTTGGTGTGGCAATAGAGATCTCTGATTTTGGAGTCTTTCATGCATGCCCTTGATTTTTGAACTCTTTGTATTAGGTCCCTTGTTTCCTAATTATAATAGTGAAATTAATAGTGGCTGTTTTTAGAATTTTAGAAAGCAAAAGAGTTAATAACTAAGTTGGTTTGGTGGCTTGAATGTTAGTGTTCTTGGTTGAGTATATAATATCTGCTGCATCTGTGGTAATCTGTTTTATGCTCATTACTCCATTTTGTACTGTTCCTTGCGGGAGTTTCTTTTGTTGTCTAGGGTATAGTTGTTGCTTGGCAACAGATTGGTTGCCAGATATGACAAATCTCTAAGATGAGTGAGTTGTGTGATTGTGTTATGTTTACTTGTAGAGACGGGCATGGTAGATTAAACTTCAGAACTCTAAATCCAGTAATTTAAACAGATATGATAGAATAAACTTTAGAGTTCTAAATCCAGTAATTTAAATTGTGCTAGAATTCTGTGAGTTGCGGACTTGAGTATCGTCTAGTTGCGTCATTGCCCCATTGAGTATGAGGGGCCAGGCCTGAACCATTGAGATAGAAATTTCTACTTTGAGAAATTTGAGGAATGCATATATGTACCCTTTTGCTACATGTTTCATTAATAGAATGATAGCTCTAGCCATCTCTTCATAGTCTACTGTAGGTTCTCATATGTGCAGAATCAAGGATCAATAGGCAGGACATCTGTCACCAGACAAATGGACATGCAAACTACGATGGACTGTGTACCATTATATTTTTTTAGAACTGCAATGCGGTAGATCTGTGATAAAGATTCATTACATAGATCTGAGTGATAGTTTGAGAAATTATTCAGAACTGCTTAAGATTTGGGTTTCTTCTACCATGTGGGCATATCTATTTCTTGCCATTCATTGTGGAATTTTAGGTAGTTGTCTAATTGATATGTGCTAGTACTTGGATTTGGCTAGCCTGCAAGTTTTTCATGTTATATATCTTTATAATTTACTTTTCATGCTGATTAACTAATTAATTTTTTTGCGTCCTGTTGAAGTTGATATGCCCAATCAAATCGATCTGTAAGGTGAAGGAATTTCTGTAGAGTTGATCGTTTTTGTATGTTGTGTCAAGAATTTTTTCCGGTTCTTATGCTGCGTATATTGACTTTGTGTGCATTATTGTCTTCACTTTACAATAAGAAAGAACCAAGATTTGCCATCTAGTTACCGGACCCCATACCGGTACTATCCTATTACAATATCGGTAGACGGTATAGTATGAGATGGCAAGATGTACCGAGTGTTGGTGCGGTACGAGACTGTATACTGGTTCGGTACCGGTACGGTATGGTATGCCTACATGGTACGATACTGACTGGTACGACAAATCGGCAAATCTTGGAAAGAGCATTTATGCTTGCTTGGCACCTCTTTTGCTACTGTAACATGCTTGAAGCTTGTTTTGAGCCTGATATTGAAGTTAGATATTTGATATGTCATATCAATCCTATTAGACAGAGACCTAGAATTAAGTGTGATTTTTATCATTTTTTGGGCAGAGAAATGGTGGATGGACCTGGGGTGGAGGTAACTTAAGCAGTATGTCAGCTTCTGTTTCAACTCTTGGAGACAGTGGCTGGTTAATCCATGTTCAGAGTGTCCTGGCTGGTTCTGCTTGGATTGCTGCACGTGTTGCTCTAGAATCAGCTTCAGTTCTCGTACATTGCAGGTTTCATTCTCTTTTGATTTTTGTGCGTTTATAGTTGATAAGGCACTTGCGTAAATATGCTGTAAAAACATAAACACTTACAGATACATATATACATACATATATGTATGTATGTATGTATGTTTGTTTGTATGTGTATATATATGGTAATGTTACTACACTCTTGAGGGATAGCTAATATAGTCTTCTCGCCTTCAAAATCAATGATAGTCTATCCAATACAAGACCGGAACCGGTGAATATGATATACATTATATAAAATGCCTAGAAATCAAAATTCATGTGTTTTGGTTGTCTCCAATCTAATCATTGAGTACGTGGCAAAAGCAAGTTTAATAGCATGATACTACATTTTACTATAATCTAATCATCAAAACTTAGTGAATTTAAATCTATTTATGTTTTAAGATGCATATATCATGATTCATAAAGTGGATTTTCAATTTTTGTTCCTTGTCATGTATTTTGCCGCACTAGTGTATTTGATACTATTTATTTTTGTACTAATTTGACGTATAGGTTAGATACCACCAAAATATATGAATCTCAGGGACAAGGACCGTCTCTGTCATCATTTCAAAAGCACCACACACACCACTACTACTACTACACACACACACACCAGTGTTTTCTCAATTTAATTGGCAGTTATGGTCGCGTATGTGCTAAATTATTCATTCTTTAACAAACTAAATCTTGTCTCCAAATGAATTAGAAACTTGAATGAACTTGAGGATGACTTGAATATATTGAATCTGTGATACGTAAAAATTTCCAAAAATGTTCTTACATGGGATTTTAATTAAATGACCCTGAAGGCTGATAGATGATGCTAGGACTAATTCTATGGACTAAATGATTGCATCATTCAACATGGGAACAAAGGAAAATGAGAATTAGGAAGCCACCATGTTGTGTATAGGTAAATGTAATGAAGTATGTAATGGCAGAAATTCTTAGAATTGCCCTTTAAGGACATTATGATTGGAATGTACACCAGGCTTATGGCCTTGTTAGATGGCCAACCAGCTTATCCATGTGAACCATGCAAATGGGGTTCAGGAGATGCGGTGGAAAGATGAAGACACTTGAAGGGATCATTGTGGATGCCATGATCGTGAGATTTCAAGGATACCAAAATTCACCTTTTAAGGTGGATTATGGCATCCAAACAAGCCTTTATGTTGCTTCCCACTGTATTTTTTTTACCTATAATATAGTCTGTCCTCTAGCCTTTGGAACGTTTGCTGTACATATTGTGAATGGAGATGCACAATGGTATGATTTCTATGTTTTTTAATTTTTAAAATAAGTTTCTAGAAGATAAGACAATATTATCTCTCATGGTTTTGTTAGCGATACTCTTTGCCTATAATTTGTACCTTGTGCATGGATTTTTTAGTTAAATAAGTGATTAGGCTTACTATATCTATTTACAAGTAGAATATATATGTTTTGAAAACAAAAAAAGTAGATATATCTATATTACCAAGCATCATGGTACGCTGTACCGGTACCCTCGCCTACCGGACCGGTACGGTTCCAGTTTGGATCGGTTTTGAACTGGTATCGAAGCAGCTAACGTGCAGCGTGAGCGGAAAAACCCGCGCGGAAGCGCGCCCCCCGTGTTAAATGCCCCACTTTGTGGCATTAAACGCGCCCGTGCAGGCTTGCTGCCCTAGGTAATCGTGCCCAGAACCGCGCGCCGGCATGGTTCTGAGCTCACGCTCGCGCGGGCACGCTGCCTTGGGGAATTACGCTTGGAACCGTGGGCGCGGTTCCTTGCTCGTGGACGCGCTGCCTCGAGGGCGGGTACCGGTGCGAACCGGTCCGGTGCACACCGGTACTAGGCTTGTACCGCTCGGTTTCGGCCCCTTGGGGCCGGAACTGTTTTCCATGCTTGAACCGGACCGGTTCGGTATGGGCTGAACCGGCCCGTACCGGCCGGTTCAGCATACCATGCCAAGCATGATAGCAATTAACAGTTTATATTGATCAATTTGTTATAATATTTTAATAGTAAACTTTTTGTTATTCTTTGTATTTATTAAAATTGTTAGTTTAGTTGTTTCATCTTGATTGCGATGAATTCTATGATGCTTCTGTAAACACTTTTTTTATCTTTTCTTTTTTTTGTAGTGATGGATGGGATAGAACAACCCAATTGGTCTCACTTGCTAGTTTATTGCTTGATCCATACTATCGAACATTCAAGGGATTTCAGGTACTCACAGGAAATTACTTTCCATTTGATTGTTTTGCTGAAGGTTCTGCATATTTTAATTTTAATTTGGTATTTTGAACTCTGGTTAGTTTTATTTTTAACAAATTCTTCTACTTGAAGTACACCTTTTTTTATTCTTTTCCTATAAAGGAACTTTAGAAAGCATATTGAACTCTGGTTAGTTACCTAGTCGGTTTTTATAGTCTATTTTTGAAGATATCCATCAGAAAATTCTCTTGTATACCATTTTATGCAATAATTAGAAACCTGGTTGACCCAAGGATTAAGGTACTTATGATTCAACACAGTACCGTCGATGCCGTACTATTCTGACAGGATACTTCCGGATGTGGTATTCTAAAATCGGCCTGGGCTAGAATGTATTGTGCATCCCAACAATAAATCGGTCATGATAGCCAGATAGGCTGGTATCATGGCCAGTGATCATGCCTGACCCGACAAGTCCACCATTATAAAAAGAAAATGAGTGAGAGAGAGAGAGAGAGAGAGAGAGAGAGAGAGAGAGAGAGAGCTGCCACAGGGTATTGGGGCCCGAGGGGTTTTGGACCAAGAGAGAGGAGAGAAGGGAAGGAGGCCAAATCCAGCTCTTCTACCCATTATTCGGTCTCCTCGAAGTTAGATCATCATGCAGATCTAGTGAATTTGCAGCTTTTCCTTTTTTCAGCTAGTTATCATTAAAAAATAAGAATAATAGGGAAATTCATGCCATTTTTTCCTTTGGCATGAAATTTGAATATGTTGTAGGTTGAGTATCACCCCAACATTTTTGGTTTTTTAATTGGATTTTTTTTTTTGGTTCACTTACATTATATTTTTCTTGATTAAGTTAATCATTAAAACAACAATAAAATAATTTTGGAGAGTTCCATTACCTTCATAATACACTCCATTAAAATCCACTTAAACATGGAAAAAACCCCTTAATATTCATTTAAGATAACAAAAAGTTAAAAAATTAGCAAAAATATAAAACATAAAAGGCATCCTGGCAGGGTATCGGATGCAGCATCATCAGGAGAGTTAAGTATGATGGCTCTCAAGTACATTATCCTTCTCTTTGTTAGTATTGGTATTTAATTCCTTTGGTCAACTTGTTTGAGTCAAGCTATCCAACTTGTGACCTGCCAACCTTTGCGAGTCTGGTCAGACCAAAACCTAAAAGTCATTCAAACGCACTTGACTCAGCAATCAAAATTATTGAACTGTTTGAAATGCCCAAGTGATCCAAGTTTGATTAATGGAGAGGGGGAAAAAGGAGTCCACAGGACAACAAATCTCTTAGCCCTAGTGGTTGTTGTGCTGATGGTTGGCAACATCTCGTTATATCATTGAAGATGGTGGAAGGATGAGTGTCTGTAGGAGATTGGGTGGTAAATGGGGGATGCGGTTGTATGTCATGGTAACAGAGGCGGCCACATCCAGAGATCATAGGAATGAAAGTGTAGAAGCCAGATCTAATGGGAAGGAGGTGCGCGCGCGCGCCACAACCAATTAGCTAGAGATCATAGGAATGACAGTGGAGGAGCCGAATCTAATGGGAAGGAGGTGTGTGTGTGTGTGGTGTGCGCACATGCTTCTATAAATCAGTAAAAAACATGTGATTGGTCCAAGGATCTGCAATTTTAATTTGAATTCAGTGTGCTCTAATCTATACCATATTGCAAAGAGTGACTCTTTGGGTCTGCAAAATTTACCCTTGAATGGAATATTATTTGGTGTGCAGATAAAACTTTGTTATATAACAATCATCAATGTGGTTACTTTTGGAAATAAAAACGTGCACATAACTAATCTCAATCCCCTATTCCGCATCTAAATCCACATGTAATAGGATATTTCTAATGCCCCAAATTTATTCAATCCTTTTCACCTTCAATCTCTATCTCCCATTTTAATTTATTATTTAGTTTATTTTTATGTGTTCAGTAATACTATTTTTTATCTAATCTATTTTTTTGCTTCTAAATGAACATGGCTTGTGGCTATATGCTAGTCTTCTGAGAGTAATGAAGACTGTAGATATCATAGACTCAATAATAGCAGCCATATGCAAAATCCAATGAGAGAATAGCATTACCAAAATGGTCATGCAACATACCAAGTTACCAAAATCAATCATGTCCAAGCCATTTAGTCTAGAAAATATGCAAACTCCAAATTAACACAAAAGAGAAACAATGATTGATGAGGCAAGCATTTCGGGTTTCCAACCCTTTGGAATGCTAAAGTTTTGAAACATTGAATTAATAAGGCAGCACAAAGGCCACCAGGTCATTAAGTTCATTGCATTGTAAATTGATGTCAAGTAATATAGCATTTAATGTCACCAGTATTTTAACTTATAGCAAAAAGAATCTAGCAAATGATGGTTGGTCCTCATCATATATTCAACTTGGTAAGTTCTCCGGAAGCTCCTGACTGCATGTTCCCCATCAAAGTCGAGGGGTCCTCATTCAAAAAAGATAAGAATGTGACTCATCAAACCAGGCCCATCATATATTTACCTGACCAACGACCTAATACTACGCAGGCTCATCAAACAGCGCTTTTGAGCTTTCTTCAGGATTTGGCCTGAACTTTCTTCTCACTCATTTAACTCGGTGACAACTCGTTCCAACTTTGCTGAGTTAAGATATTGGACAAACAAAAATTAAGAATGTGACTCGGCCTTTTTTTTGGACTTGCTGATTCAACCAATTCATGAAAGACTTGGCAAGAGTAATTTTTTAATGCTACTTGCATTATCTTGACTTTGACTCGATAGCCTTAGTTTTTGATTTGATTTGGCCTAGTCACGATGGACTCATTGAGTTTCCCATCCTTGGTGAGATGGAAAGGGGCCCGAAGAAGTTGGTGGGTTGGGGGTTTGTGGAGGTGAAAGACAAAAGTGATGGGTTAGACTGGAGCATATAGACTAGAGACTCTTGGGTCTCGACAGTATGGGAGTGATGAACTGGTCAACCCACAGGTTAATCATAGTCAAACCGGGACTTGATGACTCTACCCAATAACAGTTCAGTCTGGGTCAGCATTGCAGACCACTATTTTAGGAACATGGGTGCTTCATTGAGCCGGAATGCAATTGTGCTGTCTCAGTATGCTTCCAAATTATATTAAATTTGTTGTAATAATTTGGTTGGAAAGATGGCACTCAAGTTCTTAAATATTGTTTTGTGAACTCTGGAAATTGACAACTGAAATTACAGGTTGATAATTGTAAACATTCATTTCACATATTTTGCATATTTAAAGTCCTTTTAAGTGTAATTAGGGTATATGGTAACTTTGCTAATTCCAAAACTTTTGCTACTTAGAATTTCTTTTATTATTTTATAGGCTCTTGTGGAAAAAGATTGGCTTGCATTCGGGCATCCCTTTTCAGACCGCATGGGAATTCCAACAATCTCTGGAAACAGTACCACACCTTTAGAACTATCCAGGCAAGTGTCTGGTGGGAATATATCAGCATCATCAATACGGATCCCCTCAGGATCAGGATCCTTAGCCAGTAGTTCATCACATGCACAAAACAATTGCTCGCCAATATTCCTACAGGTATTTCCTCAGCAAATTTCTAGCTAAAGTGTTAGGAAGTGAAATTTATGTTGTTTATATCATTACCATACCAAATGTTTGGCCTTTTCTTTTCTTTCATCATCTGCACCTTAGTAAAATTTGCGTTCAGGTCATTGTCATATATTTGGCTCTTGTTTTGTTAGTATGGAGGGTGAGCCTTGGTGCAACAGCAAGATTGCTCTATTATGATTTGGAGGTCGTGTGTCAGAAACATGGAAACAACCTTTCTGCACACGGGGATAAGGCTGCATGTATATAACCCTCCCCAGACTTTACAATGGTGGGAGCCTTGTGGATTGGTCCACCCTTTTTATTTTGTTAGTATAACCTCTTTGGCTCTCAAATTGATAAGATAGCAAAGAATTTCAAATTCTTTTGTTTCTTATATATGCTGGGCCCTTGTGTGTGTTGGACTGCGCATTCATTAAAAGGTTACTAGAAACAAACAATCATATGTTTTGGCGGGCTTGAAATAAACATCATATGTTTTGGAGGTTCCGACTTATGCATCATAACTGCAATTATGCAAGGAAGTTAGCATTGTTCAGCTCTGGGCAACGTTGCCTGACCTCCACAAGTTAACAAAATTGGCAAAAAAAAAGGTCCCAAAAGTGTCCATGGTTTCAGAGCTTTGAGTTATTCAATTTTGACGTGCACACTGCAAGAATTATTAAACTGCTTTTTAAAAGAGAGATTAAATCTCTTGGTTGCCTATATTTTGGTCTATTTACCAGACACTAGCTAATGATCAACAGCAAAAATGACTTGGGATCGGCTGAAGATGGAAACAGAGTTAGCAGTGAGCAAAAATTGCAGTCAACAAAGGACAGTCCGATCTCAAAAGGCAAGCCTTTGAAGTTAATGATGGAGGCCCAGGACAAGAATCTGTAGGGATGTTGCCATGAATGATTAAGCAAGTAATGATTATAAGCAAAGACTGCAATTCTCTCTTGGGTACTCTTGATAAAATTACAGTCTTATAAAATACAGTAACATGCCAACTTAAGTTAGCATGGTATTTACATGTACTGCACACACCGTGGAGCTTAATAACATGGAACATGTATATACATAATTATATACAAAATTGGGATTTTATGACCGATTAGCCCTATGTTTAAATCTTAACAAATTGCATTTTCCTCATTTTCAATTGGTACGGGAAGCTATTGTGCTGACTGCTTGGCTTTGAGCAGTTCTTATTCAAATTTCAATGTTGTGTTGTGTTTCTCTTCTGTTGTGCTTCAGTTCTTCAAAATAGAATATTATTTCCTGTCAGGTGGTGGGCGAGAGAAAGAGATGAACATAATGATTTCATAAATTAATGTCATACCAAAGCTATTAATAAAGAAGCTACAAGTTTGCCACATGCGCTATCACTTCACGCCTTAGGCTTCCCTTATGGTTAATGTTGGTGCAAAACTATGTTGTCTGACAATGAAACATATTCCACAGAGTAATGAAGTGGTAATGGATCTGCTGATGTTGTTTTTTAGATTAGTCTTTGCTGTGTCCCTTTCGCTGGTTATTTTTTCCTTAGGTTTCTTTATGGTTGTGTCTCATGTTCATTTATGTAAAATGTTTCCACACCTTCTCCCCTTCTCCTCTAACATGCTAATGTGAAACCAGTATTGAAAAAAACAAAGTTTTTGTCTTTTTCCATGTAAAATGACTCATATTTTTGTTATTGCAATGGGTTACTCATGCTGAAACTTGTAGTGCATTTTCTTGTGACTGCATATATTTCCTGAATATGTGCTTTGATAATCCCTCTAACAGACTTACTGTTTGACTTTTTGTGTTTCATAAAGAACTTGATATTCTCTTTCCCTTTTTTATTGTCTGAACTCAGTTTCTTTTCTCTTATATGGGCTTGGTTTGCAGTGGGTTGATTGTGTTGCACAGTTGCTCCGGATGTATCCTTGTGCGTTTGAGTTTTCTTCGGTAGGTGTTTTTTGTCTGCTTCATATTTGTCAGCATCTTTGCATATGATTATGGGTGTTGAGCATTCATTTAGCTGTCCAATTGGACAACCTCTAGCTCACTAGCTTCAATTATGCATCTACAGGCTTTCCTAGTTGATTTTCTAGATTGTGTGCTGTCTTGCCGCTTCGGAAACTTCTTATGCAACAGGTATTTTCTTCATTGAGTTTTATCTAATTCTGAACACCACTATCAATTTAGAACTATTGCTGCAGTTTCCAGAAACAGAATATTTTTATCAGTCAATTAATTTGCAATTTGATATTGATCAAGGATTTTATATATTTTATGTAAGAAGAGATGATTGAGCTCTCACAATGCTGGCAATATTTTTAATCAACAGAAATTGTGGAGTGTCTAGGTCATGGTATGCCATACCGGCTCGAATTGGATTGTATGGGGCATACCATACCGTACCGGCTCAGTAATGTTTTTCGGTATGGGTGGCGTACCGACACTCGGTGCGACAAAAAAATTTCGTATCGTACCGTACCGACACTGCTAGCATGGCACCGGTACAGGGTCAAATACCGAAACGGCGCCGTAGTAGTTTAGTATTTATGCTTGGCATGCACTGGCACGCTTGGAGATGTGCTGGCACACAGCCATGCCATGTGCCAGTCTAGTCCTTGGCATGGTTTGTGCCGGTCTATTCTGGCTGTGCCAACAAGTACAATCTTTGCATTTGCTTCACTTTGTTCTGTGCTAAAATGCTTTACTAATTTTTAGCATAAATAGAGGTTTCTCTTGTTTTTTGAAATCTATCATTTATATGGCTATTTCCATCTGCTATTGCGAAGTTGAAAACAAAAGCACTGTCATAAAATATATTTTCTAATGGTGCTACGAACTATTTGTGCTAGATTGGTCTTGTGCTGTTGATTGGCATTTTCAATTGATGATGATATTTCGTGTCAACTTGATGTGCTTTCTATAGTTTATGCTACATTTTTGGCAAAGAAAAATGCAGCATCCTTATATAATATGCTAGTTGTGAGCCTCTGGAAAAGGGGGGAAACGATAATGGTACATGTGGATATAATTTATTCATTATTTATAGTCAAACAGTTGTTTCTCTTATATCGTTTCAGAAACTGGTCTTTATCCTTTTCTCAGCCAACAGTACTGAGGTTGCAAAAGAAAGCACCTATGCTTCTTATTTTTCTCTTGGGACATCCAAGTTGGTGTAATTATAGAATATTTAACATACGAGATAGGATTTATGCTGGTAATTAAGATTTCCCTTTTTCACTTTCATTGCTGAAGTTGTGGATACTGTGATTGTTTATTTTGTAGTGAGAAGGAGAGGCAGCAGTCTGGTGCAACCGATGCTTGTGGGTGCCTGTGGATGTACTTTTTCAATTTGCATTCTCCTGAGGGTAGCTCTCATGTCCACTATAACCTTTTCTATGACCCGGTGAAACATGATGGTCCACTATTACCTCCGGCAGCAGCATTAGCGCCAACAATTTGGCCCCAGTTTCATTTGCGATGGGCTTGCCCGAAAGAAGCGGGAGCTGGGGAACTTGAATCTCAATTGCGTATTTTGACTAAAAAATATGCTGATATGACAAAGGTACTCTTGCTTAATCTTGAAATTCGGCCAATTTATATGCAATTTGCACTTGAGGGTTTACTAACCACATAATCTTTACCATTAGGATGAATAGTGACATGTAGTGATGCTAAGGTCCAGATCTCAAGTATTATTTCTGATATGCATGTACCACTCTTCTTTCTGAGAAATCACAGGCAAAGGAGACGGGAGAAATGAGGGCTAAGGATCTCAAAATGAGCATGGAGTCTTTAGCTGCAGAATTGCAGAAGGAAAAACAGGCCAACAGTTCAGCTTTAGCAATGGCTAGAAGAGCCGGCAGGGAGAGTCTAGCCATAAAACGGGCCATACAGTCGCTTGGATGTAAGGTCCACTTGTCCAGTAATGGAAACCATGCAGCTGATTTTGGAAGTACACTGCTAGAAACAAGGGAGGTATTAAATTCTTTCAGAGGAGAGACTGATGCTGGCGGGCAACCTGATGAAAAGGCAGATTTCTCGGTGACCATTTCTGCTATTGAGGACAGCATGGTTCCTGACCACCCAATCAACGAGGTATGCGAGTCCTTGTGTCCTTTCCGCACAAGGGAGGGTTGCAGGTGGCCGGATGCTGGATGTGCGCAACTTGGTAGCCAGTTTGTTGGACTGAAGGCAAATTTCGATGCATTCGATCGGCTTTCAATTTATGATCGCTATTTTGGATCGGAGTAGGATGTCCAGAATGTCAGGTTCTCCATTCCGCCTAGGAATTTATTGCATGCAGTGGACGCTAGAAGCGTCATCGGTACATATTCATGCACATAATATTTGATCAAAGAAGTTACTAGTGACGTTGTAGCACCTCAATTTGTGGGTCGGATTTTAGGTGGAGCCACAGATTATGGTTTGCAGATAGGCAAGCTTGAAGCAGAAGTACCCATTAGAAGGTTCAATTACGTGCATAGAAGGCCATCTGGGGAGCATGACAAGATGTTCTCATGCGCTGGAACCTGGAAGTATCGTCAGCTTCTTTTTTTTTTTGACACATATGGGGGTCGTTGGTCGGTTTTGATTGTACATACTATTGTATTTTTTTTTTCAAGCCGATGTATAAACTCTGCATGGCTAATAGATCAATGTTGAATGAAAATCGACTTGGGTTGAGAACCGAACTTTTTAGCAGGCCTCTTATCAAATGGACGGATGACAGCTAAACGCTGCAGTTTGTACAACGATCGCCCGACAATTCTGTACGTTGAAACCTGTTGGGCCAGGAGCACTGCTTGACAATGCTGTACGTGCCTCATTGTAATTGCTGTAATCAAGCTCTTTACGGCACGAACGTTGCTTATCCAGCTTTATGCTTTTTAGGTGATCAAATGGTTTATGACAGCCAAATTAAGATCAGCATGGAGGAAATTCAGAGCAACGCGCCAGCGCCGGAAATAAAAAGGCAACTAGGAGTGCAAGTGCAATGAAGATATACTGCCGCTGCCTAATAGGAGTGTTTTCTCTTGTTAACCCAAATTCATGCCTCGTAAAAGTTGGCTTTATGGCATATATCAGGCTATCAGCACGAATAATCAGTTCGAAAGAGGTGTATGTTGCAACCTCTTTTTTATTTCTTTCCTTTGCCTTTCTTTATTTTATTGTTTTTAACTAATTACAAATTATTTTTGATACATTAAGAAACTATAACGACTAACGAGCAGCTAACCATAGCGAATTATTGACGAGGATAATTCTAGAAACAAAACATCCAACACTAAAACGTGATTAAATTGACAGGGGGCATACAACTACAACCTGAACCCAACCCTAATCCGAAAGGGCGGGTACAGCTACTTTATTTTCTTTTTGGCACTCCTGGCGCAGCTGCCCAGCCACCGGTCTGGCCCGCCTCTCGTCAACTACACGGTTGGCCACTGCTCGGGTCCTCCGCCACTCCCTCGCCGGTCCTCTCCTCCGGCCTCTCATTGCCCAGCCTCTTCGCTCCCACAAGACCTCCGCGGCCCCGCACGAGTTCTCGAAGCCGTGCGAGTTCCTGGGGAGCTGGACGCCGGCGGGCGGCCCCAGGGAGGCGGAGATGAGGCTGCAGAGGCAGGTGAAGCGGCTGCGGGGGGAGCACGCCTACGAGATGGAGCTGCAGCGGCAGGAGCACCAACGCAAGGACGACGCCCGCCGCGAGGCCGCCCGCCTCGCCAACGAGGAGAGAAAGACCGCCAAGGCCGCCGCCGCGGGCCCAGACCCGCGCAGCCGAGCGCGAGGCCTTCCAGGAGGAGTTCCGCCAAACTCTAGTACGTCCCCAGTCCTAATAGTTGAATCGAATTACTTTTTCTTTTTTAATATATTTGGATTAGATTGATTATGGATATGAAATTAGACATCTCTTGGAGTGATAAATGAAGGGAATGTATTCTGTGCAGGCACTCACTATCTTAATTTCGATTTCGGGATCTCATCCGTTATGCTGAAAGGTTCGTCCCATATCAGCCCCTCTCCTTTACTCGTAGTCGCATGCACCTCCTCATGGCTTTCGCCGCTCGTGTCTCTACCATCTCAATCGTATAGTTCTCGATCACTTCTGTCTCAGCAAGACTGCCTGATGTATACGGCTATTTCAGTTGAAATCCCTCCAGAAGATACCTCCAAATGCTATTAAATCAGATAATCTATCGATTTGTGTAGGAACTTATGGATTGCTCTAATATCGTAGTGGTAATCCTGCCCTTGAATTGTTCCATGCTTTCATTCCTTATCCTGATTTGAACTACGAGCTTCATTGAAATCTGTTCGTACCATCAATTGTACACCTGCTCTCTCCTCCCTGCCCACTCCAGGCATCTCAACTTACAGGGTTAGGGGTCTTTTTTTTCAAGACAAATAGATAGGTTTTGGATCATATGTTTTGCATTTTTCATATTCCCCAGATTCTTTATGCTGCATAGCTTGTGCTAAATTTGCTTTTATGGTCCACCTTATAGATGTTGTAAGGGGATCAGATTTCATTTTATGTTGTTAAAAGTAAGTGGAGACCCTGAGAATGAGATGTTTGAGTATTCTGCTGTTCTCTATGAAAGACATTATCTAAAGCATTGGGGGAGTACACATGGACTCTTGCTCCTGGATGCAGATTCTGTCTAGCCTGAATTGCAAATAGTTGTGGCCACAGAGGGCTAGATTCACGTTTGGGAGTGGGAGCAGTGCTCCAGAAGGATTAAGATCCAGATTGCTGAGAAGTGTCGGTAACCATAACCATGACCGCCATGATCTAGACTCGCCCAAACCATCGGAATTTGGATTGGTGTCCTGAATCCTTGTTCACTAGTCATTTCTATATTGGCCTACTTTGGTGTTATCGCGAGCTTTCATAGATCTTTTTTTGTAACTTCCATCCATGCCATCTTAGGTTTTTCCCTCCCTTCGTACATCCTTACATAGGGATTCTAGTACCTTAAATAGGGATTCTGGTACATCCAGAGGGTCATGAGGACCCCCAAGAGCAAACAAAAAAACAGAGGGCTATGTTCAAATAAAACCAACCCCTGTATCATGTGAATTAATCCTCCATTAGTCTGTTCTCAACTAATCATTGTACATGCTCATATCATCTTAATCGATTCTCTTTAGCTTGTTCACAATTCATGGAACTCCTATAGCTCGAATTCATCCGTTCGCTGCTCAGCCCCTTCTAGTTTTACCATGTCAAAAAGGATGTCCGAACTGTCTTTATGTAGGAGAGAATGATTTTGAAATTGATTGTATCACCATAAGGTTCGAGGTCGTAAGTGCATAGTTCATAGGATTAAGTACAGTATACATAGGAGTACTGATGCTTGTCAGCTGTGGGCATTTCTCTCAAATGTTAGGGTTATTTTGTCAAGAACGGTCTTTTCAATTGTGCTCTCCCTCTTTCCTCCTCTCTCCTTGGTAGCTGCTTTTGGTAAGTTAGCTACTTGATGAACTCAACCATCTTCATATTGAAATAATTGTAGGAAGTTCATTAATTCAGGATTGTCTGCATGCACCATTATTTCAGGATTGTCTGCATGCACCAGACTTCAATGAGTATTGTCGGAGTGTTGAAATAAATACAAAGTATCAGAGGAGATTATGGCTATTGACTTCGGAAATGGTGGTGGTGGTTCTGTTTTTCTTCTATATGGCTGGAAAACAATTTTGATACCTGATTCCCAATTTTTTTTCATAAAAGGTGATATTGTATTCTATACCTGTTATTGCTTTGGTCATGTGCTCATCTAAGTTTGACTAATTGAGATGAAAGCTACTGCATAGGTAACAACTGTGGGCTCATCAAACTTATTAATCTTTAAAATTCAGATTAACCGAGACTCTGCGATATTAGGATTTGATGAATTCCACCTGCATATTAGGTGATTTATATTTTGCTAGGCACAATGCATTTAAAATTAGTAGGTATTCACATTCTTTGATTTCATGTTCATCTGACAACAGTTGAAAGAAAGAGGTAAGAAATTGGAAAGTTGGAAGGCAAACGAGAAAATGGAAGGAACCACAGAAGACTGAAGAGGAAGAGCTTTTGCGTCAGCAGAGTTCAATATGGATTTCAGAGGAGAACTTGTACAAGAGAATATTAGAGGCAATAGTCAATTCAACGCCACTGTAGTCCAATTTGAAACTTGCCGAAGTTGTTTCCTGGTTTGTTACCCTTTTCATACTTGTAAATTACTGCATATATCAAATTCAATGCTCTTTGCTGCTTTGCTTTATCCAACCTCTCTCTCTCATTTGAATGTGTAAGATGGTCGAGATCCATGACATCAAGATTTATGTGCCTAATTAAACAATTCTAAACCACATTTGGACTTTTCATGTAAAAAGGGTTGTATGTCTTTCAAGTGGATTTTACATTTTCTATCGCTTTATTATCATATATTGCAATAGTATAACATTGTTTGGAATCAATTATCTTGCCTTTAAAGGATTAAGGTTTAACTTCATCCCCAAATTAAGTCTTGAACCAGTTTAAAGCACTCTAAGACCAATTTCCAAGCACATCTTAAATTCATAGCAGATAGCATGTGCATCCCAATAAATGTGGCTAACATGTAAAGTATGTGAATGAATTTATCAAGAGTCTCAGTTTGAGGACCAAAATAGCATTTAGACAGCATTTTTTTTTTTGCAGTGGTAGCCATTAATAGGAGCATTGGTAAATTCTCTTGTATCAGGTATTTATTTGATGAGTACCGAATCTACTATGGTCCCAGTGATTTTACGTATATGGCTAGAGATTTGTTTCGATGGTATTACATTAAACAATTTAATTGGAAAACAATTTTTTATAAAATATTGTGCAAAAACATTCTCGGATCAAAATTTAGTCTTTGCGGTCAAGGGAAAATATCTTTGTATGAAGTATCTCACCTTACAATTCTCAATAATATTTACACATGAACCTTTGGAGGTTAGTCATAGTCATATTCAATTCTCAACTTTTCTTTTCTTTTTTTTTTGTTTTTTTGCTGAAAAGCATGCTGTTTCATATTTCTAAAAAGTATGTAAATAATTTGATTTTAGAAACAGAAATAGTTCAGACATGTTTTCTTATTCCTTATAGTGGTTTTAATTAAGATTGATTTAAATGGAGGTAGAAAAATACAGGTGAAAGGTCTTATCAAAAACAAATCTTTTTTCTGAAAGTTAAAAAAAAAATTAAAGATCTTAGTAAGACTAAGAAAATAGAGAAATAAAAGGCTTAGCTTCATCTTCTACATGTTCTTGTAATTTTTAATATAATGAAATCGTAAAGGATCCTGAAATAATCATATATGTATAATGGAGTTGTAAAGTAACCTGAAATAAACATATCCCACTGTAGTACTTTGATGGGTTTGTGACTTTCCTTGCAAGCCAGCAACACCTTATGGATGTTGTATAGTTATATAGACTAGTTCTTGGGCAGTTGTCCTTTTGATCTTTTTGATGGGGACAGTTATCCTGTTATTATCTTTGGGCTCAGATATTCCTGTTGGAGTTGACATCAGTGGTGGATGTTCGGGCGAGTTTTCTGTCCATAAAGAAGGATTCTTTTGGTGGCCGATTCTCGGTGTCATGCGGGAGATGGCTTCGGCAAGTGACCTTTATTGATAATTCTGCTGAACCTTCATCCGGAGGGTTTTCATTTTGGAGATTTAGCTGTTCGTAAGCTTCATGTTGGTATGTCCTCACTTCTACCATCTTTATTTCTCGCATCAGCTATCACTCTGGTATGGTATCCGCACCTGGAACAGATGGGTTTGCCCTGCTCCTTCCAAATGGTTATGATGGCTTCGGCGGAGCTTCATAGGGTTGGCTATGTTGGAGCGTTGCCTGGTCCATATTAATCATTTTGGGTTGCCCATGGCTGGGAATTATGAGGTTGATTTCTCCTGGTCATAGCGAAGTTTCTGATGCCTGTAGTAAATGGCTCTAGGAAAATTTACCGTAGTCTTTGCGTTGATTATTAATTAGTTTTATCTTCCACTATCGTAAGTAGCAAAACAGAGGCGCAGGAGATTGTGCGGCAACGAAAATAAAGTAATAGAAATAGATGCAAATAAAAAAATAAATCAATATTTATTACTAGAGGAGTCTGGATGAAGTGAAGCAACCAGCGGCATCCAGATCGATGGTTATTCTTCATTTTTTTTGCCAGGGGATCAGGTTGCTCCCTCATGGATGCTTCGACTACCATGCTCTGGAGCACAGGGAGGTCGAGCTTTGCTATAAGAGGCTCGGCATTTCTGGGATGTTACTACTGGCAAAGGCGAGGGAAGCAATCGTCCGAACCTCAGGTTAGAGGCCACCTCGTCTCAAACCCCTGGCGGCGCGTTGTACGTTTAGAGTGAACATGAGCGCGAACATGGTCCATGAGCAAATTAGCGGCGCTCCCGATCCATATTAGAGGTCAAGAAAAGGGTCGTTATTTCTGGGAAATGGTCGTGATCCAACTAGCCGTGGACCTGATCCGCGGAGGCCAACAACATGGGGCAGAAAAGGCTCGTTATTTCTGGGAAGTGTTTCCGTGGACGTTAAACCGGCAAATTCGGCAATGGAGGCCAGCTGGTTTCAAACCCCCGGTAGCAGGACGCATTCCACCTCTAGCTTGAGACCACGATCATCATCAAACCAGCACTACCCCCTGAGGTGTGGGTAGTCGATGACCTATATACCATGCGACGCTGGACTTGGCAGGGCACCGCCTTTTGAGAACGAGGACGTTGCATGGAGTCGGAAGCTTAATCGCGGGATCCGGAAAAGCTAATCAGACACGTATGATCCGACCCATCCTTCTCGCTCGCTCGCTCGCGTATCTTTCGAATCTTTCCTTTGTCCTTTTGTTCCCTGCTTTATCTCCTAGGGCAATGAGAAGGGTACGACGCTTGGCCCGTGTCCCCCGGCCCACGTCCTTTCGATTGAGCGTGCGAGCGAGCGTGGAGCAGCGAGCCCCCACCCCCCGACCCCATTCGGCTGTGCGTGGGAAGCGTGTCGGCCAGTAACCTGTTGGCCCATCGCGTGCCCGATGGCATGTGTTGCTTTCGCGGTTGGTTAGGCGGAAACCGCGGCGCTGCTCCCTCCCTACTTTTGTTGCTTATGGTACGGTAGCAGCAGGGCACCGAGTTGGCCGGTACCATCCACGGCCATTCCATTTTATTCTTCAGTATCAATGAATGCTGGTTGTTAATAGCAAACGATTGAAGTGGGTTCAGTCAGCGTTCTATAGAGCAATACACGATCACAATTTCGTCTACTTCCTGTTCAATAATTAGAGGTACGAACAGTTTGCTAATGTACGTATGGCCAGGCACCAATCTACGCCTTACTCAGCTCAACATTCTTTTCTTGGCTGTTGGGGATTTACGCAGTACACGAAGATCGCGGCGATAGTGGCAGGATCCATGTGCCAGCTTACCGATCACTGCAGACGGGCGGAGCGGAGATCGAAACGGTCTTTTCTGTCTCGTTATACCACTGAATGAATCGACTTGCTTATGTATCTCTTGTAGATATAACCTCTACAGATTGTACGACTGGCGTAGCAGGTAATTAAGGTGCATCCTTGGTTGAGAGCTTTTAACTTTTAACCTTAGTCTTCTTTTTTTTTCTCCTTTTTTTGTGTAAGATGAGGTAGGGAGTGATATATAAATAAGAAGTTGCGGGTGGCGGCTATGAAATGTTTTTCTTGGACAATAAACACTGCTTAGTTTAAATAAATAGGCCTTCATAATCTACAAAATAGCATCGAAGGACAGAGACGCGGCCAGGTTAAGCGTATGGCGAAAAGAGAGAACAGAAGGGATGTGTAAAGCAGCACGCCCTAGCACTAGCAGGCGAGGGAATATGATGCGCTGGTAACAATGGAAGAGAAAAGGTGGCAGGGAGTGGCATCATCATTTCACCGGACGACACTTCTTCTCTAATAATTCATCATCCTCACTCATGACCATTCCTTTTCGTGACTTCTAATCATAAGCCCCACTGGCGGGAGGGAGAAGAGCAGACATTAGTGAAGCAAGGATTTCCTACCGTTCTTCTTTTAAGAATAAAAGGGATCAGTTAAGCAAGGTAACGAATCCCCAGCAACACAAGAGTCCAAGATCCCCAGATAACAATGCCTGCAGCCTTACCGGCGTAGCAGCGGCAACAGCAAAGTTGTTGGATAGATGGCGAGAGCCCCATAGAACAGTCTCTCTCCAATGGTAGGCTTTTTTAAGAGCAGCAGACGTGGCCTTCCTTTCTTCTTTGTTTTGAAACTTGAAACAAAGAAAAGTTTATACGGTCCTTGGTCTTAGCCTTGGTCCCTCCCACTCCCACTCCCACTTCTCCGTCTCGTTCGCCTTTCTTCATGACTTCGTCTCTCCTACTGGTACTACTGCTATCTTCTCCCCTTGTGATGGCGGTGGCGGGGCCCGGGCCCCGGTCCCAGACCCAGCAACAGCCCCAGCCCAGCGACACGGACGCTCTGACCATCTTCCGGTCAAGCACCGACACCCACGGTAACCTGGCCGCTAACTGGAGCACTCCCGACGCCTGCACCGGCCGGTGGCGCGGCGTCGGTTGCTCCGGCGGGAGGGTAACGTCGCTCGCCCTCCCCTTCCTCGACCTCCGGGGCCCCATTGCCCCGCTCTCCCACCTGGACCAGCTCCGCCGCCTCGACCTCCACGGCAACCGCCTCAACGGCACCCTCCTCCCCCTCATCCCCGCCCTCCCCAACCTCAAGCTCCTTTACCTCTCCCAGAACGACCTTTCCGGGGAGATCCCGCCCGCCGTCGGCCGCCTCACGCGCCTTCTCCGTCTCGACCTCTCCAGCAACGACCTCCGCGGGCCCATCCCGGGCGACGCCCTCGCCAACCTCACCCGCCTACTCACCCTCCGCCTCCAGAACAACCTCCTCTCTGGCCGCCTCCCGGATCTGTCCGCGGCCCTCCCCCGCCTCGTGGACTTCAACGCCTCCAACAACAATCTCTACGGGAGAGTTCCCGACAGCATGCACACCCGCTTCGGGGCGGCCACCTTCGCCGGCAACGCGGGCCTCTGCGGGCCCACCCCTCCACTGCCGCCCTGCTCATTCATGCCGCGCGAGTCTCCTCCCTCCTCTTCCTCCTCTCCTCAGTCGGTGGTGCCCTCCAACCCCAGCACCAGACCGAGCGCCTCTTCTAACGCCGGCGCCGTCATGGAGGGCGGAGGAGGAGAGGGAGGAAGGCGCAACGGAGAGGGGCTGAGCAGGGGCACGATCGTCGGCATCGCCGTCGGGAATGCCGTGTTCCTGCTGGTGGCCCTGTCCCTGCTGTGTGGATTCCGCTGCTGCATCAGGCACCTGGAAGACAAGGATGGCAGCAAGATAGGCGGCGATGGCAGGGAGAGCGACCATCCCTCCACTCTGGAGGCGGCGGAGGAAGAGAAGAAAAGGAAAAAGGGCGGCAGAGACAGCGATGGCGGAGAGAGTGACGAGGCGGCGGCGCGGCAGAGCAAGCTGGTGTTCTTTGAAGAGGAGGAGGTGGAGGAGGACGGCAGCGGGGGGAAGAGGGGGAGGAGAAAGCGTGGAAGCAAGCGTTTCGAGCTGGAGGAGCTGCTGCGGGCGTCGGCGGAGATGCTGGGGAAGGGGAGCCTGGGGACGGTGTACCGGGCGGTGCTGGAGGACGGGTGCATGGTGGCGGTGAAGCGGCTCAAGGATGCCAACCCCTGCTGCCGCGCCGACTTCCACAAGTACATGGACCTTATTGGTCGGCTGCGCCGCCCCAACCTCGTCCGCCTCCGGGCCTACTACTACGCCAGGCAGGAGAAACTCCTCATCTACGACTACCTCCCCAACGGCAGCTTCCACTCTCGCCTCCATGGTACCACTTCACTTTTCCGTAACTTACCTTACGATACCTCTTGCCGCTGCTGCTTCTGCTGCCGGCGGCGGCGGCGGCGGCGGCGGTTAATAATTAATTGACGTCTTCATCATCATCCATCATTAATCATCAATGGATGGTCTAAATTAGATCGACCACATCCCATCCTCTCCTCTCCCGTTAAATTGAATTCCTTGATCAATCGTACGCACTCTCTATAGGCAATCGGGGTCCCGGGAGGATCCCGCTGGACTGGACGACCAGGATAAGCCTGGTGCTGGGGGCGGCGCGGGGGCTAGCGTGCATCCACGAGGAGTATGTGTCGTCTAAGATCCCCCACGGCAACGTCAAATCCTCCAACGTGCTGCTGGACAAGAACGGCGCCGCCTGCGTGGCCGACTTCGGGCTGGCGCTGCTGCTGAGCCCGGCCCACGCCACCGCCCGCCTCGGGGGCTACCGGGCACCCGAGCAGACCGACACCAGGCGCCTTTCCCAGGAGGCCGACGTCTACGCCTTCGGGGTGCTCATCCTCGAGGTCCTCACGGGGAGGGCGCCGGCCCCCCACCCTCCTCCTCCTGCTCCTGATTCTCATCATCATCATCCTAATGATGACAACAACATTACTAATAGCAGCAGCAACGGCATCATCGGCGTCAGCCTGCCGGAATGGGTGCGGTCGGTGGTGCGGGAGGAGTGGACGGCGGAGGTGTTCGACGCCGAGCTGCTGCGGTACAAGAACATCGAGGAGGAGATGGTGGCCATGCTCCACGTGGGACTGGCCTGCGTGGCCCACGAGCCCGACCGGAGGCCGGCCATGTCGGAGGTGGTCAAGATGATCGAGGACATCAGGGTGGAGCAGTCGCCGCTCCCGGAGGAGGACTTCGACGAGTCTCGCGTCTCCTTCTCGCCTTCGATCGCCACCGCTACCGAGGACGGTCGCCTCAGCTACTGAACTCTATTCCATCTCTCCATCCATCCGTGCAGTTTTGCCGTCTTGTCATAATGGGGAGCAGTGCCGCCTCTCGAGAAAATGTCGTCTCTTGCTTTCGTTGCCCATCTGGTTATCAACCAGCCCTGTCCTCTATGGAATGCTTTACCTTGAACCAAGGTTTCTGACTTCAATTTGCTATATATATATAAAAAAAAACTGCATCAGAACTCTGCAACTACGGCTACTTGGAGCAAACGATTTGGTTGGACTTTCACTATTAACTTTTTTTTTTTTTTTTTTGGACTGAACGACTTCCCCCATAGTTTTAACTGAAAGCGAAATGACATTTTTTTGTTATATTTTATTTTGCTTCTTTAGGTATGCACATAATAGCTCGCTTTTGACCTTGCTGTTTCACAAATTCACGTAATTACTAATTTATTGGGCTAGAATTAGGAAACCGCAGCCTGGCAACACTGGTTGTCTTTAAACTAAGGACATAAGTGGCATTATCATGTTTATCCTGAACTTCAATTTAGTTCAACCAAATTATCAAATTTGCAAAATTTAACAATTGAAATCCGGCTAGACTTTCATTAGATGGTTACGTGTTATCATATGCTGTTGAATAGTTATTAATGTGGAAGGTGTCAATGCTCACTCTCTTTTGCCGCCTCCATCAATGTTTTTTTTTTTTCCGGCTAAAACCCTCCATCAGTGTTTTCGCCTTCACCTCCAGTTTACTCGCTGCCACTGCCGCCCGTTTACTCTCCACCATCACAGCTGCTGTCCCCATCTCTATATCTTCCAATGCCTTCTTCACCACCACCACCTTCATCTCTATCACTGTCTTCCCCTCTGCTACCATCTGCTTCTCTGCCAGCATCCTTTCTCTACCTTCTCCATCCCCATCCTTGCTGCTGCCTTCTTTGCCATCGCCTTCGTCACCTTCACCCATCTACTATGTTAGGTTTCCACCACCCAACTCGCCGCCACCATTGCCGTCGTTCCATTTTCTACTTCCACCACCTCCCAACCCGCATGATGCTTCGTCGCTTCCTTACCCGTCTCCACCACCACCACCACCTCAACTTTTGCCGTCTCTTCCACCTCATTTACTACCTCCAACGGCTAATTCAGCAACACCTCATGTTTATTGTTACCCATCAACGCCACCACCTCCGATGATCTTACCACCTCCACCTTCTAATTTTTTCTTCCTCTCCACTTTTATGTATTGAGCCACCCTCGCTACCATTATCCTCCATACATATAGCCACCGCCACCATCGTCGTCGCCACCATCACCACCTATATATTACGTCCCGCCACCACCTTTTCAACCCCTGTCAACACCGGTATGCTATGCTTCTCAACCATCCCCCTCACCATTGTTGCCCGCCGTCACCATCTCCACCACCACCAGTCCACTATGAGCCATCACCATGACCTTCACCTCCACCACCTCCACACCCTTGCCATCATACATCACCACCACAACCCTCTCCTCTGCCAGCTTTGCCCCATTACCAATATTAGTCACTACCCCCACCTAGGCCTTTGCCTCAGCCATCCTCAAAACCATGTGAAACTCCATGACGGCCACCGCCTCCCCCTCCGCCCCCTCAACCATCCGAGGCTCCTTCATGACTACTACCATCTTCCCCAGCACTTTCTCCGCTGCACGAAGGCCCATTACCGCTTGTTATTGGAATCTCATACACATCACCTCCACCTCCATTTTTGAAACTAAAAAAGTGGTCCAGAAAGCCCGAGGCCCAGCCCAAATTCTTGAAGTCCGATAAATAGCGGGTCAGGCCTGAGAAGTAGGCTTGAAGGCAAGGCTGGGCCACATAGCTAAGGCCAACCCGAACTCAGCCCGATCCGGCCCGTAAACCAGTCTGCCAACAACTTGATATTCGACTCACTGCATGAGCACAACCTTGTGGAGGAACCATCAGTCAGCAAAACCATTCGACCAAAATATATTCACATAAAAATAATATTTTAATGATTTTAAAAATGTTTTTTCTATTCACATAAGAATAATATTTTTCTCATTTTTCCTTTTTCTTTTGTTTTTTTTTTGAGAGAGATATAGTCCCTTTACAATTTTCCGGATTCAAATAATTTAGAATGCATGATTTTAGGCTCAAAACAAAACTTCAACTTACTGGGGTAATTTAAATCCTAAAATTTTCGTTCCTGATGCAGCCCCAGCGTGGCAGATTTATCAGTTGGCTTTTGTGCTAAATTTCCTGGATGAAGGATTTTAACAGGACTCTCACCTAGAAAACAACCATCCAGACACGAGAGACTCTCACCTAGAAAACAGACATCCAGACACGAGAAAGGAATTTAAAGGAAGGTACATGAAATCAACCCCACTGAAAAAGAACCATACTTCTAATCCATCCTTAAGAAGTCCAGGAGACTTTAACATTTACTGTTTCTGTCTAGGGCTCCTCCCGATCAACCAGTTTGTACCATACACTAAAATAATTTACAACAAAATTTAATAAACACAGTGCAATAAAACTTTATTTTCACCAGAAACTTGGTGGTGGTGGGAATTTAACATAAGTTGACATATTCGTACAACCTGCAACAAAATTATCACATTGCACAAAGGTGACAATTTTGTATCTGCCAATCTCTCTCTGACACAATCATTGTCTTAACTCATGATGGAAGCATGAGACAGACAGACAAAGAAGCCCGTGTAACCTGAAGCACAGACAAAAAGTCGGAAGCATAAAATGAACTTGCTGTGAAAAATGGCTCGATGATTACATGGATTTCCAAGTTTACCTTTGATAGGCAAAGAATTATATACCATCAGCTAATTCCCCCGGTCTGGTCAACTAGAGTACCGACTTGGTCCCCACATAGTGCACTTGAAATGTTTCCAGGCTCCAACAGATTAAAGAGAACAACTGCAAGACAAAAATAAGACCACACTGTTGTTAAGATTCAAATATGAAACAGAATAAGAGGGAAGAAAAATAACCTGGAATGTTGTTTTCCTCGCAAAATGTAATTGCTGTCATATCCATGGCGGTGAAGCCTCTAGAAACCAATTCCCTGAATGAAATGTGCTCAAATGCAACATTATTGCTGTTTCTGGAATTACAGTCATAAACATCATCGGCAGTAGTACCTTTTAGAACAACATCTGCATTAACTGTCCCAAAGACAATACATCAGAATACCTTCCCTGACACCAAGGTGAGTCAAGGAGGAGAAAGTAAGGGCGTGCACAAACTTTCAAATTAAGATATCTAAAGTTTGGGTATTTTTTGTTATGTGCATGAGAACATACTTTCAGAAGCTCTCAAGGCAGCTGCTGTGTCATTGCTGAAAAGTGGATTTCCTGTCCCAGCACCAATTCCACCAAATATAACAACCCTTCCTTTTTCAAGATGACGGATAGCTCGTCGCCTTATGTATGGTTCCGCAATCTCTTGCATCATTAATGCAGTCTGTACACGTGTTTCAACGCCAATCTTCTCCAATGATGCTTGAAGCAATATAGCATTCATTACTGATGCCATCATACTGTAATTCACACACTGAAAAGGTTAACTATTCTCTGGGTACCAGAGAGCTTCCATATCTAAGCATTGCACTGGCAGAAAACATTCAAGTACATTAGTGAATAGGCATACATACATTTGTCCTGCAGTTAAACTTTTCTGTCGGATGACATCAATTACCCTACAACCAATCAACTTTGCTCTCAAATTCTTCATGTCACTGGTCTGTTTTCTTGGCCTCATCATATTGTGAATCTCCATTATGACGAATCATTTTTTCAAGTCACCCACATAAATATTTAGAGCTTTTCGCAATGATTGGAGCACAAGTTATTCTAACTAAAAAAAAGGCATCCTAGTGCATGAGGCTACCACCACTGTAGAGTTTAAGGAGGGTCAGATATATGCAATCTTATATGGAGAAGCTATTCAATATTTTGAGCCCATGACACCCAGGTCACAATGGAGCAACTTTACCGTTTCACTAATGTTGTTTCCAACTTGTGCCATTTACTATTCATCTAAATACCCATTGTCACCATTTGTTGCTTCCATGGTATTGGTGTGGCCATGTCTAACTTGTTCCTCTCTCTCTACAAGTTTGCTTTCAACAAATATCATACATTCATTTATCTTACTAATCAACTACAGAAACTGGTTTATCTTTAAGCTTGAACACCCCCCCCCCCAACCTAAGCCCCCTCTCTTTTCATGGTTGTGCATAGCCACAGTTATCGCAATTCAATCCTATAAACTTGTAAACAATACCATCCAATTTCAATCATATTCATACTTTGAATGTCAAACTAACTCCTCTATGTTTCTTGTCCCCTCGTGGTTTATTGTTCAATGCATGGTCAGTACATCTCCCTCATGACAAATTCTCAGTGTGAGATCCACCATGAGATTGGGATTGAGGATTTGACACTGTAAGATATATTTAATGAAGTCAAGCGTACATAATAATTTACAGCAATAATACATTGCCCATTGTTTAATTATTTTTGTCAACCTTAAAACATGGTCCATATGTATAAAGTTTGTGAATAAATGTACATGTAATGTGATGCCACTGCCATCAGGTGTAAATTTAGTAATATTGATTTCGTTGCCCATGAAAAATATGCGAAATATTCTAAAACTGGCTTCTCATAATTCAGAATACAATAAATGGGTCCACTATAAATTCATAATAAATCTGAATTTCATCACCCCTTTTAATTTATCATGCATCTTTCTAAGGATGTTTTGCAGAAATCACCCACTTTATTTGTGTTTCTGCAGATCCAGACCGCTTCTATTTTCTGCAAGGGTAACCTGTTCTTAAATTTTTTGGATGCTTTTGCCCCTGGCTGCACAGATTTGCTCCAACCCGTAAGTGCCCATTGTGTGCTCAACAAGTATGTGCATTTAATTCAATATTAAAATATGTGCATTCATACAAAAAAAAAGTGCATTCACTATAAGAAATATTTGCATTCAACTCCACCTAAATGCATCCACTGTGGCCAGTGGCAAAAGCATCCAAAAATTATAAAACTAGGTTATCATTGAAAATAAATAACTACAAGTGGCCGAATCTGCAAAAAAGGAAAATAATCAGCATTATCTTTTTTTGCAAACTTCCCTCAATATCAGTGTCAATAAAGAAGTTATTTGCATATAGTATGAAAGTGCACGGCAAACAATAACAGAAAAATTCAACATAAAAAAGTAAAAAAAAAAATATTAACATTAAAAGTACAATAGCAAATGTTTTACCTTATTTGATAGGTTGTGGCTCTATCAATGCCAGTTGCAGCTATCCAGCTGTCACTAGAAAAGAAATTTCTACCTCCAACAACAACTGCCACCTAATAAACACCACAAGCCAGATGGCATAATGAAATAGAATAATTGAGAAGCTTAGTGACAGAATGAGAATTCCATTGACATTCCACTAAATCTCAAGGAGAATCTAATCCCAAGGAGAATTTAGCATACCTCTACACCAACACGGCTAGCCATTGCAATTTCCCTAGCAATAAGCATGGTCACCTGAAGAGAAAGAACAAAATCCAACTTCAGGACTATATTCGTGCAGTATATCATGGTACAGTTGTATCTATGTGGTAGATTAAACAGTTATGTACTTTAGCCTTACAAGTATGACAGAATATAACAAACTTACCTTCGCATCAACATTCTGGGGACCGGCCCCAACTAATGCAGCACCACTAATTTTCAAAACCACTCTCTTCCACCTTGGATTTGTTAATGATTTCATTTTCGAGTTAATTGTTAAGTTTACAGGCCCAGAAGCAGCTGCTGGGTATCTGCACATGCAATTATCATCCTGTGTTAAAATGTCCTAAATTAGGAGAAAGTGTGCATGCACACACCCACAGACACATGCAAACATGCCTACGCACAGACACATGCTCGCACATACACACATGCATGTATATCTTGCAAAGAAATTACCAAAACAACATATGCATTAGTAGACTAATGAGAAAGGCATCCAAGGCATGACCAGAACTCATTGCATGATCAATGTTTCCCTCAAATTAAAATCAAGAAAAAAAAAGCAATCTCACTTCAAATAAGCATGTTTCTTTCTTTGGCAACGGTAGGAGAGACCAAGGAATATCTAATTGTCAGTTGCTAGAACTGCCAATGGGTGTACGAGCAGGTATAGTGCAGGTCTGAGGAAACGAATATCCTAAGAACACTTGGAGCAAGGAAGTGCCCAGGAAACAGGTGCAGATTGGAGTTTCCCAGATTTTCCGAAGCAGGTATGGTGCTCTAGGTGAAAGTTTCCTGCTAGTAAGAACTAATTACATGCTTAAAGTAGCCATCTCGAGCAATCTACTAGGCTAATGCTAGCAAACAGCCTAGCAAAGTCCCTGAACATGTGCACCTTGTTACTATTTACAACCCTTGTCCGGTGAGCCAATCCAGCTGCCATTGACTTCAAGTTTGACCAAAAGATCACTTGTCTTTTGAAAACAAAACAATTTACTGTATACTGGAACTGCACAAACTTGATAACATCTTCGGCGGCATTAGAACTCGACATTAGCAAGATCATAAAGTAGGCGGCGTAGTGAATGCATGGATAGGAAGATACCATATTATGAAACACATGAACTGGGAAAAAAAAATGAGCGAGTGCAAGTTGGCATAAACCTGAAGACAAGGACGTATCTAATTGTCTAAAATCTACATGCTTAAAGTTGGTGCAGTACAAATACAGGCTTCTTCTGTTGCAACAATCCAGATTACATCTATCTTCAAACATCTCACAAACAAGAAGCTAAGCATCAGTTTTACTTTATTTAAGGAAGGACCAATTTAAATTCCTCTGTAATGACCATAAGTTTGGGCTGTTGAAGGTTGAAAATTCAATAACTAAGAATGGAGATAAAACTCAGATAGCTATACTTGTAGTCTACTCAAAAACTGATATGAGTTAGTGTCATCTGTAATGCTTAGAATGACATAAGTTTGGCATTGACATCTAATAGCAACAAGTTTAAGCAAGGGATGGTACAACATCCACAAAAGAAAACTAAGAATACCTGTTGTGGAAGAAGTATTAGCCAAATAAGGGTAAAGAAGAGGAAACTTCTTCCAAAAGGAGCAAAAAGGAACGAAAGATAAAAGAAAGTTCTTGAAAACATCTCATCCCAAGCCAGACTCCATCCCTGGCTCACTCCATTAGACCTGAGCGAACCATATAGATTACATTTATCCCGGAGGCAATATTACTGAATCAGGTGGCTAACATAGACTTTCAAGGTGCATTACCTCCCATAACCTATCTTACAACATTCCAAATTCACCTTGAACAAAATGATTATGCTTGAAATTTTAGCTGCCAGAGTACGACCATTGAGTAATGCATGACAGAATAGCCTTTTGCCTTGTTTCTAGTCAAAAAAGAAATTATGCCAAGATAGCGAAACAGCACAGTTACTCTGAACTATGGACATCAAAAGTGCCATTGTATTGCCCAAGGATTAACAGCAAATATTATTAAAAAATAATGAGTATTGTTAATTAGGACATCTATTAATTACATGAATAAGAAATCATCTAACCTTTAACCTCATGCCACTTTATTTTTAAATTTAAAATTTGCATTTCTCCTTTAAGAAATCACTCAGACATGTCATCATGTATTGAAATTTGAAATAAAGGAACAACACCAGCCAACCTTGAGCAACCAAAAACATCAAGAAAAGCAAAATCTTATGAGGTCTGCAACATTCATGTTAAAATAATGCAGTGATGTACAGAGGCTCCATAACCACAAGCAGATAGTAATATCTACAAGGCATTCTTTTCCAAGAATTAAAAAGTATAGATTATCTAGATAATTTAATGGAAGTAACCACCTCAGTATCATTTCCATTATGGTCAAATTTAGAGAAACAACAAAGGAAACAAGCCAATGCGTGAGCTAGAAGTTTTTGAAAAGCGAGCAATAAGCCATGAGCAGAAGAGTATTTACCTAATGAGTGTGAAACTTTTGTCTACTAAAATTCGACATTCAGTATTAAAATGTATTTCCCGTGTGCTACTGGGGCTGGAAGTGGGTTGGGCTAGGTCGGGCTATGCCCCTACCCAAACCTGGCCCAAATTTTTTTGGGGGGCGTCAGACTAGGCTTAGACCTGAAATTTTTTGGATAATCCAAGCCTGAGCCCTGCCCCAATTACTCGTTTGGGCAAAAAATAGGTCCGGCCCAAACCCGATTGAAGTTTAATATTTGATAATATTGTTTCACAAGTAAATAAGCTAATTAAAAATTAGGCACTCTCCTATAATATAAGTAAATGATACATGATACATTATTCTTAGCTAAAGTATTCTCTCTAAATAACAACATATAAAAATAAATTGATTCGGAGCTGAATTCGAGCTTTGTTCGGGATCGGGCTTGGCCCGGGACCAAGCCAATGACATATCCGAGCACGGCCCAAAAAACAAATGGGCTTTACATTTAAGCCCCAACCCAGTATGAACTCTTTCGGGCCTTGCCCGAAGCCTGATCTAGCTTGATGGGCCTGGGCAGGCCCGAGCCCATTTCCAGCTGTAGGTGCTACTAATTGGGTCTTAAATGCTTCCCGTCATATATAGTTGGGGTGTCAATGGATCAGGTTGGATTGTGTTTGAATCAAATAAGAATAATAACACAAGCAACCTTGACCTAACCTCGATATCAAATTAGGACCTATCAACCCATACCCAACCATAGGTTGACTCCCATACCAAACTTGATCCACAAGATTGACTCATTACTTTGCTCTACATGGGCCAGCCCAATTCAACCCATTCCAAGGCAATCATATGGTGAACTGCCACATAATTGAAAGAAAAGATCATAGCCAATGAAGCGGTATGCGTGTGATTCACTGCGCAGCGCAAACATGGTATATGGGCGCATATGCAGCTACATACATGATTACACTTCTAAATATTTAAATTTAAAATATAAAAGTATATAAATGGTTAAAAAATTAGAAACAAATCAGAAAACTTAGAAAAATAAAAAGAAATTAAGTTTGCACATTTAAACTTTTTGAGACTTTGAAGCAAGGTTTGTAGCCTCAGTACCGGACCCTGTACTAGTACCATTCTATTACAATATCGGTATACAGTATGGTACGAGACGGCGAGACGTACCGAATATTAATATAGTACAAGATAGCAACACTGGTACGATAATAGCGGTACGGTACGAGATGGCAATACCGGTATAGTATGATACCGACCAGTATAGCAGACCTTGCTTTGGAGTGCGTATTCTAACATAACATGGCATGCTAACATAACATGACATGCTAACCTAATAAAATGACAATATCATCTTACAAAGTATAGATCATGCTCAAACTTGCAACAAAGAGTAAAGTTGCAACAAAGTATTGTTAGAGGTCGATAATAAAGTATAAACTTTGAAGCACATGCTTCATAAACAAAAGACGATGCATATAGTACTTAAGATATGCGGGTACATATGCAGTGTGTAGGTGCATATGTGGGTGCATGTGCAGTGTGCAGGTGCATTTGCAGGCGCATGTGTAGTGAGCACGTGCATATTCAGGCGCATGTGCAGTGTGCATATGCAAACCCCCAGGCACATGAGGCCCGCATATGGCTGGTGTGATGCAATGCACGAGCAACCTCTACATATGCAGCTAGATATGCAGCTGTAATGCGATGCTTTAACCTCTGGGTTAAGCGGGCTCACATAATAGAAATAAAAAGAGTATAACAAATAAAAATAGTGTATAGGAATTCAGAAAATTGTTGTATCTTAGATTAGATATTAGCTATTCATTTAATACGAACCGTGTAGTTCATAGTTCTATAGTTATATCTATACCATTAGTTATATTAATTATATCTAGTATTAGTTCTAACTAATATAACTAACAATATAGAACTAGATATGACTAAATAAAAGTAATAGAATTCTATTTGTCTTATAGATAAATACTGTATGACTAATTGATAGAATTTTCATTCTATCATATTAATATAAACTGCTTTTTGACACAGTGATCCTAGCTCCATTTCAACTCTTTGAAGAGACATACCACTCTTCACAAGCTTATCCTATGGCCCATCACCAAATACTACTGCACCTAGACAAAAGTATACCCTAATGATTTGAGTCAGGCCAAATCTCTAATCCATGCCCAAGCCATCTAAATTCGGGTAAAAAAAAAAATCTGACCCTTTTCTGATCCAAAACGAAAAATCCCAAACAAAAACACAACCAAGACATGATCGGGTTGGGTCAGGTTTTTGGGTCTGGTCAGTTTTTTGTCGTCCTTAATATACAGTGAAAAATGGCAAGTGTAATGCATGTGATCGGTTCAAGAGTCAACAATGTTTAATGGATTTCTGTGATTTTATGAACGATTTTATGAACTGACCACACGTTTGAAATAATTAGTATGGCAAAAATGACCTATTTTAGTCATTTCACTTTTCTCAATTCACTCTTAAAAGAAAGAGTGAGAAAAAAACCCAAAACAAAGTATTACATTCTTTTTAAGGAAAAGGCATATTTGATATATACTTGTGAAACCCTCTATTAGGAGAAAGGAAAGGAAAATTTGATAGATCGTGATCCTAGAAATTAACAAATGTTATACGGAACATGCCACACACCAACAAAAATTTACATGCCATGCAAAATGCATTTAAGTAATTTATAAGGAAGGATAATGTGGTGGATGTTTTGCAGTCCCAAGAAAACCATAATATGGTGCTCACATGTGCCATATGCATGAACCTATAGGGAATAAAAGTCAATGTTTTCCTCTAAACATTTTAACCTATACAACTACAATCTAGTTCCTTTTCACTATCACACAGCCCTGCCCCCCTTCTCATTTCTGTATGCAATCAGAAACCCTCACTTTTCCCTTCTACTATCTTCATTTCTATCCAGACATTCTCTCTTGCTTTTCTCTATCAATCAGGCAGCAAGATAACCTCCACTATCCTTTTTGCTCTTCTTAATTGACTCTTCTATCTGTTACATCTTCTAGATTTTTTTAATCTATCCACTCTTTCTTCACTTTTATTTTTCTCATAATACAGTAGATATAGCAACACAATCCTTCTTCCTTCTTCTTAGTTCATTTTTTATTTTCTTTGAAGGCAATAGCAGCACGTCTGGCAACAATCAAATGTGAAAATGTTATTGCTCCTCCACGTTTTGCCTTTTTCTTCCCTTTCTTTATCAATCTCTATTATTCTTCCTAGTTTTCTGGTTTCTTTCTTCCCTTCTCAGCATGTCTGGCAACAATAGTAATGCAGGCAAAACATACTCTCAGATCAGCTCACAGCAACTGACAGAAATGGCAACAACCTACACAATATCTACTCTACTCTTTTTACACTGTTTAATAAAAAAATATCTTAGTGTGCATTATTTTGGACTAGTTGAGTTAGACAGGTTAGCAAAGGCCTAGAATTTCTTTGATTCTTTTGGTCTCTAGTTATGTAATTGTGACTAGGTTATTGTTATGACTTCTATTTTCACATTCTATCCCTGCATTAATTCCTTTTTAGAGGCTAAAGCATCTCTGTATTCCTGAGTTGTATTACATTCAGAGTTAACCATCCCTCCCCCTTGACCCCACCTCACTCTTTTTGCCTAATCCTGTTTGAGCTACAGCTGCTTCCCACACTCGTGGCAATTTTTTTGCATGAAAAGACCTTCCATCTGCTTCCTCCAAATATAGAACTCACTGTTTAGCTAGAAGCTAGTAATATGCCCTCCTATTTGAAGCATGACTCATGTTCACTCCCCTCTTCATCATGAATTATATCATTTCCATATGCTGCGTGATTGTTCTGCATTTTCTCTATATCTTCTGTTGGCATGTTCAAGATCCACCCTTCTGTTTATTGCTGATAACCAGTCAGAGCAACCACCATAATTAATTCATCATTATCACATCCAATTCATTCATAGTCTGGGGACTTGCATAACTTCTCAATAATTGGATAGAATAGATAGGCTGCTTTTGTTCATGAAAGGGGCCGTACTGGCCCCTAGAAATTTCAATGCAGCTATCGATCACTTGATGCCCAAAACTCATCTGGAGAGAATAAACGATGATTTCTTTTTACTGGGTATAATGGAAATACTCAAGAGAGTATACATTTTGGTAGCTCAATCGAACATCAGAATCTAGTCCTCTTTAGATGGAAAGAGGCGGGTAGGACCAAGCCATGTAACATGTAAGAAATGCAGGATTTTCACTAAGCATTAGCATAAAACAAGCCAGAGCGCAAGAAGAAAGAAAGAGTCGGACTGAACATTGACGATAGAATTAGGATGGAGAATAGAAGGGGAAGAGGAAGCAGGGACCTTTTCATCTGCCTTGTGACCACACCGGTGCCACCTAGGGCGCCGGACTTGTCTTCATCCCCAGCAGTCTTCGAGGAGGATGAGGAGGAGCCGACAATCTGCTCCATCTTCTTGAACCAGGGCCAGTGGCTGACGGCGAGGCCACCGCTGCTGAGGCGCTGGCACTCGACCTTGTAGCGCTTCTTGAGGTTGTCGATCTTGTTCTTGCACTGCTCCACGCTCTTGCCGGCCTTCTGCTTGTCACAGCGGTCGCTGACGATGGTGGCGACGTCCTCCCAGTCCCTCCCCCGCAGGTTCCCCCGGTTCAGCTGAACATATCTTTCCGTGTACGCGTCCAGGAGGTTGCCGATGGCCGTGTCGCTCCACTCCTCCCGGTCCTTGCGGTAGTCCCCGGAGGAGGACATGTGGCGGCCCTTCTTGGCCGCGCTGTTGTAGCAGTAGGGCGACTCCCCGTCACTGACATCGTCTCGGTCCTTGCGTTTGGGGTCCGGCCGGGAGGACGGCGGCGGGCCGTGGTGGTGGGGAAGGGGGCGGGAGGCGGGCGTGGCGGCCCCGCGGGACTTGCGCTCGGGGTTGTTGTTGGCGTCATCGTCGTCGTCGGGCTGCGGGGGGCCGAAGGGGTTGGCGTCGTCGGCGAAGCAGTGGTGGTGGGGGCTGACTTCTGGGAAGGCAGGGGCGCCCCCGGGGCGATTCGAGGCGTCGGTCTGGCTGAAGGCCTCGCCGAAGTCCTCGGGATCGTCGTGGCCGCCGCCGCCGACCCCCTTCTTGGGGCTGGAGATGGTGGCGAGTGGAGGTAGGGGGCGGGACTGGATGTGGAGCGCGCCTTTCGTCACGTAACGGTGGGCCGCCGCGAAAGCGCCCGCCTGCTGCTGCTGCGGCGGCGGTGGAGGCGGGGGCTGGGACTGGGCTTCGTCACCAAGAAGGGCGAAGTCGTCGTCGCAGGAGGCCATGGGGACGGTGGCGGCGTTAGGGTTAGGGTCAGGGTTCCCGGATCGAACCAGGCGGATGGAAGACGCGACGGGACGGGAGGCAGACGACGTTAGTAGCAGGGTGCCGGATCGTCCACGCGAGGCCACTTAAATGAGTAACGGTGGGAGCCGCCTGGGACTTATTATCTACGGAACCGTGACGGGATATGACGGCTCCGTTAAGCAACACCGCACACGTTTCCAGGGCGTAGGGCCCCGCAACGCAATACCCACCGCCCAGCATCGCCCACACCCCCTCCCCCCTTCCTCTCGCCCTCTCTGTGGGAAAATCAAAATCGGGGAAGAACGAGGCCATCTTGAGCAAAAAAAAAAAAAAAAGAAAGAAAAAAAAAGAAAAAAAAGAATGAGGCCATTTTCCTCCGTGTAACTCGAATATATTGTATTTGCTTAAAAATTAAATTAAATTGGCTCCATCCAGATCTGACAAAATAGGATTCGATTCATCAACTCCACCCATGCTCAACCTACAACCTACAGTAAACAGATTTGAATTTAAGCTACGTAGGCTTGGATCATAAACAGATCAATTTATTTAAATTATTTAAAAAATGGATTCAAGTTCCAATCTCTCGACCTGTCTAATTTATTTAATAATTAAGTTATATTGGATTAAGCAGATTAAGCTATTAAATAGGTTAACAAATTATATAGATCAACATATTATACAAATTAAGGTTAACATGTTATATAGATTATATAGGTCAATAGACTACATAGGTTAATAGATTAAGCGGGTTAGTTATTTATTAACTAGATTTAGCAAAGCGGATCGGGTTACTTGTTTATTAAATATTACAAATTTAGGTTTCAAATTTTGATCCATTTTATCTTTAAAATCCCCTCATCCACTTCGAATGATCCATCACCGGGCCTCCCTCTCTTCTTCTTCCTTGTCTCCAGTGGCCAGCATGCCACCCCGCCCAAACACTGCAGCCCAAAATATCATCTTTCTCTCTTAAAATCTAATATTGCCTTGCCTCTCTTGTTTTAAGATCTATCGCGCTGTTTTCCATTGGAAACCACCGTTGTTAGCCGAGATTGTCTCCATCACCGCTTACCAGTGAGCCCACACCCTCTTGCCACCTCTGTTGGGGGAAAAATGGGACACTCAAAGCACATGGTCAAATCACCGAAGCCTGGTGACGAACGTGACGACAGCAAGCATACTCTCAGCAGTCACAACCTCAGAGCGTCCGACCTTAGAGCGCTCGATGTCGGCACCCACGACCCCAGAGCTCACGACCTCGATCTCGGCATGACCTTGGCAGGCATGGTCTCGGCTGAGTTAAGCCCAATCGAACTCAAGGCCAAGAAAGACCCAGTCAAAGGGAGAAACCGACCCCCCACTCCACCGAAAATCAAGTCCTCCATATCCGGGATCAAATCCCGCGATCTCCGCCTCAACGGCTGTCAACATTTGAATTCACACGATCTCAACGGATCGCCAGCTAGCCCGAAATCTCAGGCCATTTACGTTAATTCATTGATTCGCATAATCACGCCCAATCACATGTAACCGCTATATCACCTCCTATAAAAAGGGGGGGGGGAAGCTTTAAGCGGGGGGACTTCTTCCTCCCCGGCCAAAAATACATCCCTACGTCATTTCTCTCTATTATATCTCTCCATTAAAAGTCTCTCTCTGACTTAAGCATCGGAGGGCATATGCCAGAACTCCCGGCCACAGGCTTCTTGCAGATATGTCGGAGACAGCCGTCCGTCGCCGCACCACAGCCGGAGCTCCTCCTCCTCGGTCCGCGGTCACCCCCATGTCCAGTTTCCAGCAACAGTTGGGACTAGAGGAAGGGCCCGAGTCGTGATCATGAGACTAAGGAGTAGAAGAGCCTCTAATGCCTCCCGGCATCATGCTCCAAGTTCTGGCCGCTCAGTCCAGAATCCACCACCAATGTCTCCGGAGATCAAGCTCCGCGGATCCACCCTGAACAGTTTGACATGTTGGTGCAACAAGTCCAAGCGCTCACTGCGGCCGTTCAAGGCCTGCAGCAAGTAAGAGACCAGCATGTACTCCCTCCTCATGGATGTAAGTCCTCAGGACAGTGCTCACGACATCGCTTTCCTGCAGAGCGTCGCCACCACCGAAGCTCCCACCGAGCTCGGAAGGACGACCTCGGCAGGCACGACCTCGGAAGATAGACCTCAAAAAGCCGACATCAGAAGGCCGATCTCAGCAGGCCGAGCTCAGAAGACTGAGCACAGAAGGTCGACCTCAAAAGGGAGACCTCAGAAGGCCGAGCACAGAAGGCCGAGCTCAGAAGGCCGAGCGCAGCAGGCCGAGCGCAGAAGGCCGAGCCCAGAAGGCCGACCTCAGAAGGCTGAGCTCAGAAGGCCGACCTCAAAAGGCCGAGCGCAGAAGGTTGGCCTTAGAAGGCCTCCTCCAGAAGGCCGAGCTCAAAAAGCCTTCCCCAGAAAGCCGAGCTCAGAATGCCTCCCCTAGAAGGCCGACCTCAAAAGGCAGACCTCAGAAGGCCGAGCTCAAAAGGCCGACCTCAGAAGGTCTCCTCCAAAAGGCCAAACTTAGAAGGCCTCCCTCAGAAGGCCGAGCTCAGAACGCCTCCCCTAGAAGGCCGACCTCAGAAATCCGATGCTGAGCCAAGTCTTGAGGGATTTCGAAGCTCGGTAGTCATCAAAATGTCTCCAAAAGGTACGGAACGCCACTTTAGCTTTAAATAATTTCAATATTTTACCTATTTTCAGGTCGGAGAATGCAAAAGATGACCTACGGATATTTCTATCTCCAATGCCGCCCTGCTCCGAGTGGGGGCGCACGATCGCCAACGGACGAGGTCCATCGCCTGTGGGCATCTCCATCTCCAACGCCGCCCTTCTCCAAGTGGGGGCGCACGATCACCAATGGACGAGGTCCGTCTCCTGTATGTATCTTTAATAATGCCCCAACCAAGTTCGAGATACCTGACCAAGTTCGGATGCCCCGACCAAGCTCGGGATGCCTCGACCAAGTTCGAGATGACCCGCTGCGATAACCTCGGGTGCAACCTAAAGATGTTCCGACCAAGCTCGGGACGCCTCGTTGCGTCGACCCCAAGCCAAGCCTCCCTCGACCTCGAGTCCAACCTAACGATGCCCGACTAAGTTCGGATGCCCCGACCAAGTTCGAAATGACCCGCTGCGATAACCTCGGGTACAACCTAAAGACGTCCCGACCAAGTTCAAAATGCCCCACTGAGTCAACTGCGAGCTAAGGCTCCCTCGATCTCGGGAACTACCTAACGAAGATTCGACTACGGTCCTAGACGCCTGAGGCAGATGTCATAGATCGAAGAGTACTCAAGCCTGTGCTAACTCACAACTTTTACGACCTAATAATGGCTCACCTTCAACCCACACTATAGGTCGATCCGAGCCTGAAGACTTAAAAGAAAAGTGTCATAACTAGATTCGGAAAAAGGCGGCACACGAGATCCTACCCAAAGAGGTCCAAGCTGAGCAATCAAAAACAAGAGTCCATCGAAAACGCAAGCAAAGCAAGTTTAGAGGCGCAACAAAATTGGAAAAAGTATTTCTTTCATTAATGAAAGGCCCTGAGGTTAAGTACAAAAATTAAGGTTGGCCCGTTTAGCTGTACAATGGTTTTGGCGGCCAATCTCGTCGGCAAAATGAAAAATACAAAAAGGAGAAGAAGAAAAAGAAGCTCAGGCTGCTTCTGAAGTAGTGCTGACCTCGGGAGGGGCCACGTGAGCAGCTTCATGCGCGACCTCGGGAGCAGCCTCAGGTGCGACCTCGGGAGCGGACTCAGGAGCCACTTTAGGAGCACCCCCAACTGCTTCTCTAGAGGGGACCTCGCAAGCAACTTGCTTAGCTGCCCCGGTCTCGGCCTCAACGACAGCATGCTCAGTCTCGGCTTTAGGGCTCTCAGGCGCACTGTCGAGCGCGCTGTCATCCTCAGGGCTTCCGGGTGCGCTGTTGTCCCCAGCGACCCCGAGACGAGGTTGGAGACCGCTGAGGTCGAGCTTAGGGCTAATCCTCCGCACCTGGGCCCGGAAATCTTCGAAGCCGCGGATGAGCCCGTCAACCGCCTCTTCCTCCATCAGGTCCTGGAACTCGGCCGACTCACGGAAGATCTGCACTGCATTCCGGGCTTGCTCTAACGACCTCTTCTCTCAAGCTTCGAGTTGCTCGATCTTCAGCCAGAGAACTCCTGCCTCATACTTCTGGCCCGCGAGCTCAGACTAGGCATCAGCCAAGCGAGCCTCGGCAGCACGAAGGGTTGACCTGGTGAGGGTGTGTGAAGCTTCCTCCTCCTAAAAATGCTCAGCCATGAGCTTGAGCTCGGACTCAAGAGCCTCCACCCCCACAGTAGATTCCTTCCACCTGGCCTCACCCTCGGTGAGATTCTTCTCCGTGACCTCCTCCCCTCTATGGCTCCTCCAAGCTCGAGCCTGGTAGTCAGCCGCCAAGGAGACCAGCATATCGATCTCATGGAGGTGCTGTAACGAGAACAAGTAAAAGTCAACCGAGATTAAAAACCCGGAGGGGTATGAGAATGAAAGTGCAGGAAAAAACTTACCCAAATAGCCGAGTAGTAGGCCTGATCAACAAAATCACTGACCCCGATGGCGTTAAGCTCAGCACGGTCAGTCGGAAGCAGCACGCAACAGATGACTTGGTGAGCAACTTCGTTGTTGTGGAGCGCGGAGTTATCCTTGAAGATCACCCACTCGGGCAATAGAGCTTTCTCTCGGGGAGGTCCTCAACTTCTGAGGAGCTTGGGACATCGAGCCTCGAAGGGCCCAGCAAAGGAGCTCGGGAAGAGCTCGAGACCCCGAGGCCGCTCCCCATCTCGGGTCCTGAGCGCCACAGGCGAATGATCTTGTGGGCTCTTGAAGGGCCCGAGGTCGGGCAAGCACGCGCCGACGGCTCCTCTGCAGCCTTGGCAGAAATTGTGCGTTCAACGAAAGTTGCACGCTCGATAGGGGGAGCCTCCTTCGGTCTAGACTCCCTTACCTTCTTTCGGCTGTTCTTCCGAACAAGCTGAGGGGTTTTAACCTCAAGATCTTCGACCTCCATAGGAACGGAAGTCGAGCCTATCCTAGGCCTCTTCTTTGGCATAGGACGAGCTCTGTTGGCCTCGGCCTCCCTTTTGTTGTACCGAGCAAGAAGAGCTTCGTTGCTCGACACCATCCCTGCGATCTCTGAAAAAGAAAAACTCAAGCCTCAGATTAACTCCAAAAAGAAAAAAGAAGAAGAACAAGAAGCGAAAGTGAAACGAACAATGGTAAAATAACACACAACCGCCCTTACCCTCAGGGCACGCCGAGCTCAAGCCGACATTTACCAGGCTCTCCTCGCTCAGGAGGTCATTCAGAAGGATATCCCCCTTTAGACAGCGAAGAGCCTGAAGGATTCTTTGCTCGCCCTTGGTTAGTTTAGGGTTTTATTATTGGCCTTGATAATTGGCTGGCCCCACGTCGGGTTAAACCTCCACGGAAGCTCGGAGGAGAGGAAGAAAAATTTCTCCTTCTACCCACGAATGGAGGAAGGAGCACCTCGGAAGAATGGCCTACCTCCCCGAAGGGCAAAGTATAACCATCCTCCGTCTACGGGGTTAGACTTTAGCATGTAACACCTGCGAAAGATGTTGATCGAGGTTGGTATGCCGTGAGCTGGGCAGAGAGATAAAAAAACAATGATTATCCTCCACGAGTTCGGAGCGAGCTGCGCTGGGACGAGACGATACATCTCTAGAAGCTTATTCACAAACCCATGCAGGGGGCATCTCAGGCCGGCCCGAAGTGTGTCCACATACACTCCGACCCGACCTAGAGGGGGCCTCGTAACTCTATCCCACAGTCCCGCAAATTCAAAGGTGAACTCGCGTGGGAAGGGGAATTGGGTTCGAATCGCACCCAATTCTTCCCTGGTTAGGCTCGACCCAACACCGTCCGGGCCATGGTTTACCTCCAGCCCGACCTCCTCCCCACGAGAAGAAGCCCTAGCAGAAGATGAGGCACCGCCAGACATCCTTTTCGCTCCCAAATAAAGAAGAAGAAGAAGAAGAAAATCGAGGAAGAAGAAGAAGAAGAGAAAACAAGCCTCCGAGCAAGCATGGGTGGAAACCTACCGTGGTCCCCGTCGAAAGCGCCGATAACTAGAAATGGAGGATCAAGAAAGACCTCCAGAGTACTCAGAGGTACCTCCGGAAAATATGAACAACAATCGGAAAGAAGCAAAATGGAGAAAGGAAGAGGCAAAGATTATGGCGGCCAAATGAAGGCTTTTAGGGCCAGGCCAGGGTTTATATAGACCCTTTTCCAACGGTTCAGATCGACAAGGGCAAGCTGCGCCTCCCATCCAGATCGCGCCACGTGCCAACCTTAGAAACCAAAACAGCATATCAACCTGGATCGTCGCTTTAAAAGCAGAATCGAAGCAGCGTCTCGTCAAATATTGGAGCCTCAACATGAATCCATGGCTCAAAATCGTCTCGAAAAGCAAAAAGCCGCCGCCTCGTGCTCTCATTGAAGACGCCCTAAAGCACCCTTTCCCCTCCTTTCGAAACAACAAGACGATTTAAAGCCGCCCGATCTCATCAGCATGATAAAGATAGCTACTTCTTCGTCCAAGCTCAGAAATGGCTCGGACTCGAAAGTCGGAGAATAGTGTTAGGGGAAAAATGGGACACTCGGAGCACAAGGTCAAATCACCAAAGCCTGATGACGAACGTGACAACAGCAAGTATACTCTCAGCAGTCACAACCTCAGAGCGCTTGACCTTAGAGCGCTCGATTTCGGCACCGACGACCCCAGAGCTCATGACCTCGATCTCGGTATGACCTTGGCAGGCATGGTCTCGGCTGAGTTAAGCCCGATCGACCTCAAGGCCAAGAAAGACCCAGTTAAAGGAAGAAACCGACCCCCCACTCCACCGAAAATCAAGTCCTCCAAATTTGGGATCAAATTCCGCGATCTCCGCCTCAACGGCTGTCAACATTTGAATTCCCACGATCTCAATGGATCGCCAGCTAGTCCGAAATCTCAGACCGTTTACGGTAATTCATTGATTCACACAATCACGCTCGATTACCGGTAACCGCTACATCCCCTCCTATAAAAAGGGAGGAAGCTCTAGGCGGGGGGACTTCTTCTTCCTCCCCGGCCAAAAATACATCCCCACATTATTTCTCTCTATTATTTCTCTCCATTAAAAGTCCCTTTCTGATTTAAGCATTGGAGGGCCTACGTCGGAACCCCCGGCCACAGGCTTCTTGCAGGTCTGCTGGAGATAACCGTCCATCGTCGCACCACAGCCGGAGCTCCTCCTCCTCGGTCCGTGGTCACCTCCTAGTCCAGTTTCCAGCAACAACCTCCATTTGGCCAAAGAAGCTACCATCTAAGGCATCTAAGGGTGTTGCCCCTCTTCACCTCCCTTGCTTTGTTTTCTATGCAGGCGATCGAAACGTTGTTGCACAATGGAGCCGCGACTATCTCACCGAAAAACTGCACCGCCTTGCTCCCCCTCCCCCTCTTCAGATCTCCTCCGTGTGGGCCCAAATTTGAGCCCATGCCATCCCTTTGATGTTTTCTTTCCTTTGTGTTGTATCTATTTCCGCCGACCGCTATCTGTCGGCTATCCAGTGCCTTGCTGTCAGATCTCCGAGCGCCCGACCACCCCCCCCACCCCACCTCCTCTTTTCCCTCTTCTCTCTCTTCCTCCGCCCTGTTTTCTTCTTCCTCCCCCTCCTTTAAGTTCTTTTCTTCCCATTTTCCCCTATTTATTTATTTATTTCAAAAGAAATCCTATTTTTCTTTCCTAATTGTTATTTTCTCTTCTCTAGTCCGTGGATTGAATGCAGTGATGATCCATGCCAATGACAGACCAAACCCATGTCTCTAATTAAATCCGGACTGAGTCTCTCTCTCTTCTTTGTCTTTATTAGTTAACCCAGAGTAAGTCTACTTTTGCATTTAGGTAACCACGAACCCCACCTTCTAGTGAAATTAATATTTTGATCCTAGGATTGGTCGAGATCCCTAAACGTTAGGCTAGACATGATGGTCTGGACATGGACTGGATCCTATCATAGAACATTTTAAGTTATATGATGTCTTATAGAAGTCCAATGAGACATAGTGAATTTATAATGCATGCCATGTATTTTAAAATTGCAATTTATATTGCTTAGTTTTGAATGAGAAGAAAATATTAAATCCAAAAATTTAAAATTTTAGAAAATTATGCATATTTATAAGTATTATGCATGTATGCATAAAAATAGTAATTTAAAAATTACAAATCAAACATAAATTCTTATTCTCGACTGATTATGAAAATAAGGATTTATTTACATAATAGTAGTGCTTGAAAAGAGATGATTTCTCTTAGTTTAATTTTGCATAAATTTTTGAAAATAAATAATTTTTAGTTTCTGAAAGTAAAATGTGAAATTTTGGTTGATGGTGCTTACGTTTTTGAAACAAATACATTTATGTTATGTATGAAAAATTGGTTGCTATGACTATTCTGAAAAACTCTCTCGTTTAACTATGATTTGAGCCAACCGGACTGATCGTTGGCCACATGTCAGAAACTAGTTTCTTCCAAGTCTAGCTAATCAGAGCTGATCGCTGGTAGAGCTAATCCTTTTGGGTCTAGTCAGTCGGGGATGATCGCTAGTATACACTGGTAGATTGTACATTTCATTTCTAGGATTAATTTCTTAGGGTTAAACGTGACCGTGTGATTTAGAGCTAGCTCATTTTTGGGCCTAGTTATTTGGGGCTTATCACTAGCACATGCTGATGGATTGCGTGTTATATATTCAAAGACTAGTTTCTTTCGGATCTTGTTATGGGACTGATCATGGCTGTAGTCAACAAAGACCGGAAAAGAGTTTATGATTTACAAAAAAGCATGATATATTTTTTTAAAAAAAATTATGATTTGAGCCAACCAGACTGATCGTTGGCCACATGTCAGAAACTAGTTTCTTCTGAGTCTAGCTAATCAGAGGTGATCGCTGGCAGAGCTAATCCTTTCGGATATAGTCAGTCGCAGCTAATTGCTAGTATACACTGATGGATTATATATTTTATTTTTGGAATTAATTTCTTGGGGTTATCACTAGCACATGCTGATGGATTGCGTATTATGTATTCAAAGACAGATTCCTTTCGGATCTTGTTACGGGGCTGATCGTGGCCATAGTCAACAAAGACCGGAAGAGAGTTTATGATTTACAGTAAAGCATGACATATTTTTTTAAAAAAATTATGTTGTTTAATGCATCTTAGCAGTGTTAAATTATTAATATTTTGAAAAATTTACTTTATATTTGATCCTACCATAAATTTTGGAAACTTATTAGGCCGTAAGCTCATTACCCCTTTTCTATGCAGCAGAGTAGATGGAGCTGGGATCGAGCAGTAAAAAGCTTAGGGTTTAAAAATTATTTAATTACTGAAATAATTTAATTTATTTTTTATTAGTAACTGTGGACTATTCTTTTGAATAAATACAACAGTTTAATCGTCTCTAGGAATGACATGAATAAAAGATGGGCTTTGCATGTCCTGTGGGGTGGGATTTGCGGCCGTCCGTCACATCCTCGGCTCGGGCGATCGAGTTGGGGCGCGACACCCAGTAAGTACTAGAGTCGCTCATGAAGGTTCTAGTAAAGCTTTTCGACACAAGCCCCCGCTTGTTACAGAGCTCTACGGTCTTCAGCATCATATTGTGAAAAATACATGCTTACCTCGTTCCGGAGCTTCGTCGCACGAGCCCTCAGGTAATGCCGTCAACACGCGCATGTTAAGCCCAGACCGCTACAGTATATGATACCGTCGCGTGAATAATCCGGTACGCGAACTTACATCCGTTTTGGAGCCTTTATATGCTCAAAGACATTTGTACAAGCCGTTATATGCTAGAGAGACTGCCGATAAAGCAACTGGATGACCACCCTTCTTTTTTTTTCGCAAATGAATAACAGACTGGCCACAGTTAGATGTACAAAGATAAATTTCTTGCTCGGAAGATATTGCTGCATGTACTCACGTTGCAAATTAATAACAGATGGGCCATGATTATCTCCAGCAATTATTTGTCTTTCGTCCACACGTATAGCACCAGATTTTCCGTTGGCCATTGTCAACTCCAACAAAGAGGCCTCTCCTTAACCGTTTCACTTTCGCACAAACCCACTTCAAGAAAGAGCATGCCCAATGTCTATATAATTGTATCTTGCAATCCGCCGTCAACGATAGTGCAGCAATTTCACAACAGTTCCATATTTTGACATCTAGCTAGTTCGAGAAAACAGGGTTACCATGTGCAACAGCCACAAGATTGACTGGCAAAGCGTGACACAGAGCACACTGTAAACAATTCATCGGTCTCACAATGCACGGGAAGAACAGATGACAAACCGTAAAGCTATACAATTCAACTGTCGAACACATACCCTGCTTTTCATGAGAGCATCTGGACTTGCAGAGAAAGATCTCGAGCCCCGCCGCGAGAACTCTCTGCTGTCAAACAAACCCCACCTTTTTGGTGCACCATAAAAAGAAACTTTACCGATGGCTTGATTGATGAGAAAGATATGGTCTCTCAATCGACCTTCTCGGGCTAGGACCTGTGCTTTCTATTGTGCCAGAGTGTAGATCCTTCGGCACCGGCATGCACCCAAGTTTTCTAGAGATGACGCGAGTGGAGTTGATCAGATCGTGAGGCCTACTCACCCTCCCCATCTCTTGCTTTATGTTTACGAATTCTAGTTCCAGTTTTCTGACCCTTGACCTCATTCGCTCCATGTCCACTCTCAGGACCCGGTTCTCACGGACCAGTGAAACCCACCCATCTCTTTGCAAGAGTTGTCCAGCCATGTCACCAGTAATGGCAGCGTCATCACTTTCTGATGCATGAAGACAGTGAGAAAGGGCTGTACGCAGCCTCAACTGCTCAAAAAACAGAACTTGGAGAATGATTCTAAGTGGCAAGCGCTCGTTATGCGATGCATGTGTACACGCTTCAATGGAAAGCTTCCCATAGTCTATTATGCTGCAAAGCTGCACTCTCTCCTTCTCTGGAAGCCAAGGGTGTGCCTGCAGAAGAGACATCAGATTATGAATACTTGAAGCACAAAATTGTTATACCCTTTGTCTAAAAACTACGCTGTTGGGCAACACCAAAATAACAGCTAGAGTATGGCCTTCCAATATATTTCTTCTAACGTTGATTCGTACATTACTTGCAGTTTGCTTTTTATGCGCATCTGACTTGAGCAATATATGGATAAGATACATCACTAATCCAACATGATTAAAAATGCATGCATTTACCCTAATGTATGTTCTAAAAAAATAGGTCATTCTGAATACAATCACAGGCAATTACACAAACAAAAACTTTGAGAGTATTAGGTATTCAGCAAGCCATTTTCGTCTAATTAAATTGGCTACAAAGCACTAAGTTAGAATATTCCTTATGCTTTCAATGTTAGACATTAGTTGATGCATAGAAACTATTTGGTAACATCACAAATTAGACATTGGATTTTTACAGGAACCTGATAATACCTTGCTCTAAGATCCAGGCATTATAATCTCTCTCTCTCTCTCGGTAAGATATATGTGCTATAACCAAAAGTGATGGGAGTAAGCAAAGTAATAAACTATGATATAGCCAGACAAGATGAATTAAAAGATTCAAACCTTGAAATATATATCTAGTGCTCCATATAGTCCATCATCCAGGGATCTCAAAGATTCCGGAAGGACCAGCAGGAGAGACTGCATCTTCTTGGGTTTCAAGTTGACATCAGGAGCAACCTCAGCAAGATAACTGTCTATTAACTTTGCGACTTTACTTAAGGGACTAGAGGTTGGAGATGTAGCAGGATTAAAAGAGGAAGGTGAAAATAGTGCAATATTTAGTTCCTGTGAAGATAAGAAATGACGAATAATCCGCTCAACACAATCAGTGTCATATAAATAATCAGAATCTGAGAAATTAGGAATTAAGAGACCATCGAGTGTTGCCCATTCAAGTTGCATGCCTATTCTCCTCTCCAGAGAGTCCCTACATTGCTGGCAAACATTCAGTATCATAGCAACTCGTAGAAGCCCTAACAGATAGCGGCAATAAGACTTTCCCTTCTTTCGAGGAAGCAGCTTTTCAACACTTTCCAGTAACAGTTTTTGATCAACTGAAGCTGGTGCCATAGCGAAACTTGCAAGACTTCTGGTTCTGCCTGCTTGCCCACTCTGCCATCGGTCAAGACCAGGTAAATACTTTCTTGAGTAGTACATCAGCGCACCAGCTATATTTTCTGATCTTATGCCTCTTTCCTTCATTGTTTCTATCAGTCTCTTAAACATTGGCACACCAAGGCATGAGATGTCTTCAAACCACCAGTCAGATAGTGAGGCTCTAATTCTAGCCCCCGTGTTTATTCCATTCCAGAGGATACTACCACCAGGGCTTTGTAAACTCCCATACATCATCATCGGCCATCCAAACAAACTAGGATCAGTACATGCCATCGTCGAGAGAGCATTAAGACATTTGCTCACAATATGAAGGGTTTCAGCATTTGAAATAGAATTCTCAGACCTATGCAGAGCCAGTATGCAATCTTTCCAGCTATGAAAGATAACTTTGTGGAAGAAACTTTCCGCCACAGCCAGTAAATTCTCCTCATCAAATTGCTCTGTCATTTCAAGATATTCTGCTGCAGAATACACCATTAAAATGTTTTTCGGTGTCAGTTCCACTCTGACTCCATAGCAGAACTGTGCTGCAAATAAAAAGGCATCAGGCCCTCCAGGACATCCGACTAATGTAAGGCACATGTCCTCTTTTGTATTTCGCAGTTGTTCTACCATATGTGCAATCTTCCCACATTTTGACAGCAGAGGAAACTGAAGAGGCAAGCGCAGTCATAAATTATTTGCACCAGAATGAAATAATATCCTAGTGTTCCCTTAACGAAAATAATGAGAGAAGATCTATAGGTAACTTGTTTTTTCCATCTGAATCATTGTCAAAGAATAAATAGGATGAATGCAAAAAGCATCCAAGACAGCAGTAACACTAGCAAAACTATGATTTCCATGTACAATTCATGTAAAAAGCATCCAAGACAGCAGTAACATTAATAAAACTATGATTTCCATGTACAATTCTGCCTTCTCAAAATATAATGGATAGATTCATGACTTGTGAGCAAGCATCATATACAATTTCACAAAAAGGAAATTAATGCAAGGTGCATATTTCTTTTCTGTGTGAGTAGAAATATTTATATATTGGCAAGAAAGAAAAGTACAAAAATAATTTCACTCATCATTTACTTGCCAGTATAACTTCAAAAAAATAAAAACAATGGCAAAAAGTCAATATTTATATGTTTTCCTCTTGGAAAATAAGGTCAAAAATTCACAATACTGATGATATAATAAGGTTAGATGAGAATAACTTGCTAAGCAGCAGTCATGTAGTCATCAAAGATAATAGAAGAAAATACGTTTATAGCTTCAATGTGTTTAGAATAAAATATTTAAAGCTTCTATCAGTTTGCTTTTTCAGAAATAAAATGACTGCGTTTGTGATCAGGAAGTGCATAAACTTCAGGGAAAAAAAGAGAGAAGGCAGATATTGCTGCATTATGATCAATCATGGAGAATTCTTGAAGATAGCATTGCATAACAACAAAGCAAAAGTCACTCATGATAAGAAACGAGGGAAAAATGACAACTAAGGGCTTGATTGCTCTCAAATTCAAAAATCACAAAAAGCTTTAAAGAAAATCAAATCAAATATCACAATATCCTCTAAAGAAAATTGTTGGCTAGTTCACTATACTGAGGCAACATGCTTCTGAACAGGCGAAGCATTACTTGATACATTACCAATGGCAAATTGCAAATCCACTCACTAACTGCAGCAGAACTGTCAATCAACCAATATTGGGTTGAATACACATATGGACCAGTTCCGTGGCTGCCAATGATAGTGCAGACTAAATCAGTATACAAGTCCAGCCACCATGCTTAGAATAAGAAACTAGGACTTTGTTTGTTCATGCAATATAGATCAGGGTTGTATCTTTTGCATAAAAGAAGGATTCACCTTCCTTAACATGAATCCACTATTGGATCAGCCACCACAAAATCTCAAAGTGCTCCAAACTAGGGTATGCCGTACCGGCCTGTACCGGTACGGGCCGATACAAACAGGTCCGGGCTTGGACTGGTACCAGATCAATGTGAGATCCAGTACCAGAAGTTTTTAATGAAAAACTGGCAGGTATGACTGCTGTACCGATATAGGATCGGTACGGGATTGGTACGTACCGGTTCGGACCGCCACCGGTACGCCGACCGGTACGGCGGACCTTGCACCAAACTCTGTCATTCATCTATCTGCGCAAAGGAAGGTGAATCCTTCTTTCGCATGAAAGATATACCCCCGACCCTATAGAGATGCAATGTTGGTCCCATGTATGACTTAGATTACATCTACCACATTATTTCCATAGATAGGATATCACGCCGAGACGCAATTTGTTAGCATGTTCAGGTCATTGTGCAGAACTCTTTTACTTCCTTCTGCACGTGCCTTTCATGTAGCCTTTAAAAGTTCATACCAGCTGAGGCTCACATAGGAAACAAGGGGATAGAGTAATTAGTTAAATGGTACAGAGATTGTACAAGACCAGATTTCACTATATTGCTCCTGGAGCCGAGTTATCAGCTCCATTGTGATATTTGAAAAAGCCAATTCCAAAGAGCCCGGCCATTTTTATTCATCTCAATTTGCAAGGGTATAATATCGACAAAACATGATGAATTACAAGTACGTTTAGTTAAGATTAGACTAAGTTTTAGACATAACAAAGTTCAGATTATCCAATTTCTTCAGGTTGGTAGCCTGATCTGCGAATGATTCAACATTCCAGTCTACAAATGATTCAAAATTCCATGCTAAAAAAAAACCATATAATTAGTGTTGAGAAAGGTGTCTTAGATGTCCAAGCAGCACAGCAGAAACACTTAGGACTGCTTGAATTCTCTGATATGCACACAGATCTTCAATCAAAAAAAAAAAAAAAAAAAACGAAGTGGGTATAAATAACTCTGATTAAGGGTCACAACAGGATCAGGCTAAACACGGGACAAGCTTTGGTAAAGCAGAATCTTTCATGTCAACTCAAATTCTGAAGTAGAAATATAAAAAATAACCTTAACAGTCCATCAGGGTATCAAGTAATTATTAGAAAAATCTGGGATGTTGGACCCTAAAATGATCGCATCAGCTTTCTCCGACACCTATCAATATAATAGCTTGGCCATTTATAAGCATAGACCTTGAAACTGTGTTCTAACCGACCGGTCATGGCATACCATGCCGGATATTAAAGTTTTCATTTTCCAGAAAAAGCTCTTGCAATATATCAACCGTATTTGACATATGGCTTGAATAAATTCATATACGTAAAGATACATTCACAGATGTGCACATACATAGACATAGGCATACATATTGTGCATGTAAATACATGCAAAAGATATAAACATGCATAAGAAAATAGAAATGTGGAGCAATGTATGTAAATAAGTATTCACGTGCGTATGTATATCTATTTAAATACAGAAAATATATGTGCATATGCACGCCTATGAACATATAGAAATGAATTTGTATAGCACAGACATGTGTACACCTATGTATGTGGATACATAAAAAAGTATGTACAAAAATATATGTACACGTGGGTGTATATATGCTTGTGTTCATGCATGTATACAAATATGCATATCAATAATGGTAGCAGTGACAAGCCTACAGTAGATACACCAAGGGTTGATGTATTGGTACTGGTCCATGTAATGATATCGTAGAGGTATGGTACAGACTGGAATGGTACTCCACAGGCACATGGTATGCCTCTTGGTGTGCTCGTACGAAAAAATAGAGGTGATGTACCATATATCAGCATGCATTGGTTTCAAGGGGTGTACAAGTACCAGGACTTTACCAGTATGGTAAGGTACAACCAATATGGACTGATACACACCAGTGCTTAAATCGTTGAGATACAAAGTGTTAAATGATATGATATGGTGCACAATGTTATTTATCTCATGCCGTTATTCTATTCTAAGCCGAATAACAAACTAATTTATTCAGACATGGCAGGCAAATACCAAGTCTGTTATTGCTGAAACCAATGAATAAATGCTTGCTACTTCTCCAGTATGGTTATAAACTAGGAATCTGAAACATCTATTGTTCTCATTAACTTATATTGTTAGTATCTGTTGCCTACTTCAAATAGATTAAGCGGTTTTTTCTTGACCCATTATTCACGATGTTCCACTACCAGTTATTCCAATTCCATATTAGCTTACATTGTTAATACGTGTTTCCCATTTCAAAGATTAAGCAATTCTTTTTGACCATCCATGTTCCCCTACATGTTATTATGGATCTATTTAAAAAGGAAAACAAAAAAGAAACAAGCACAAAATGGTGGTCTGTATTTTTATTAAGGAAAAACTGATAAACAATTTCATCACCTATACCAACATTCTAGTGAATAATATGATGTAAATATATTCACCATCGCCACAATCTTCAACTTACATTGATTCCTAGTTTGCTGTTCGTATTTGAGGAATTGCATGGATTTTAAGGGCGTTGTTTTTTCAGTTCACAGGTATCTGATATATGCTTTTGGATTTTTAATGGACCCGGATCGGCCCAAGTTCAACAAAAGCTGAGCTAACAAAAGAACACCATGGCTGGACTGTGCCAGGAATCCAGCAGAGGCCAGAACCCTGTCCCAAGCATTAGGGTCCACCGTGCTCATACAGGTTCAACTGGACTCTAGCATAAGTCCAATTATGAAGGTAAAAATGTAAGCATTCTAAACCAACTAATATGTTTTGCTTCTATTTCACTTCTTATTTCAGGGGGGTTTTTCTCAAGTCTTCATTCCTGTCTTGAAAATTTATCCTACTTCCTGTAATGGGATGGGGCTTTACATGGATTCAGATGGGGACCTGAACCTCAAAATCCAGTGATGGAATAATCTAGATTCAATAATTAGAGAGTTTGACTAGACTTGGGCCTTAAATTACAAACTGGACCAGACTTGGACTTACATGGGTCTAGCCCAGCTCAAATCCATTTTGTTTACAGCCTTAGTAAATTTGAATCTGTTTTTGTTTTGTTAAATGATCATAGCCATTCATACAGCATAACAGAAGTTCATGAGAAAGAATGAAAAAAGGGAAGATTAAATGCTTGCTAAGTTGTCGCTACTTACTAAGACTTGCGAACATGTACCTTGTGGAGATGGAAGAATACTCCCTCAACTTCAATAACAATATCACTTGGAAGACCAGTGCTACAAAACCTGCATTCATCAAAGCATCTCACTGCATAACTTTTATTTGTAGGATTCAATTTAATTCCAAAATGATTGGTTTGCAAAAGTTTCATTAAGACAAGAAGTAATTTATTCCGATCTTGATATAACAAAAAATATAACTTCACATTTTTTGATCAGCCAAGACAAATAGGCATAAAGATGTGCGCAAAAGAACTATCTACAAAGCTTGCCAATCTCTCCCCCTCCCCCCCCCCCCCCCCCCCCTCCCCTCTCTCTCTCCCTTCTTCCCTAGAAGGGACAATATATATATATATATATAACTATGTATGACTGCAAACTAACCTTTCCTGGATGTGCTTTACCTCAAACATCTCATCCACCCTAGGCCATTTGCAATCTTCTCAAACTTCTACATGTATGGGGATGGCATAAAATCTAAGATAGTGTTTAAAAAAGCAAAGGATGGTCTAAGAAAACAATAAAAAAAGCATATTTTTGAAAATGATGGATATCAATATTTTATATCATACTTGGGAACAAAATGAGGACAATACCAAAAACAGGCAAAGAAAATGGGACTTTATAAGGGATCTGAGGACTATACTTTCAGGTTGAAGAGAAAGGAGAAGAATGAAGATGACTGAATTTTTTTTCTCCTTGAAAATTTTATGCAAGCACCTGTTCCTCCAAGACCAATTTATGAACTTCTCTTAAGGTCAACCAACTTCCTCCAGCATGGAGTTCATTCCAATAGGACTCTTAATTCAACAAGGAAAAAAAATAACATCTCAATCTCTTTTGAAATAGCATGGCATAACTTATGTAAATAAATATGGGCTCAAGGCTGACCGTTGATGAAGATGAAGGCACACCATGAATCGCCCCCCCCCTTGGCCCCCCCCCCCCCCCCCCCCCGCCCCCCCCCCCCTCTCTCTCTCTCTCTCTCTCTCTCTCTCTCTCTCTCTCTTCTTGCACCAACTACCAACTATTAGTAATGCTGATCACAGCCCCCTCCATTGTAACTCAAAATACATGATTTCTCCTTAATGCCTGCAAAATTCTTTTCAAGGTATTTAATCACAAGCATTTTTCAAGGCAAATATATAAGCAAGATATAATTCTTTTAAAACCTACAATGATATCTTCTAACAAGCGATGGTAACATTGCATGACATGGACTTGGAGCAATTCAATATTTATAGATCTTATGTAGTGACCTGAAAAGTCATGTACATGAGCTAAAGAAAGTTTGTATTTCAGATTAAACAAGATTTTGTGTGCAAGACTGAAAACATATTATATCACGTGAAAAGCACCAGTCAAGGCAAACGATTTAGTGAATTACAGAATAGTGACAAGTACCAGAATCAAGAATGAAGGATTTATCTAATTTTAGGTGCTTGCAGAAAAACTATTGATTTTCTACTTCTGTTATCTAATGACATGTTGACTATCGTAGACTCCACTGAAATTTACAAGTTAACTTTTTTTCTCAGCATAGAGATTGAGAGAGGATATAAAAGGTGCAAGGAAGAATTTGGATACGACAATCTTCAGAAACAGAGACATGGTAGTAATTATTACAGGGGAAGTATAGTAACCAAAATAGGAGTCATGAAATTTTTCTAGGTCGGGATTAGATCAAGTATACAATCCAGTTCTAAGACACATCAGCCTGGGGTGAAAGCCATGAACCAACTCTGCTTGTTGAGAGTTAGCGGAGTCAGATCAAGTATATCTCTCCAATCCAGGATCAATTTCAAATATATTAACAATCATCAGGATAAGACCATGCAAAATGAAAGATATAGAAAAGTTAACAGTCTGAACCCTAGTATTTATCACACTTTTCTTCCTTCCCCCGATATTACACTCTTTTTGGAGCTTTCTTGCACCATATATATCTTTATTCTCCCAAACTATTTGACCGCTCTGCATCCAGATCACAAATTGAAGTTTTCTACGAACAGAAAGTATATAAATTATGGAGCTTGCTGCATCTTTTGATGAACCCACGCATGTATATCCAAAGGGAGAAAAGGTCCAGATGCCCCCAGAGCCAGGTGATGGTTTGCAAAATTGTTCAAGGCTTCAAACCACCCAGCTCCTGTTGTTCTCAGGAACTAAAAGGGTAAATTCCTATGATGAATCTAAAGTAATCAACCAAACAGATCAGTTGTAACATTTACGTCCGCCATTCCCTTCAGGAGATGAAGAAGAAGAACAGGCAAGCAAGTCATATTATACAACAGAGGAGACACGGAGCCAGAAAAATGCATGCGAGAACTGCAGGAGATGCAGTTAGAGTATGAGAAACGTGCCTGCCAGGTGCGTGCAAATTGAGTGAATCGAAGGCAGCAAAAGGAGGGAAGGGGGAGAGGGAGAGAGGGACGTACCAATCGTCTCCTTGGCGATAGAAACGGCACGCCCTTCGAGCCATATTCTTCTTCACCACTCGACCCTCCCGGTGCAGTCGAATTCCAGCTCACCACTCCAAAGACACCGTATCATAGAAATAGGAATGAGAAACAGGTGGACATGAGGGAAGAAAATAAGAACACCGCCCGGGGTGGTGTCGCCTTCAGTTGAATTCAATTTCTTGATTCATGGGAGGGAGGGTCGGTTAGCAAGGAAGGGGGGCGCGGGAGACGGTACCGTTGCTGCAGCATGGTGGTGAATTGGGAATTATGACGAGGAGGCGAGGGCGAGGAGGAGGAGGAGGAGGAGGGAGGAGGCAAGCAGAGGAGACCATCCAGACCAGCCCACCCACCGCTCCCCTCCAATCACCATCATGATGACGCCAGCACGTCTCTACCTATACGACCCCCCTGGTCAAACGTGTTTAGGCCAACCAACGTCTGACCTGTGCCAAGGAGAAAAGAAGGAAGCAAGAAAAACAAAAAAATTCACACAGGACGTCGACCGCTCCGGCCGGCGGATTGAGGGAAAGCTAGAGCGGGGACCGGGGAGTGGTCTTCTTTCACCTTTCCATATTAGTTATTTATTTATTAGCAAGATAAAGATAGGTAAAAAAAAAAAAAAGCAGAGACAATGAACGATGGATAGGATCGGAGGCCATAAGCAGCGGCCGGATATATGGTCTTATTCTATTCCATCACCTTTCTCTTTCCGTTGCTGTGGGTATAAAGTAGGCGGCGGTGGAAAGGTTCGGTGGGCGCACAAAGAGAGAGGCGCGGGGAGCGTGACGAGTAAGGCGTGTTCGGCTCGGTTCTAGAAGAGGATGAAAGAAATGAAAACGCTCGCTCGGAGTTCTCCGTCGCTCGTGGGTCCCCAAACCCCCTCCACTCCACTTGGCGGAGAAACGCCGTCATAGTAGTTGATTAAGGTCAGCCCCTCCTCACCCCTCCCCTGCTTGCTTTAATTTTTTGTTATTTAAGTGGTGAAATTCTCTGCTGTTGTTTCGATGATCGGAAATGATAGCATCACGCCAACCTCGACTTATCCATCATTTCGACGACGGTGAGAGACAGGGGCCGCTGGGAGCATGCGGTGCGCGAGCGCGCTTGCGATGATGATCTCCACGCTCTGGAAAAGAGCCAGAGAAGAGGGGCCGCGAGTGAATCACGGATATCCCCGAGCTCATGTGCTGCTGCTAGTGGGTGCCACCAGCTCACCCACCAGCCTCCTAGCAGCGATGTAACAGGATGATGGCTCGCTCCCCCCCCTTTTTCCCATGGGGGCCTTGCTCTCTTATTGTGTCCCCTTCCCGTCTCGACCCTTCTTACCTGTTCCGTCAAAAATAATATTGTTAATATTTAATGATACTGACGAAGGGCATGCCAGCCAGTCGACCACTAAAGGAGGTACATCAAAGAAAACCAAACAAAACAGGCAATCAATTTAAAATAATAATATTCAATCAAACCAGTTCGTGAAAAATTTTAAAGCCAATTTTCTTTGATGCTACATGCATACCTCTAATAAAATGAACAAAGCCACGGTCGAAATGCAGCAGCACCGTTTGCGACCCTGGGCCGGAAAGGCTCCACATCCCTTCCATGCTCCTTTTCTTTTTTTTTTTTTGATGAATCGGCTGCCCACGCTACATCAGAGCAAACAACACATCCCTTCCATGCTCTCACAAGGACGTAATGGATATACAATAGGCACTGAATGAAAAATGGATTGCTTCCGCGAAGTTTTCGATGGTGAGTCCAATCAAAAGCGGCAGCTTTAGGTGCCATAGCAGAAAGTTGCCCCACAGCATGAAAAAGCTCATTCGCGGCAGCGAGAAAGTAGTCCAGCAAACCATCGGCTACATTAAATTAGTAGACAGCCACCGAATGGAGGAGCAACAGCATGTAAGAGTACCATAGGTAGACTGAAACGTGTGTAACTTGCGGTCCTTCGCTTGCTTACTGTAAAGGAAATGACGAGCAGCAACGAAATGTCTGTCAATATATATCTAAATATATTAATTATAACAACACAAGGCCGCATAGTACTTGGCTATATATCCTTAACAAGGTGGCTCCCTTTCCCAAATAACACATTAGGATCGAATAATGTTTAATGAGGAGAAAACAAGAGGAAAGAGGACTCTTACTCTGAATGGTGTTAAAAGAAAGGAATTGAAAGAAGAGTAATTCAATTCTACAAAATTACAGGCTAGGCTACCCTGACTCCCCCATCAGAACCAACAAGATTTCTATCTATGAACCCTGTAATTATATCAGTAAACTTGATTTGATAAAACAGAGATCATGCAGCCGTTCCACCTTAACGGTTTAGTTCAACCAATGTAACATCTGTGAGCATTTAGTTTGTAACATAAGATAACAGAGATGACGGAGCTTCCAGCAGGTGTGGTTCTGCATGAGGAAGCTTTGGCCTGACATTTTGTCATTTTAAGCAGATGAATCTTCACTTGTTCCTCGATCCATTCTCTCCCTCCACCGAGCCCAGATCCACCTCAGAATCATAAATCCTCCAAAAGCATAAACCTAGAGGGGTAAAAACATCAGATTTTAGTAAGGCAACCCCTGTAACCAAAAGGAAAAACATGAAAATTGAGTGTTGAGCCGATGGACCAATGTGACATAATTGTTTACCATGAACTCAAACATTGCAATGCAAAAGTTGTGGAGTCAATATATGATAATAAGCATTTATGTTTAAGGGAAATAGCCAAGTTATCTAGGTAAAAACATCTGCACTTGGTCGAAGCAGCTGGTAGTCTCTATTTGAGCGTTCCAAAACATATCAGGTTGCCACAAGATTTTAAATTATTGCAGGTGTGGAACTGCTTGGAGGTGCATGAGATGCAATATGAATCACATGAAAGCTTATCGAGATAAATTGACCTAGGACTAGCACCCACAATTGTAAAGTCATGTACCTACCATAAGCCCAGGGTCAGAGGCTTCCAGTTCCATCATTAAGTCTTCATTTCATAACACCCAGAAAGATAAAATCAAGAGAGCGAACGAGAGAACGAGAGAGAGAGAGAGAGAGAGAGAGAGCAAACGGCAGGACCATTAATTTTGCAGCACATAGTTATGTATAAAACAGTGAAATGAAGGAACCATTACAAGGTTATTAAATGATCCAACAGAGACCATCATACATAATCAACTGCATCGCCTTTAACATCAACTTACACAAAGGCACCTGTATTGCCTCAACAAAATCTAAATGAAGCTTTAACTAAGATGTGCAGAACTCACGGCAGTTTAGGATCAAAGCAGAACACTCTCACTTCGATTCTCCGATGTCACTGCACATTTATTTACTTGTTAGATCTGTTTACAGCATGGACTAAAAGCAGGCCATGTAAATTGTAAGACATGCACATGTAAACCAACCAATAGCGATGTCAGAATCTATCTAGGAGTAACAACTTGCCATCTCAAAATAATTAGCTATATCTTTTCTACTACAATAAGCAATCACAACCTTTTAATTCCATCCAATGCTATGCACAATGAATCAACTAAATTATCAGCAGATTCACTGTCCAGGTCATGGATCAAAGATACCACATGTCATCATTAATTGTCTTTGATGACTCACTTTTCCTTCCAATCCCTGATTCCCCTTGCAATTCATGAAACAGATCAATTCTTGCCCCCATTTCAAAGAGCCAGTCAGAATACTCATCCATCAAAGTAACCCTAGGCACCCAGCAACTCATCCAAACTTAAACCAACATCTACCTCAAGAATTTTCTTAAGTCAAGCAGATATGCTAATTAACCCAACAACACTTTTCAACCCCAGGTCAACCTTCCCTTTTTCTTCTATATTTACAACCCTAGAAGCAGCACTGCTCCCCTTGGAACCCTTGCAATTCATCAGATGAGCCTGAAATCATTAAAATGATCTGACAGACAACTTCTAGAATCTACGTGCAAATGCTCCATTTTAGACTTCCAGTCAAGGAAATAAGATCTATCAAATCCTGATACTATAATATAAGAACTGGATAAAGGAACTAGGAAGGGGTGCAATCTGAGTATCAGGCTGCTTGGGCTCTCAGAATATAGAGGAGCTGCTCGAGCTTGGCCCAAGCTCGAGTCCACCTTAACAATATTTTTTCAAGCTCGGCTCAGCTAAGTTTTGAGCAAGCTTTAGTTGAGTTGACCCCCAAGCTTTCCCATTGTTTTCGCACAGCAGACGTGTTAAACGAGCCGAGCTCTGAAATACATTTGAGCTTGGCTCATTTTGATGCAGCCTCTCCAAAGATAGGAGGCTGCAAGGTTTAAAGCAGCAGTAATTCCATTTCAGATCTAAAGTTAAGATCTGAATTCTAACACTTTTGAATCAATTCTTCCAGCGGCTGTATGCCAGTCTCTGACATATTTTCAGACCTGTTTATCAATGAAAACTCTGTTGTTTAGCAGCAGTGTTTTGCATGGTAGAGCGAGAAAGCAGGTTGAAAATAGTACTAAGAGAGATTAGAAAAGATGAATAAGAAGACAGGAGTAGGGATGTGGCCACTTTTAGTCTCAAAGTAACTCACAAATTTTCAGAGGACTCCCCTAAATAGCAGTCCACCATCCCTTTTAAAGAGGCAAGACCAGTCACTAATTCAACTTTCATTAGGACTTTCAAATAGGAAATAAATTGACGCCAAACACCTGACTACGACTCCTATTAGACAAGCACCAACTGTCCTATAAATTTGACAGCACATAAGACTCAAGAAATTTTAAAAAACATCTAGAAAACTATTACTAAAAATACCAAAAAAGACCCACTTACTGTTCACGATAGTGTAGCCTGAACGGTTTAAATGGGTTTCGTTGTTGCATCAATTCACTTCCGCTGCGTATAAGCTCACCCTCGAGCTTGAATAAATAGCTGAATTGGTTTCCATCCTGGATACGAGCCCACTGTGCCTTTGCCTTGATGAAGTGTTGTTTCTGGCTAATCCCGATTGCTTTGGGTTGTTAAAAGTCAGCACCCATGGAGTAGGTTGGAGAGTTAAAATCTGCCTTTTATAGCTGAAGCTATAGGTGTTGGCTCATCCATCATGGTGAACATATGATCAGCGGACATGAGAACTACATCACATAACATTTTCTCATTATAGGCATTCCCAATTGAAAAACTAACCAAACATTAGTGTTTCACAACAAGATGCCCATGATCATTAAAACACGCTAATTGATAGCTTTCCTTGGCATGTCACACATGTCTTATAAATATCCGATCTCCGTCAATTATGATCAGCGTGCTTCTTTTGAGCATGAATGACCCTGTGTATGAAAAATGTCTGACCTCCTGTGTCTCCTCCAAGTGTCACATGGGTATAAGGAACCTCTTCTTCTTTCTCAGACTATATCTTGGGGACTTGTTTCTACCAACATACCCTTTTCTAAGGACATGTACTTAAAATATCCCCCGATCCTCCACAATTAGAAAATTGGATGTTCTCTCTCCTGACCTGATCATCTGAATTTTTGGGAATTGTCTTTGTATTGATTGATCCAGTTCCATCCGAAGGCCTTGGTTGTGGAATCATTCGAGAACCTAAGGCTGGTTTTCTACTCATTGTTCATCAATTTAACTTCCCTTCAATTTGCAATGCCATTTGGAAAGCTTCTTCTACTGTCCAAACTCGGAACAATTATGATCTTGTTTTGTATAGATAGCTTCAGACCTGCAAGATAACAAGCTGCAAGGACATCTTCTAACTCATAAATCCCACCTCTAGTTGTCAAATTGAAGAATTCTGTGTACTCTGTAGCAGTCTCATCCCTTTAGTGCAGCTAGTGAAATTGCAGATGTAATTGCTGTGTATAACCCACTGGCAAAAATCTGCTGCGCAATATCTCCTTCATCTCAGCTGTGTAGTTACTTCTCCTCGCCCAGAGCTATTAAACTCTTGTTCTCGTCCCCATCACATATAAGCAGCCCCTTCAGCTTTGCGGTTGCAAATGGTACCTTTGTTCCTTCACCCAATTGGTGCCAAGCAAATTGTCATAGCTAGACAACCAATCAATGAAGACTTCAAGTCCATCCTTCCTTGAAAATCGGGCAAATGCAGTTTTACACCCTAATCAAACACTGTTAGAGGTTCTAAAACATGCTACAGTGCTCAAGGATTCATGTACACCTCCCTAGAGTGACGATAAGGCTGTCCAATCAATAATCATTCATCAACATCCATTTGTTGTTACAAATTTCTGCTACTTGCTGTTCAGGAACTTCAAGCCCAGATTTCTGCTGTGCTTGAGTCTCAATTGTTCTAGCTTGCTGCCTCATAATGTTATTATTAGCATATGACTGATTTTGAGAAGAGAAATCAACATCTTGTTTCTCAAGAATTGAAAATCAAATTAGATTTTTCTGAGATATTCGAGGGACGTTTCCCATGCGCACTGTGGGGCTTAATCTGGACATTATTTTCCAAATTCGAAAGAGGATGGTCTGAATTACCTTGGATTATCTGAATTACCTTATCCAAGCGCTTTAGGATTTCCATAACTTCATCGGGTCTCTTGTTCATGCTGTCCATCCGCAACACGGACGCTCCTAACTAGCACTACATATCGCCTATTGTTTGCCCTAATCTTTCAAGTGCATCCTCATGTCATTGGAGGCGCTTGTCTCATTCTGTGTTATTCACCATGGCTGCAGCTTTTAAAGAAACTGTCAGCCTCAGATCTTTTGACGCTCTGCTACCAACTTAATGTAGGCTCTTAAAAGATAGAAGTTGCAAGTTTTCAAGCAGCAATAATTTAATTTCAGATCTGATGGTAGATCTGAATTCAAACACTTTTGAATCGATTCTTTCGCCTGTTGGTATAAACATTCTCTGACATGATCTCAAGTCTGTTTATCAATGAAAACTCTGATATTTAGCAGCAGCATTCCACATAGTAGAGTGAGAAAGCAGCCTGAATAGAGTAGTAAGACAGAGAGAGATGCTAAAATAGATGAATAAGAAGATTGGAGAAGAAGAAGGCCTAAGGCCACTTTTAATCTCGAAGTAACTAATGTTTCCCAAAAGACCCCTAAACAGCCGGTCACGATCCCTTTTAAAGAGGCAAGACCAGTAACTGATTCTACTTTCACTGGCTCAGGCTTCTTCTTCGAGGTTTGGTCCTACAATCAAGAAAGAGGCTCAGCTTACGTCTTCAAGTCCCATCAGTTTTTGATAAGGTGTGGTTACGTGACCGACTGCTAGACAGTGCTCAGGTAAAAGACAGTGTCAGAAAGCGAGCGGGAAAGCTAAGGCGAGGAGCTTGCGATGCCTTACGTAATACAGGTCAACTTCCATTCACCAAACCCAGGTTCATCTCGTGTAGTGATTGTGGACTCGTACGACCGACCGGTCATGGGTGGAACATGGCCTGCTTGACTCCACTCTCAGTGGCAAGAGTGAGTAGATAGCAGAAGTTCTTTCATTCCTCATTCCTGGGATATTAGTGAAGCTTGCCCATTAGGGGTGTTCTCACCTGTGCTAAAGATCGTCGTTGAGAATGGAATAAAAATCATTTCAAATCATTCCCGCGGCAGCCCCAGGAACCATTGTAACGAAGTAGGTAGACCATTTAGCATGTGTCCTCTCAATGCCTGCTGTTATTATTTCTCCACCGTCTTCCTGCGTCGAAAAATCAGAAAATTTAATCAAATCTAAGCAACTGACTAGAACTCCTATTGGACGAGCATCAGCTAGGCTATAAATTTGACAGCACCTAAGATTCCTAATCAATTTAAAAATAGGCAGAAAACTATGCTAAATACCCAAAACTGGCCAACTAACTATTCATAATATAGTAGCATGAACAGTTTCTGAGAATAGTAGCTGGGTACTGGTGGGTTTCATTGGACTTCTTTGTTGCACCACATTTTCTAGCTGAACCGAGCTCAAACAAGCTTTTAGTGACACGAGCCCGAGCTACTTGTGAGCAGCTTGGTTTATGTGGAGCCCTAGATCCAGGTAAACGAGGTAAAACCATTTATCCAAGCAATTAATCCATCTAAACCCCATTGTTATCAAGGATGCCTGCCATCTCATTAGCATTGGCCTAATACTTAATGGACAAGAACTACAACTTCATTAAATAAGGGAACAATCTCAAATGTGCAATACTTACAAGACCCATAAGATAATGTTTTCAGAGTTGCTTGAAATACTAACATTATGAAATGGCTAAAAGTAAAAGTCAGCCCAACATCAGATGCATAGGCCTCTGACTTATGCCATTTTTCCTCACAATGAAACCACAGAAAGACAGGAAGTTCACTAAGGCTGTGTTTGGTAAATAGGATAAGTGGGAGGAAATCCCCCAACACCGCAAAATACCCCAAGAATGTAAGAGAGAGAAGACAAAAATTCTACTCTGCCATTTTGGCAGAATAGAGTAATCCCATGGAACAAGGGAAACTTATCCCCTCCAATTCCTGTTTTGCCTCTATCCACTTTTTATACACACCAGAAAGTGTAAAGGCAATTTTGTCATTGTGATAAAATCCAAATCATTGCGAAAAGTGATGCACTTATTTATTCTCTCCAACCTCCAACTAACTGCCAAAAGAAGGCTTATCTTGTGGAATAGCCTATCCCTTTTACATTCAAAGGATATCTCTCCAAAACTTATCCCCTCTACCAAATGCAGCCTATGTCCATTAGCCAATGACCTCAAGTTTTAAATGAACATGGAAGGACACAAACAACATATGTATGTATGTGTGCCTGTATGGCTTATGTTATATGCATGTACGTGTAATAAAAAAAACAGTTCTTAAAAGATGCACTCCATACAAATGAATGGCCGTACAATAAATTTGTGATTTATCTAAAGCCTAACAAAAGTCTTAGAAGAGCATCCCTATAGTATCCAGCACCTAAATCCTCCCATACTAGGCCTTACAATGAGTAACCCACCATTAAGAGTGGACACGATTCATAACTACCATGCACAGAGAGTCTTCCACACCCGCTGTTCCAAACTGCCTTAGTGCCAATATCATGCTATGGACATGTTCAGAAACTCAATATACGATCTATGTTGTTCCTTCCATGCAACTTTTTGTACACATGGAAAAGATCAAATTCCAGCCAAAGTTATAATTTTTTAATTCCTTGCTGATAGTGAATATACTTTATCAACCTTCCCATCAAAATAGTCATGAGAACATCATAACAGAAATACCATGTTAAAGAAATAAAATTTACCCTTCTATTCCAAATTGATGTGAAAACTCGTTATCCTTTTGACCTATTAATTGGTTAAAATGTTCGTCCCAGCAACCTCTGGAGCATATTCTTTGTAAACAGCATGTGAAAAATATCAAGGGTTGGAGGTTTTCTAATTTACCATGACTTCATCTGTATATAAGACAATGGAAAAGATGAAGTCAAAATGCTTGTGATTTTAGTTTGAAGCAACAAAGTAAGGTAAAGAAAAACATTATGAACCACAAGAACCCTTCCAGAAACAGGAAAACATAGACAATGAATAGAGTGTGTTTGCGCAGTGCACTAGTTTATTTTGATTCACTGTACCATAGTGCATGATCCAATAGCATTAGAGAATACTAACAGTGATGCACTGAAAGAGAGAAGAAGAAAAAGGGCATATGAAGGACAAAGATTAGATAAAGACCTTCAGGATACCATCCTAGAACAGGTTCATAGTTTCTCAAATAAATTATTAAACATACTTAAATGATGGGGTGGTGTAGAACCAGGATTTTGTATGACTTACAATATCAGGAATCTTGAAATTGATGTATGCTTTAAAGTATCCCTAGGGATAGCATTAATAGGGAACGGATGATGCTGTGATCTTGCATAAAACCAGATCTTCCAAAACCTTGGTATGAAGTAACTTCTTGTCAAATAAGACAGTTTTGATTCAACTATGCATTTTCTACATTATGAATGCATCCTCATGCTCAAAAAGTCATATCCATGGCTAACAGGAAAGTCTGCAACTGAACTGTATATCACCTTATTAAAAAGATGCCACTTTATTTTTTACATGAGAGAACAATTGCAGCAATATCCCTATCAGTTAGGAATTATGGAGTCCCTCGTTAAAAATGATCTGCATATTTTCCTTTCATTCTCCACACGAGTATATGTAAAGTACAATACTGTATCTTTTGATGGTTAAGTATCTTTAGTTAATAATTTCTAGAAATAACTTCTAGAGCTACTCTTGGGTTGTTTTTGGTGAGTTTAAAATGAAGTTATTTAAGTTGTAGCAGGACTTTGATTAATCATGTTAGATTTAGAGAGTCATATTATATTTATTTAAATTAGGCAGTCTACACATCATGCCTTAACCAGGAAGCTGTATAGGGTGTTGGAGATACCTAGCTCACATGTCTTATGTATAGTTGTTTCTGGTGTAAGTTCTTTGTGGAAACAATATAGGAGAAAATTATGGCATGGTTGTCATTACTCATTAATTTTTGATAGGGAAATAAAATGAGGTTTTGAAAGGATTCACAATTGAGCTGTGTTTGTTTCCCTTGTACGGTATAGGTTTTGGGGTATCATGTAAAAGTAAGTTCCAGGTACAGAGTGGTCATCCTGGCACAGACTGCTCCTGTTCCATCATCATCATCATCATCATCATCATGATCGTCATCATCATCATCATTACCATCACCCCAACTCCAAAAACTCTTTTTTCCTTAAATATGGGTCGGATGAAGAAGGCAGCTATAAGCCTGGAAGGGTCCACATAAGGATTAAATGAATTTTAAGACCAAATATTGTCCTCACAACAAAAAAACCTCTAGCAACTGGCGCCAAATTTGTAGTGAAAGCAGATTTAGGCATGCGAGGGGCCTGCCCTGAATTTTGTGAGGCTTGTTGGACAGGTAAGGAGGTTTACATAATGGTCTCAACTCTCAAGATACCAAGGAGGAACTCTCCTAAATACTCCAAGACAATCTCTAGATGAAGTAAATATTAGCTTTTGATATCAAGAGTGGTGTTTATTCTCAACGCACGAACAAGCCAGAGGGCATAGTCAATGCAGTTCCCATCCTGTGATGGTAGCATCGTGATTTTTTTCAGTAGCGATTTAAAAAAAATGATAATACGGAAAACTGAAGAGGTAAGAACAATATACTGAAGATGAAAGGTTCAGGATTTCCCTTTGGAATCGGGATGAGCTGTTTGTAATTCTTCGTGAACAACTTAGAAACGAGAATACAAGGTGAGTTGCAACGCTTCTTTCTGAACAAATTGTAAACAAGAATATGCGAATACCTCACAAAGGGAACGAGAGCTGGAGATAGTGATGAAAGAATATGAAGATGACTACCCCCTCCTATGGGCCCCGAGAATTCCAACGTGCCTTGGAAAGATATTGCATCCAACAAATGATTTTCGGAATCCAGGTGATGGTTCAGGCCGTCCCGCAAACTGGAATGGCTCATGAAGTTTGAATATAATTTCTCACATCTTTTTTCTCTCTTTAGCTCGCTTACTTTTTAGGGTTGTATGTACAAATCCCCAAACCTGGTCATGTTGCAGATCCTCCGGGTAATAGATAGGGCTTTTGAATCTTCCCGTCCCAAATTTGCACAATTTCCGATTACATACAGGTTGAACGAGAGGGACGTCCGGTTGCACCAAAACAGGGGATAGAAGCTGCCGCCGGCGAGCGGGATCGGTATAGTTGGGGATAGAAAGGAAGACGGAAGAAAGGATGGGGAGATGGGATCGGTAAAGGAGCGTACAGCTTGGTTGGAAGGAAGATAGAAAGGAAGACGGAAGAAAGGATGGGGAGAAGGGAGAGGTACAGAAGGTTAAAGACTAGAGGAGGGATGGAGGGAGAGGGATAGGGTACCTGCCACACGTTGCGAGGGCTCATGTTTTCCGCAGTTTCTTCGACTTCCAGCTTGAGCGGTGAGGGAAAGCTCTCGACTCTTCGGCGAAAGGCATCCGGAAAGGTCACCATCGCCGTCGAGCTCCCTCCACGTTTCCCTCCTACCTCCTCTATCGCGTCCCGGCGCGCTCCGGCGATTTGTTCCATGTCCGACCCTGCCATCGCACCTCCCCCTTTCCTCCGCCTGCCAAATAGACTCAAGGCTGAACCACGGGGCTCCAAGGTTCCCTGAGATGGCGCTTGGTGATCGAGATGGCGACCGTCGAGCCTGGGGTAATCTAATATCGACGATTTAAGATCACCGTAAGATTTTTAGGAATCTAAAAAAAAAAAATCTAATTTTTTTTTATATAAATATTAAAATTTATATAAATATTTTTTAAAAATAATATATATATATATATATAATATTTATTTTGTATGTACAAATTTTTTACATATATATTAATATTATAAAAAAATAGTAGTTTAAAATTAAAATGACAAAAATATCCTTAATAGGTAAATATATAAAAAATATTTATAAGGGTATACATACATATAGCAATTTTAGAGAATATTCATGTAATTTCACATATTTAGGAGAGCATAATATAAAAAAAAACTTTAAACAAACATAAATACCCTCCTAAATATTAGAATTTGTATGCATACCTTTCCAAATTGATATTTACATGCATCCCTTATAAAATACTATTTCTATATAAATACCTTTAATATAGCGATTCAAATTGGTGAAAGAATTTTATTATTTTTTTATTATCTAATTGTCAAATCAATTTTTTTCTTGTACAATATTTTTTGTAAAAAAAATTCAGGGCAAACATTAAACTAAAATTTGAGTATTAAAATAAATTGAAATAGGCAAGAATAAAATTAAAATTTTTTGCGTGTAAACATTTCTAATATGTTAAATTGCACGAATACCATCATAAAGTTTTTATTTGCATATATACACTTATCAATATTTTTTTATGTTTATCCGTTAAAGGTATTTTAGTCATTTTTAATTTTAAACTACTAGTTTCTCAACAGCATTAAATGGTGTGGACACATATGCAAGAAAAAAGAAGAAAAAGAGTATACACACAAAATAAGTATTTTATAAGGATATACATGCAAATATCAATTTTGGGAGGATATTTTTTATGTAAATTTTAATATTTAAGAGGATATATACGCAAAAAACCCAAAAATTTATTTGGTATCCCACAAAAATATATTTATTAATTATGTAAAATATATTATAATAAAATATTAATATATTTATTTATATATTAATTATTAATATATCTAACAAAAATATATTTATTAGTTTTATAATTATTAATTTTATAAAGATATATTAAATGTTATTATAGAATTAATGCTTTTATTTATACTTATAATACATTATTTTAATAATAAAAAATATTTTGATTAGGGAAATAAGGCAAATACAAGTAATATATTAAATATTTTTAGTATATAAATATAAATTACAATAATATATTTCTACTATAATTTAAAATTATCATTGAATAATAGTATAACAATAATATGATTAATAATATATTATAATATAATATTTAATATTAATTTAATCAAATATATATAATATTGATATAATATATTAACAGTATATTGATATACCAATTTTTTCTACTAGAATAAGGGGTATTTTTGTCATCAATTTTTAGCCTAGGATCACTACCCTGGGATGATCTTAGATTTTCGGCCTTAAGGGCATGCATCCCATCACTAGGTTGGCTGGTGATTTAAAGGGTAGGAGTAATTTGGAATCAATGCCATGTAGGATCACTATGGTGCAATCAAACACAGTAATTTCATCATCTCCACTCACCCTTAATTTTGGGATGATCACCTCATACCTAGAGGTGCAAATGGATTGAGTCAGATCGGATCATGAGTGATTCCGACTTAACTTGATTCCTTATTCGGGTTCTAATGTTGGACCCAGACCCAATCCAATAGAAGATCGGGTCAGGTCGAATCGAATCTATTGCTAAAATTCTAACCCAACATGTCATTCGGGTCAGGTCGGGTCTATGCATAACCCAGTCCCAATTCAAAAATTTGAGTCTAGAGTTGGGTCTGATTCGGATTAGGGTCGAGTCCAAATAAATTTAAAAGGGTATGATTATGTCTGTAAAACAGAAAGTAGCCTTAATGACTTTTCTTTTAAATATTGAAGGATAAAAAACCACAAATTAGATAATATTGACTGGCTGCAAAAACAACATGCAGTGCCCATCAAATTAAATTATCTGAAAAACAGTCATGTCTTCATACTTGAGCCTTTTTGAGGCTCAATTGTTACTTTGTTGTTACAAATGCTTATTATTCTTTAATAAGCTTTCAAAACCAAGCAACAGAACTACACGAATCATTCTATATTTCGAATTGGTGCTATAAACTCGAGATGCAAAATACTGCTCACATACAGGATATGCACATCAGTCTTAAGGTATAACTTAGATAACAATACGGGTTCAGACTTTTTCGAGCCCAAATAGTTTACCGAGTTAGGTTTGGGTCGGCTCGGGTCGTAGGGTTGGAAACCCCAAATTGCCTAAAATTCAAACAAGGGCGGGTTGAGTTGAGTCGGATCTGAATTCAGTAAATCTAGAATGGGTCTAGATTTAGAATCTGACTTGTCCTCACAGGTCCTTCAAAATGGGTCGAATCAAGTCTAAGCAGGTAAAGTCGGGTCGGATCATGGGTCAACCCAGCCCATAGTCTTGCTCATACAAAATGCTTCCAATCGAGTTGAGTCGAGTTAAGTAGCTAGTGGCTCAAGCTCAGCTCAATTCAAAATATTCGGACGGGAAACTCAATTCAAGATTGATCAAATTTTAACATCCAAATTTGAATTCGACTAGATCGAAAAAAATAATAACTCGAGATCGACTCGACTCGCCTCGAATATCGATTGAGCCATACTCGAGCTCAAATTCGAATCTTAAATATAATTTAAAAATAATTAAAACAAAATATAACATAATATTATATTTTAAATTAAAATAACATATATTATAAATAAAATATAATTTTATTAAAAATATATAAACTTGATTAGACCTGTGAGCCTTCGAGCTGAGCATTTTGCTATTCAAGCTCGGCTCAAAAAATGTTCGAGCTACTTAAGCTCGCTAATAGTTGAGTTAAGTCAAGTTCAAGCAGTTCGTGAGTTGCTTAGCTCATTTGCACCCCACTGCTAACGTTGAAAATGCAAGTGACTTGATGACAAAGATTTTTTACCTATAAATCCTTGACTAATCCTAACTTAATACTAATTCTGAAAATAATATTGTTAGAGGGGAGGGGGGCAGAACTGGCAGAACCAAAAGAAAGAGCATATAAATCCCCGCTGAACTTTTCTCTTGGTACTCTCAAGATTAATGAAATTCTACTTAAAAACAAGACGAAAAAAATGTTGGAGGCAGTGAATAAAATAACTGTGAGATGTTATAGAAAAATAACTGTTTTTTTCAAACTTTTAATTCCCATAGCAATCCTGATTTGGTTTCTTGAGATTTAAAATATCTAATTTTTTATTAAAACAATCTTTGCAGTGCTAGTTGGAAAAGAGTTAGGCCTGTTTGGAATTGCTATTGGTAGTAAAACCTTTGAAGTAGTAATTTTGAGTAGAGCTTCGGAAAGTAGAGTTTCTATAGTAAGTTGTTTGTTATTTGGTAATCACATTTCTAAAGTGCCATAAAATTTTAATTAGTGTTTGGTAACCAAATCGAGAAAGTACTTTAGGTATGATAAAATCACAATAAAAGATATTGCATGGTATTATACAGTAGAATATAATAATAATATATTAATATATATGAAAATATTATCACATGGTATAATATAATTATAATATAATATAATGTAATGTATATTGTAATATAATGCAATATAACATAATATAATATAATATTATTATGATATTAATATTCATAGTTTAATAATATAATATAATATAGTAATATATTATTATATTATAATAATAATAATATAATATAATATATTTATACTATAATAATATGATGTGATATGATATGATATAATAGATATAGTTTTGAGATTTATTCATGGGTATTTTGGTCACCAGCAAAATTTCATCAAAGCCAAAATAGCTTTTCGATATGTCCTGAAAAGTATTTTTGCAAGAAGCTCCATGAGTAGACCTTTTCAGCTTTCTGATAAAATAAAAATAGTTTTTTGATTTTTTACCAAATACTACTATATCATCCAAAATATTTTTGGAGAGCTAAAAAGGACTTTCGGACTCTTTAAAAAATTTGCCAAACAAGGCCTAAGAGAGAAAATTTTCTTAAATTAGGATTTTTATAGTTTTATGCATAATAAAAGTTTCTCATTCTCTATAATCCAAATCCATAGTGGTTTTGTTGATCATGGTGAATCAAGGCCTATTCCATATATGTCACACCCCTCTATTTAGTAACCAAGGCCTATTCTCATCCTTTATAAAAGTTTCTTAAGCTTGAATCTTAGGTAGTACATCCCTTATTATATAGGCATGGATAATTAAAATGCGGAAGGATTGTCCATGGAGGCCGCAAACCTAATCTGAAGCTAATCCGAAGGACAAAATTTGGACATGGAAAATAGACTAAATAAACTGTTGAGTTGGGTTTAGGTTTCGAAGTTTGACATGATATTTTATCGGAATAGGTTCAGATTTTGGTAAAAATCCATATCCAAGAACTTGAAACCTAACCTGATTATATGCATGCATATAACCATATTGCACGTACTCCCACATATAAATATACAAATACATGATTACAATAACCTGTCTTGTTCCCCAAATGCTAATTCATGCTATTTCTAGTTTTCTTTTTACAATATGTTTGTTGTGGTTTAACTTTTTTGCTAAGTTTGATTATTGTAGGATCTTTTCCATGCTTCATATTCTTTGATTGCATGTGAATGCTTAAGTATTAAAGCAATAGTTGAGTAGATAGCCTCTTTTAGATCCAACTTTTATATGTTTTATATCATTATATTTTTCATGTTTTACGGTTTATAAGATTACATATTAGATGCATTAAATAATTCAAAAAATAACTCAAAATTATAGCTAAATAACTTGTTAAATACCTAATCTTTACTTGAAACTTGACCTAGTATCTAACCTTTTCTAGGTCCAATGTTGTTTATAGATATAAAGCTCCTTTTGCATTTGAATCAAGTAAAAATATTTTGGGTTTGGCCATAGATATTGTTGTTGCTGAAGACTGGCTTGACTTAAGTGTCGAGTAGTGGAATATGCTATAGGACTTGGTAATCAGCTGCTCAAGTTGTACAAAGCGGCAGTCTGTTTGAGGCTGCTTCAGGAACGTTGATTGTGTTCAGGGTCTTGGTTCATGATTGGGCTCCAAATTGAAACAACAAAGGCAAGAAAGTCTTCTTGCCGAAGAGTGTCCAACTGGAGATCCTCTGATGCCTAAGTTGGGGTGACACTCAGGGAATAGAGGAGATTCTTTGGGAGTGACAGTACAATAGTCTGTTAGGGCACCAAAGTATGTACCTGAGAGGTCCTCTTAAGAGTGGATAGTATAGGCTTAGGGTAGCATCTATCATCCAGAAATTCTGGTACGTGGGTCAGCTGTGATTGGCATGCCACTGCATGTTCTAATAATTAGGCGTGAGTGTTTCACACTCGTATCATGCCCCACACATCAATTTTGGAAACCATAGATGATCATGGCTAAGGTATTGCTAGTTGTGGTGCATTTTGAAATTCGAAGAACTGCCTGAATGCTTCTAGGTTTGCCACATGGCAGACTCTGGTTGGCAGTTCAGAGGCTTCGTGGAGAGATTTGGTTGGTCGTCTTCCTATGTAAGCTGTGGTCGGCTCAAAAGCACGTCAGATATGATCAAACTCCAACCAAATCCAACTTGCTAACATTCTAAAGTGCAGATGGGTCCCACTTTCATTCTCTTAAAAATAATAATATATAAATCAATTTAAAAAATTTATGAGGAAATCATTAGAACCTAATCCATACCAATTATTTATAAAAAAATTTCTTATATATAAAATCTTTAATAGCAGGCACTTGTATTTGCATCTGCATTCTAAGTAGTTTCGGTTAAATTTTTAAAATTACATACTGCATAAAAAGGTATAATACATTACGAATAAGCTGCTAAGGTTTGGGTGCTTGTACGATATTTCATAACTTGCAATAAAATATTAGGAATCTGAAATATTTCAACCAATTTATCCTAAAAAAAGTTGTAGGAGTCATTGCTTCAGCAATAATTCATATTTTTTTGCATATATATTTTTTATTTTTAAAAATTAAAATTATATCTTTTGATTTAGATAAATTTTAGTTGGAAGAAATAATTATTTTCACCTCTCATTCAAAGTTCTTATAGTCCTCTCAACGTGAAGTGATAGAAAGTCATCATCTAACATGAAGCTTCGAATTTTAAACATCTTGGCAGCAGTTGTTGTCGAGACATCCAAAGAGAATAGAGCCCAAAATATGGGATGGAGGAAGCAAGAAATAATAATAATAGAAAAAAAAAGATAGAGAAGTCTAAATTCTGTAACTATGTGGGGTGCCTCTATGGACATCCGATAACTGTCCATCGTGGTAAACCATTATAAAAGGGAGGCGGGAGGAGAAGGGGAGGATTTTGATTGGATGCGATCGGCAGGCCGCACACCCATTTCAACTCCTCTCCCCTAGATTCTCAGCATATCCGCTTCGAGAAAAGCAAGACGGGAATCGTCTCCCCAATCCGCCAAAACGGGACCACCGGGTATTTTTCACCAGTTCTGCCCTTTCTTCGTTCCCATCGGTACCTGGTTTTGGCTGCCCGGATTTTGACGTGGGAGCCGTGGTGGTATTGGATCCTGGCGCTGCCGGATTTGTCCTCTACCCGCGGGCGGCGCACCGGGTTCAGGGTCAAACCACGCGCGGCACACGACGGCGATTGGCGACTTGGCGAGTAAGCACATCACGCGGGGGGGCAAGGAGGTAAATTCCATTCACAGGCGTGATGGTGTGGGTTTGGGTAGTTCTATATACACCCCCCCTATTGCTCAGGACACCCCCCAAAAACAAAAAAAAAAATACCCAAACTAACCTTTAGTGTAATTACCATATTGCCCTTGAAATTTTCTCATACACCCCTCCTTCCTCCTCCTCCGTTTCGTTTTGAAAAGAAAAAAAAAAAAAAACCCTTCAAACCCCCCTTAAACCCCTCCTTCCCCATTCCCCCTTCTCCCTCTCGTCGCCGGCATTCTCCCGATCTCCGACCACCTCGCCGGCTTCTTCCGGAACCACCTCGCCGGCTTCTCCCGAATTTTTTTTTTTCACGGTTCGTGCTCCGTTCGGCACTGGATCGCCGAACAAAAGGCTTCTGTTCGGCTGAACAGTGCCGAACAGAAGCCTTCTGTTCGGCAACCCTCAACCGAACAGATCTGTTCGGCTGCACAGTGCCGAACAGAAGGCTTCTGTCCGGCACTGTTCACCCGAACAGAAGCCTTTTGTTCGGCGATCCAGTGCCGAACGGAGCACGAACCGTGAAAAAAAAAAATTTCGGGAGAAGCCGGCGAGGTGGTTCCGGGAGAAGCCGGCGAGGTGGTCGGAGATCGGGAGAATGCCGGCGACGAGAGGGAGAAGGGGGAACGGGGGGTTTTGGGCGTTGGCTAGGTGTTTTGGAGGGGAAGAGCGGGGTGGGGGGGGTTTGGGGGGTGTAGAGAGCAATTTAGGTGAGGGGGTGGGGAGGGTGGGGGGTAATTTAGGAATTTTTAATTTTTTAGGGGTGTCCTTAGCAAATGGGGGGGGGGGGGGGGGTGTAGAGAGTATTTAATTTTTTTTTAATTTTTGGGGGGTGTCCTGAGCAATAGGGGGGGGTGTATATAGAACCACCCTGTGGGTTTTGCGGGCGGAAGGCAGTAAATCTACCAGTGGGAGCGGTGCCGGCAGGGCCCCCGGTTTTTGGCCGCCTGCGCCCACCGATCTAGTCCCTTGGACTTGGTCATGATGATGCTCCCCGGCTACCGGTACGGAGCGCGGTTGCATTTCCGGTACGGAGCGCAGCCTCAACTCATTTATTATTCATCTACGACGTCCCGGGGCTATAAACAACGGCACGGAAGTATGTGTGGTTGTCCTTTTTTTTTTTTTTTGGTAAAATGTATGGTTGTCCTTCACCGGTATGTAAGTACCTATATTATTTTTTAATAATAATCAGGGTTAATTAATCCCATAACTAACGATGATTTGGGACCGATGCCGATCGGGAGAAGGCATCATCGCTGTCAAAAAATAAATAGGCAGGGTCAGAGAAGGGCAAAGGAAGCGAGAGCCTCTGCTGAGCCGCCTCCCTGCTTTCCTCTACTCGTGGTCGAACGAGGGTTTTGTGGGTGTCTCTCTACCATCCATCCGCCTGATCGGAGCGCGAAGCGGAATCGAGAAAGCACAAGATGCATTCGACTCACCTGCTCCTCGAAGAGCCCATCAGGATGGCTTCCATCCTGGAGCCATCCAAACCCGTATGTTCTATTAGCCCCGCCTCCTACACCTCCTCCGCCTCCTCCTTTTCCTCGACTATGATTCCCTTGTGTGTGTGTAATTTTTTCCTAAAAAAACCGGAAGAATTTGACCTTTCCACATGGATGTGGGTCTGGAGACAGCACATCGAGTTCCGGGAAAAAAATGTCCTAGGATATTCACTTCTAAAAACGGAGGATTTTGTTTTAAAGATATGATACATCCTTGTTTGTTGGGGTGGTTCTATTTCGATGCCCAGTTTACAAAGGTAGAAAAGTGAGGCAAAATCTCGGGTGAAAGATCTAAGAAGGATCGATGATGCTGATTGGATCGTATGCTATTTCACTCGCTAAGCTTTGAATTTTCTGTTTCTGCAGAGCTTTTTCCCTGCGATGACCAAGATCGTGGGGACGCTCGGCCCCAAGTCCCGAACCGTCGAGGTGATCTCTGCCTGCCTCAAGGCTGGGATGTCCGGTAACTTCCTCTTGGATTTTATATATCCTTCCCATCTTTCTGATGATTTAAAGCTTCTCTATCTCTTTTACAATTGTTTCTTATATAAAAAAAAAACTTCTTGTGGCAGTGGCTCGCTTTGACTTTTCATGGGGGGACGTTGATTATCACCAGGAGACTCTGGAAAATCTCAAGATGGCTGTCAAAAGCACCAAAAAGCTGTGTGCGGTAAGTTTATTATTACCAGCCACCCGACAATCCCATCTGCCGGTTGCAAATTATGTTCTGCGAGATCCCTCTTAGCTGCCGCTGCCCTTTTTGTTTTCTTGAGTGTTCAGTTAGAAATCAATCCTCTGTCCCTTTAAATTCATTTTTCTGCTAGTGGTCTCAGTCAGAGCTTCAACTAAATCCGAGGTTGATGTTAACTTTTGTCTATGGTGTCATGTTCTTTCCATGGATTATATGATTTTAATTGACTGAATTTTGTCTCCTTTTCTAGGTTATGCTAGATACGGTGGGTCCAGAGCTGCAGGTTGTCAATAAAAGTGAACGTGCAATTTCACTTGAGGCGGATGCGTTTGTTGTTTTGACCCCTGACCAGGAGCAAGAAGCCTCCTCTAAGTTGTTGCCAATTAATTTCAGCGGACTATCAAAGGCAAGCAATGGTCATCCTCAAAATATTGCCTCTTCCTATGTTTTACAATGCACCATGGATGTTATAAACATCGTTTGCATTTGCACGAGTCTTGAGCTAATTTACTGTGCTCGTCTGGACAAAATTGTTATATCTCAACCTGATGCCTGTGCCTTTTTGTCCATGCGATTTGTATGAATTCAAGATATGTGCTTGAACCCTTTCTTTTATTTTGCTGGACATGCCACTTACACAATTTAGATAGCTAATTGGAATAAATCTTTGTCGTTGCACAATTTAAGCTTACGAATCCAAGGAGCAATCCTTTGAAGGTCCCATATATGTTGAATTAGTCTAGAAAAAGAGGTAATGGTGGAATGGTGAAGATTTTGATGGAAGGAATTACATTCATCTCTAAGGCATAATTCATTAGTTAAAGAGCTCAAATTATGTGTCAAAAATTCGTTCTATGAGGAAGTTCTCTTTTAAATTTTAGAAAAGTAGAAATGCAAGGGTGAGTATTTTATCTCATGATGCAGATTCTCATGATTAAGACCATATATGGACAACATATTCTTGAAACAATATAATAAATAAAATATGAAAAATGTAAGAAAGTTAGACAAAAAACAACCACTCTAGAAGGGGATGCAAGAGGCACTAGTCTTAAAAAGATTGCAGTTAGCACTCGAAATGAAGTTAAATGTTAGGATAGGAAGGGTGGTTTTCGACGAGTGTAAAAAAGGGATGGTCATTTATGGCATCATAATAAATTTTTCACTATCCTTATCCATGGCAGTTTGTAGTTTAGTTCAGTATCTTCAAAAGTTTATCTTCATTTTTTGTGGTTTTGCGATACATTATTGACATGCAAATATGTGTTCTTACATCCTCATTGTTACTATATGTTTGCACATGCATGTTACTGTTGAAAATTTCTCAAACCTCACCTGCACATTGTAGACATGTTACTCGATATCACATTACCTCATCTGCCTGCCTGCATTTTTTTTAATGAGTTCATATGGCTATGATTTCTTGATTATAAGGTCCAACTTGACCAACAAAATCATTTAGGTTGCTACATTGCCATCAAGTTCAACTTAAAATGTCTGCATTGGCGCTACCATACAATATAACTGTAATTTGTACTTCGACTTCCATTTTTCTCTTTATATTTAATAGTTTTAATCTTTTAATTGCAGGCTGTGAAGCCAGGAGACACAATATTCATCGGCCAATACTTGTTTACTGGAAGTGAAACTACTTCTGTCTGGTTGGAGGTATGAATTTGGTAGACTTAGCTGATCTAATTTCTTAACATAGTGATTAGCTGACCCAAACGCTGCCTCCCTTGGTTCATTGTGCTCATGGACTAACATGGCTTGACAAAATCTCTATCTTCACCCACTAGCTTAGGTGGAATTGATTTGATTTGCTGACTCAGTGCATGAGTTGAAATTATCACCAACTTTATCTATATTGTTTTTGTATTTATTTGCATTCTTAAGAAAGCCTTGGGGCTATATGATGCAGGTAGCTGAATTGAAAGGTGATGATGTTGTTTGTGTGATAAAGAACACTGCTACTCTGGCTGGATCTCTATTCACCTTGCATATCTTGCAAATCCACATTAATTTGCCTACACTTTCTGATGCCGACAAGGATGTAAGTGATATATTTTTTACGTTATATATATGTATATTTTCTTTTAGTGCAACAATATGTTTTGTGGCCTTGTATATCTACTTAAATCCTCATTTCTTGACATGATTCTTTGAACTTTTTTTTGAGCATCTATACACATGATCTTGTTCTTTGGACTGATATCTATGGATTGTTGAAACTTAAAATGCAGTGTCCGTACCAAGATTCACAATCTCAGGATCGGACCCTATACCAACCACCATGCTGATATAGTATTGGTATGTTCGATACGGGTTCGGTTTGACGTATCAAGAATTGGTATGACCTCACATATAAGTTTTGGTTCGGTATCGGTATGGTATGGTAGAGCTAAATCAAGGTGGTATGCCTGATATGGGGCGGTATGCACCGATATGGCAAATCTTGGTCCGTACCTATCTTGTTATTAGGTCTAAACATTTATGATGCTTTCCTAATTATAGCCAGCGAAATGGCTTTGTTGTTGGAAATTGGACCCGGGGGCGATGATCGGCTGAGGAGGAGCTCTGGTGCTGGATCGGCAGGAGGAGGCGGTCCGTCGGCGAGCGGCGTCCTCCGGTAGACCTGCAACAAGCCGGTGGCCGGAAACCCCGGCGCCGGCCCTCCGATGCTTAAGTTAGAGGAGGAGATATAAGTAGGAGCAATATGTCCAGAGTTTCAGCGTCCAGCCCCCTTCAAGGTAGAGGGGTTCTCCTTTTATAGGGGGTGCTGGGTTACCTGTGATGCGACGGGACCAGGTTGCCGTATGACTGAGCACATCGCATGAATTGGTACACGATCATGTGAATTAATGCCTTGCCGTAGAGGACGAGGTCGGAATCAGGGAGTTGTCACGGCTGACTGAACGCAGCCGAGCTGATTTGCCGTGGAGGACTGGAGATCCGCAGACAGCAGGAGCCATGCACATTAATTGTTGAGTAAGCCGGGGGTCTGCAGAGTCCATGCGCATTAATTGTTGAGTAAGCCGGGGGTATGCAGAGACCATGTGCATTAATTGTTGAGTAAGCCGCTCAAGGCGTGGTCCCAAATCGGGCCGTAGGAGGATGTGACCGCAGCGGGCAGTCGGTGAGGTCCGACTTCCGGGATCGGATGCCTTCCGAGATCGGGCGTTTTCTAGGTCGGGACGTTCCGAGGTTGAGAGCTTTGGAGTTGGGCGCCTGGTAGGGCGTCAGGCCGGTCGTCCGAGGTCGGGCGCTTGGTTGGGTGTTTGAGGTCGGGCGCCAGGTTGGTCGTCCGAGGTCGGGTGCTTCCAATCACGTGTTTTGGGGAGACTTGTATTTCCCTCACAACAGGCTTAATGCTTAATTTTATATACCATATATAATTCAAATATATGTATTATTAGTAACAATGGAAAACATTGATCATGAAGACCATCCTATAGGAAGAAGGGTGGCTTTGATTTTCCAACTTCAAAAAAGGAGGAAGTGAAAGTGAGCCCTCCCCTCCCTCCCATGGCCATAATTGGTTGCTCTTTCTCTCTCTCTCTCTTGCATTACGAAACTTTCTTGCTAAAAAGAAAGGCTTTCCATGATTCTGCTTAAAAATGCCCCATCTTCCCCCTTGACCTTAACCATCTAACAATGTGACTTTTAGGTTGGCCATGTACTATAGGTTTGATCTGTGCCCTAAGGAATATAAATCAACAAATAGAAAAGAGGAACCTTAGATCTTTCATAGTTCTTGTAGATATATAATTTAAATGGGTAAAACATTTTGGTAACTTTTGTCTAAATTCGACAATGAGGGTCCTATATCGATGATTTGAGCTAGGGGGTGTGATCTATTATCTCTAAATTGCTTCTGGAGACTCCTAGTCCATGCATCAAGTGGTCAAAAAATGGACAATTTAAATAACATGAATGTTATACATGGTTTTTTTCACCATTTGATGCATAGGTTAGGGGTTTTCAAATCATAAAACTTTTTGTATTCAAGCATTTTAGAGGTAGTAGATCATATATAATAACTTGGATTATCGATGTGGATCTAATCTAGACCCAACTGGATTTGAGTGGAGATCTATTTGAGTGTAGCCATATCTATCTCTCTGCATGTGTATATGTCTGGGACTAGTGGAACCCTTGCTTGGTTAATGTTAATTAGTATAACAGTATGTTGTAGTTCTGTTAGTCACAATTGACCTTCTATATTTCATGGCAACCCCTCTTAGTTGGCTTACCTAGGTATATAATGCCAAATTAGTGGGTTCAATGTAAAGTTTGTCCTTTCTTACAGACTCCTGGAACCTTGATGGTTGATACCATGGTCTTTCTTACAGTCTTTTCGAACCTTGATGGTTGATACCATGGTCTGCTGTGCCGGTACCGGGTACTGAACCGGTTGTCCAGCGGCATGGGTTGGTTCGAATCTATGCTGTGCCATGCGGGGCCTCTACTGACACAGTAGAGGAGGCGGAGGAGAGGGCGAACGAGAGAGAGGAAGAGAGAGAAGGGGGAGAGAGGGAGGGAGGCCGGCGCTCGGGCAGGAGGCCGCGGCCGCGTTTTCGATTCCGTTCGAAATAGGAGTCCGATCGCTAAAAAAATTTACGATTTTTAAGTGAAGTCGGTAAATTGTTTGCCGATGTCATTTGCTGATTTCACTTAAAAATCGTAAAAGTTTTTAGCAGCTGGACCCCTGTTTCAATTGAAACAGAGAACCCGGCCACGACCTTCGTCTCCTGCCCAGGCGTCGGCCTCCGACGGCCTCCCTCTCTTTCCCTCTCTCTCTCTCTCTCCCGCATGCTCTCTTTTTGCTCTTTCGTTCTCCTTCTCCCCCTCGGGCAACGGATTTCGTTTTCGTTACTAGAACTGTCCCGGTCCGCCGCTGGGGCAGCTCAGTACGACTCGAACCGTCCGGTTCGGGACGGTTCCGCCGACCTTGATTCATACCGTGTTTATGAATGTTGAATCTATAGAGACGACACAAGGATTGTTGGTTGTTCAAGGACTCTCAGTCATCTTGTCAATCGCTCTTCTTATTCTCTTAGATAAAGCTATATGTCAATCATTTTGAGTCAAAATTGACCGCCTCTATTTTCATGGCAATCCCTCTTAGTTGGCTTATCTAGGTATGTAATGCCAAATTGGAGCATTAAATGTAATGCTTGTAGCCTTGGACACAGTCTCCTCAAACCTCGATGGTTCATATGTTGTCTATAAATGCTGAACTCATAGAGATGACATACGGGTTGTTGGTTTGGTTGCTGGTTGGTCGATGGCCTTTCAGTCATCTTGTCAATCGCTCTTCTAATACTTTAAGCTATATAAAGAACTTTTTTGAGGCAAAATTGACTTGTATTGGAGCATACTCCATTCATTGACATTACTCCGCATGTTTATGTATATTGTTGTTTTGGTTTATTGCCAAGGGTTTTCTTGAATGTTCTTTTTTTTTTTTTGACTTTTTAATGCTTAATTGACTTTATCTTTTGCAAAATATCATATCACTATATCCTATAGTATTTGTCATCCTAAGCCAAGCATGCTATCTGAACTCTGCTAAACAAAGAGAATGGTACCAATAAGTAAGTTAGGTTCATTTTTCTGCAATTGCTAATCTTTGCTTATGTATGTATGTATGTTTGCATGCACACACACATGCATATATGTATATAATATGATCATACTTAACTGTCAGATAAATCTTAATATTTTCTTAATTATTTTTTAAATTTTCAAAAGCGTTTAATTGATTTGATGTGTTATTAATAATTTCAGGTTATTAGTACATGGGGTGTTCGAAACAAAATTGACTTCCTCTCATTATCTTATACGAGACATGCAGAAGATGTTCGACATGTAAGGACATCTTGTATTGGTTTCTTTTTGTCTTTTCCTCTGATTGAAGTGATGTAGTTGTCTTTTTATTGCAATTTGTGTTTGCTCTATAGTTGGTGCTCAGATTTTGGTTTGCTTCCTTTTCCAATATTTTATTCAATAATGGGGAGTGTGTTGTTCGGGTGCAGGCACGAGTGTTCCTCTCAAAGTTAGGTGATCTTAATCAAACCCAGATATATGCTAAAATTGAAAACATAGAGGTGGGTTGCAAGATATTTTTCTGAACTAGTCTTTCTTTCTCTTTTCTCTCTTTATTTTTCTTTTTTTTTCATTTCAATTAAGTAATGTTCTGTTACTCATTTTCTTGCAGGGCCTAACCCACTTTTGATGAGATTCTACAAGAAGCAGATGGCATTATTCTTTCACGGGGCAATCTGGGAATAGATCTCCCACCTGAGAAGGTTGATGATCCCAACTTAGCTTCGATAAGATGTGATACATGCATTATTATTTGTTCTTTTTGATGCAAATAAATATAATGATAAGGAATTTGTGTAAAGAATGCATTTTTTTAAGCAAGCTCAGTCATTCGAATCTTGGTGACACCTTTATTTATTTGACAACAAATTAGGCTAAATGGAATTACTTGAATGAATTTCATGTAACTGGGTTTTTGTTGATAATAGCTAATATCCTGCTCTTCTTTGTTACGCTTTTAAATTGTAAGGATACCGCTGCAAACAAATATAAGTGTTGCAGTGCATGCATAACAAGTTTTCGCAACTTGTTTGACGCATTTGTGGTTTTCTATATATTCCCAAGGACAGTAGTGGCATAACAAACAATCATCATCCCATATGCTTATAGTGTTCCAAGTGGATCATGCTTGACATGGCACATGGGAATTCCTGTCCTGAGAAGTTCTATTTTGTTGCATGACATTCCATGGTTTGTATTTTATTCCCTGAATCCTCTCACGAATATGATGAGTTGTTTTCTTTGCATGTGAAAACAATTCTTTGGCATACTGGTTGTGAATAAACCTGAGTTAGATGATATGAGAGTGGAGAAATCGGTTTCCTCCCTTGGCATAATATCCGGATCTTGACAGTTCATCAATGTATATAATCAAACTAAACTTTTCATTTTCCTTTGTAGTATGCTGCTATTAGTTCCAAGTCAGATATATTTCTTCTCTTGCTACTTTAGCATATAAAATATGGCCTTGGGAGAACCTTTAATGAAAGTTGCTCGAGAATATGAACACAGGTGAGACCATGGAAAAAGAAAAGCTGAGTTTTGAATTAGACAAAGGTTACTCATTGTGGTTACTCATTGAGGAAATTTTAGAAAGCTCATTGAAAGAAATATTTGTAGATTGTAGGACAGACCACTCTAATCAAGAACAACCACGTAGTCAGGATTTGATGTGACCTGGAATGGGGTGAATTATTTTTGTTCAGCGGGTATTGGAGATAAATTGAGTAAGAATTTCTTATAAAAGCAATAAAGAAACAGAAAAGGAAAAAAAGAAATTCAAGAGAATTTTATAGAATCCCAATAGACTTCTGAACAATTATGAAATTTCTTAAATCATTTTTTGCAATTCGTGGGGTAAGAAAACTTTTCTTAAAAATTTTGGAAGACTGATATTTTTCGGATTTTTGCAAACTATTTTACTATGGTCATTTCCTGATTCTTGTTTTGTTGTATGTTGCCAATTCTCTTTGCTTCGCTACCGCAGAACGTCAACTTTTTAACCGTTAAAAATATCTAAACCTTATAATCTGATCGTCATGTATTGTTTGCAGGTGTTTTTATTTCAAAAAGCTGCTGTCTACAAATGTAACATGGCTGGTAAGCCTGCTGTGGTTACTCGTGTGGTGGACAGTATGACTGACAACCTGAGACCAACCCGTGCAGAAGCAACTGATGTGGCTAATGCAGTACTTGATGGTGAATTATGTTCTATACGATTTTGATTTCTGTGTTATTTAATTTTGTTATTCCAGAATATAAATTCATTTCTTAATTGTATCATGAAGAACTTGCAATTTTCATTCTCAGTCTTGATTTGTTTCAGGAAGTGATGCAATTCTTTTAGGTGCTGAAACTCTTCGAGGATTATATCCTGTTGAGACTATTTCAATTGTGGGTAAAATTTGTTCAGAGGTCAGTCTTTGCTAATGCTCACTAGTGTTAGATCTTTGTTGAGGTGTATGTCTTTATGCTTAGCTTGTGAGGAAGGTTTTGTAAATTTTTTGTTGTGATGGAAATTGATAGGGGCTAGATGCAAAAGGATTTGTCATGCCAATTGAATAATTGCACCAAGGTTTTTCTGCAGTAACTATCTTACATGTAGAGCTGTACCTGATCTCCTTTCTTTGCATAAAGTCTGGTTCTACTTATAAACTTGGGGCAAAGTGGTTTTTCTTTTTTAACATCAGATTTTTGTGGCTTTTTCTGTTGTGATGCTTTTTATAGGGATTCTTAATTCTGGAAGATCTTGAATTTAGGTTTGCATTTCACTTGCTAAGTGACCTGATCAACTTTCTGGTGTCTATTTCAGAAAAACAATGATTATGCCATGGTTAGATAAAGTTTAGACACACATACATACATAGATACATATGTATACATGTATCTATGCATATATGCATGCTTTAGCCTGACTAAGAAAGGGTTATGGTTGCCTTTGTATTGGTCCTTAAGTTCTTTACAACGGCTATAAATTCTTGTTCTAGCTTTTGTGGCGGGCTTCCAGTAACATAATGAATTAATGATAAATGAGAGTCCATTGAAGGTTCAGTAGCTTATTCAATAGGGTCATAAAAAAATGAGGAACGTGTTGGGTGGAATAGAGATAGAAAGAAGCTTTATATGGCTATGATAAGGCAGGTTGGGATGTTTCAGCCAAGTTACGGATATCATGAATGGAGGATTAAATTGCTGTAAGAAGTTGGCAGAAAAGTAGCCTCTTCTTTTATGAAATTATATATTTATTTGTTTTATATCATATTTTCTGAAATGTTTTCAATAAAGCGGGACATGCTCCCTAATGGTTGTGATTGTTAGGGCCACGCTCATATCCTCTCCCTGATTCTGCTTTTTTTTTTATTGCGTTTTTGTTCATGGTAAAATCTGCTTTGCAGGCTGAGAAGGTTTTCAACCAGGATTTGTACTTCAAGAAGACCGTGAAATATGTTGGTGAACCAATGACCCACCTGGAGTCTATTGCTTCATCTGCCGTATGTTCCCCCTTAATGAACCTTAGCTCGCTACCATTTAACGCAGCGTATTTTTCTTCTAATTTACATTTAGTTTAGAAATTAGAGACAATAAGAATGATTTTTTATTGGAAATGTTGTTTAATAAGTTCACTATCATGATCTTGTCTAGGTACGTGCTGCTATCAAGGTTAAGGCTTCTGTTATCATTTGCTTTACTTCATCAGGAAGAGCTGCAAGGTGCTGTTGTGATACAAACTACATATTGGTCTGCCATTTGTTAATTCAATGGTGCATGTTGATTTTTTTCCTTCCACATACATTCATGAGGAATTCTAATATCTTGCATATTATGCACAGATTAATTGCAAAGTATAGGCCTACTATGCCTGTCTTATCAGTTGTTATCCCGCGGCTCAAAACAAACCAACTTCGATGGAGTTTCACTGGGGCTTTTGAGGTAAGTGGGTTTTCTTCAATTCTTTAATATTTATTCTAGATCATGCAAATGAGTTGTTGGAGCAGGATGCTGTTTGCTATTCCGTTTCAACCAAGGTCTGACGAACCGGCCCGTACCGGTCGGTTCGAGCCATATCGGATCGGTCCGGCTTGTAATCGGTACGCCGGAGCCGTGGAAACCGGTACGAGTCAAACTCAGCTGGAGCTGGAGAAGATGAAGAGAAGAAGAGAGAGCGGGGAAGAGAGGGAGGAGAGGCCTCTGCCACCCGCGGAGGACCGGCGGAGGCCGAGGGAGGGCGGGGGAGGGCGCGGCAGAGGCGGCCGCCGCTGCCGCCGCCGCATCCCCAGCCCAGCTCTGGCGGGGAAGAGTGTTCCGGTTCGGGTACCGGTTTAAACCGGTCCGGTAGGCGATCGGTATGCCTACCGGTACCGGTATGGCGAATCTTATTTTTTACTATTATGGTTTCAGACTTTTTTTTTTTTTTGGGGGGGGGGGGGGTGGGGGGATATGAGCTAAACATAGTGGTGTTAAGAAGCTGATGGTGAACCTGTTTTATTCCTTATTTCTTACATCACATTTTAATAGGTTTTTGTTTATTCAAGGCTCTTCGATGCCTTGTATCTGACTACCCAAATTGATGAATGATTATGTTATGGGCAGGCTAGGCAATCACTTATAGTCCGGGGCCTTTTTCCCATGCTCGCGGATCCTCGACATCCGGTAAGTATATATTTTTCCTTTTTATAAGCTTTATTTATTTTACTAGTTTCAGTGCTTTGAAATTAGTACAATTTTCTTGTCAGGTTGCTGGATTCTATGTAAAAAAGTTTCAGGGTATTTATTGTATCACATCATGGTAGTTGATAGCAATTTTAATTCACGTAACTAATACAACAGAAAATAAGATTTTCAACTGCAAGCAAGCAACACTAGCTAAAATGGTTGTTCGACCAAAGGTGTAAGAGGTAGATGGATTATCCAACATCATCGGCGAACTGGTTTGACTATGGGTTATAACAGTTGAAATTTATGGATTTTTTAGAGCTGCAGGCACGTGGGATGCTTGTTTCTGTTCTAGATTAATGTTCACTCGTTCTAAATATTAATTATTCCTGTTACTTTTAGAAAGAAACAGGTCTGCTGATTGATGGCTCTTTTTTCTCTTATATTTAAGCACATTATACGCCTGAGGTTGTGCATATAATTCTCATCAGCTGGAGGTCTGATGTTTTACTTTTTGTGCTTCTGCAGGCTGAGTCTACAAATGCTACCAATGAGTCTGTTCTGAAGGTTGCTCTTGATCACGGCAAGGCCTCTGGTGTGATAAAGTCCCATGATCGAGTTGTCGTCTGCCAGAAAGTCGGGGATGCTTCGGTGGTCAAGATTATCGAGTTAGAGGACTGAACAATAGCAATTCCTGCATGATGGTCCGGTTCAAAGGAGAGCTTGCTGAGATACCTATAATTTATTGAGTGGACACCGAGGCAATTCTTACTCTAGTTAATGCTATTAATACAGCCAACAATATCTGGAGTTGGTTACAATCTTCAAATTGCATGTTGAGTCTCCCTGTCGTGTAGTCTTAGAGAATTGCTATGATGCTTGCTCTTGGAATAATATAGGTTTGGTGCATTGCTGATGGAGTTTTTGGGCATAGTCACCTCGTGGGAGGGACTTGTGCACTGCATTGCATAGGTGAGCGGGCAGGGTATGTTGTGTGCTACCTATGCCACTGGTTCTGGCTCGTGAAATCAAGTCATTCAACATGCCATCTCATCGACATGGCTTGATTTCCCACCTCAGGGCTTTTGAAATCTTGGTTAGAGGCAGTGTTTTATTTTGAGTCTCCCGAATTCATGTTAAATGGTTTGGGAGGGTTTGGTGATCCAAATCCAAATGGGATCATTAAGATGTTTTTAGATTATTGGTGAAATAATTTGATCTTTGTTGAAAGATTTTCTGGCATCACTCAGTAATTTAATAGGTATTTAATGGAAATCTAAAATCTTTGCTCGCATAGTGCCTAAAATGTTTTTGACATATTTTATAAAAATATATTATTAATTTTATAAATTATTAAATCTGTAAAAAAATATTAATTATTATTATAGAATTAATTTTTTATTTGTATGTATAGTATATTGTTATTTTAATATTAATATTTATTTGACTATGAAAATAAGTTGAATTGAAGTAATATATTAAATAATTTTATATTATAAATATAAAGAATAATAATATATGTTTGTTGTAATTTAAAAGTATAATTGAACATTAATATATCTATAATATGATTAATAATTGATTATAATATGTTATATATCTTAAATACTATATATGTAATATACTATAGTGTAGCATGGTATGATATAATATAATTTTATAAAAATCATCTAATAGTTTATTAAGTTTGTATTTATATCTAATTAATTAAAGGAATTTGTATACCTCATGAAAAATTAAAATTGTCATGAGTGAGGAGGATGTAAACATTTTCTGATGCTATGATATATAAGATTATTTTAATTTTTTTTGATGTGGGCATTTGGATTAAACTTCAGAATGATAAGGATAGATTTTTCTTACTAGTGCGTGTAAAATATAATTTATCTCTAATTTAATATAATTTATTTTTTATAAAATTGATAAAATATATTAATGATATATTAATAAATTAATTTTTATAGATGGATTGAGAGGTATTTTTGTTTTTAAATTTTAGTCCAAGATCTATGTTTTGAAGTGATTTTAGAAACTCATCTTCAAGAATGAATTTCCCATCATCAAGGTTGGGTGATGATTTGAGAATGAGGGTGATTTGAGATCTTATAAAGGAGCATTATTTTTCAACATATCTCATATTTTCTACCCACATCATCTTAAATTTTGGAGTCATCACCTTATGCTAAACACCCCAACATGTTTTACCTCATCAGTGACATGCTTTAGCTGAGAAGTTGACCGGTACTAATAGCATATGCAGTGCTTGCATCGGCAAATTGATAGATGCTTTGGTTATGGTGTGCAAAGATGATATGATTTTACTTTATAAATGGTTTTAGATCTATAGTGTTGTCGCTAAATTCTGAACTTGATTGAACCTGATTTGAGGTCGGTAAGAACCGAACTGAGTGAGGTTGGATGAGATTGAGATGAGGAACTGGTCACCTCAAGTCCACTTGTCGAAAAGTTTTTGGTGGAAGATTTTTCGATGTTTAAGTCAGAATAGTAGATTAACATTATGGAATGGAGAAAATTTATTGAGTGGAATTTTCAAATAAACTTAAGGATTTTCGGGCTACCTCTTTATATAGGGTAGAACATTGATTCGTTATCTGATTTGGCGCGCTGTGTTTTAATTGTATGGTAATGGTTGATATATATTTACAATATAGTAACTGTCTCGTGCGAGCAGCACATAATGATAATTATCCTGACCATCGCATTAAATGTGGTGTCGCCATAACTGTTGTTTTTTATTAGCACCATACCTCAATTTTCACAAAAGCTGTTCATCTCGGTTAAGACCGAGCTCAAAGATGGTCTAATATTTCTCCTATTACATAGGAATATGCGATTTCTCTTACCCGATCTCATTAGATGCTTATTTTGTTCTCAATATTAGAAGAGGCAAGCCAAAAAAAAAACTCGGGATGTTTCAAAAATGATGCAAGAGTGCGTAATATATATATACAAGTATGCTACCACTTGCCCTACCAGATCACCAGGCTAATGCGGCGGTTGCCTGGTTGGAGATTGGTTTGGTACACGGGCAAATTGCTGATGTCAATGAGATACATCAGTATGGATCCCAACACCGATCGGAGGAGGGGGAGCTGCCACTGGCACTCCGCGAGTTGTTGTATTTTGACTTATTGGGTGTATTCGTACACGCATTATATTGAAGCACTTGCTTTAAGAAAAAAAAATGGTGATGTCAATCAGGCCTGGCAATTGCTTGGCAATTATATTGGATTGCTAAGCGTTGATTAGCTTTTTTTCCACATTACACATTGACAGAATATATATTGTGATGAGCGTAATAGCGGTGGTATTTCAGCTGTTCATTTTGAACCCAGGCTAGTCGGTTAGTATTGTCATAGTTGCTACAGTCGTCATATGCAACTACATTATTGATTCATGTAACTTTGTCACATTTTAGGACCTCACTTAAAATAGCTAGCCGAAAGGTATTATCTAGGTTTTTTGATCTTGTATAAGTACCCCAAGATCTAGCCATAACCGATATAGGACTAAACACACGCCCGCACGGGTCTTCACATACTCTTTTCATTTAAGGCTCTGACGCTTTGTCAGGCTAAGGGTTCAAATCAATTTAAATCTAAAACACCATGATCGGCCCCATGGTCAGTCCTAATGGATCTGTGCTGCAGTGTCCCCCTAGTTCACATAGGTTATGGGCCAGATCCTTTCTAATATCATTTGTCACATTCTAGGATCTCACCTAAAAATGGCTAGCCGGAAGGTATTATTTGTATATTTTGATTCTATATAAGTATCCAAGATTTATCTAGCACATAACTGATGTGGGACTAAACACACACCTGCACGGATCCCTCACTGTTGGGGGAAAAATGGATTGCCCGAAGCACATGGATGCATCGCTGGCACGTGATGACGGCGCTATGGCAGCAACCCTTAAGGCGCCCGACCTCAAGGCGTCCGACCCCAGCGCGCCCGGACCTCAGAGCTCACAGCCTTGCGGCTTTGATCGACCTTAAGTCCGAAGAAACCCAGTCAAAGAATGAAGCAGACCTCTCCATTCCACCGAGAATCAAGCTCCTCTCCTTCTCTCCCAGGACCTAATCCGCGTTCTCCGCCTGAGCGACTGGTCAACAATTAAATGCACACGATCTCCACAGACCTTCAGCTTACTCAAATCTCAGGCTATCCGCGGCAACTAGTTGACTCACTCAACTCCATCCAGTCACCCACGGCAACTCATTAATTCATACGATCATGCCCAATCATGACGGTAACTCATTAATTCGCCCAGTCACATCATAGGTAACCCTGCACTCCTCTATGAAAAGGGAATTTCTTCCTCTTTAAAGAAGACTTTTAGACCTTGCTTGCAATCTCTCTCCCTTTCTCCACAAAAGCTTCCTCTGACTTAAGCATCGGAGGGCCGGCGCCGGAAACCCCGGCCACCGACTTTTTGGCAGGTCCCTCGGAGGACGTAGCCCGCCGACGCAACACCCGCCAGAGCTCCTCCTCCTCAGCCAGTGGTCACCCCCGGGTCTAATTTCCAACAACAGTTGGTGCTAGGAGGAAGGGCCGAGTCTGATCATGAAGCTAAGGAGCAAAGGAGCCTCTAACGCCTCCCGCCACCGCGCACCAAGTCCTGGACGCTCAGTCCAGAACTCACCGCCAAGGCCTCTGGCGGATCCAGTCCCTAAAGTCCAACCAGAGCAGTTCAACACCCTGGTGCAGCAAGTTCAAGCCTTGGCTACCGCAGTCCAAGGCCTGCAACTCGTGGAGGCCCCTCCTATGCCGCCTCCACAGGTTCAGATCCAATCGGTGCTCCCTCCGGATGAACCGGTTCTCCAAGGCCAAAATCCCCATGACTCCTCGAGGGTCAACAACGGAGAACGACACGGCTACCAGGATTCAACCCGGGCGTCTCCTCGGAGAGAACCACTAGGGAGGAACCCGGATAGACGGCCACAGCCCTCAGAGGCCGAGTCAGCTCCAGGCAAACCAACACCGGAGCAGACCACCGTGGCAATCCCCCAGGTGGGAAACTCGATAGGAAGGTCGAGAAACTCGAGCGGCAGATTGAGGCGCTCCACAACTAGAAGGCAAGGCGCGAGGGTGACTTTGAGTTCTCCACCAAGTCACCCTTCTTCCGCCAGATCGAGGATGAATCGGTCCCACCAAGGTTCAAAATGCCTCAGGTAGAGCCCTACAATGGGACTACCGACCCCCTTGCCCACCTGTGAAGCTACTGGGCCCTCATGGCACTGCAAGGGTCCTCGGAGGCCGTGCTCTGCAAGGCCTTCCCTGCAACACTCTGAGGAACAGCTCGACTTTGGTTCTCTGGACTGAAGCCGAGCACCGTGTCCTCCTTCGAACAGCTCGGCAGGCAGTTTGCCACTAACTTTGCTGCCAGCCGACCCTAGCGGCGAACGTCGGACTCCCTCCTCGATATCAAACAAAAGGAGGGAGAGTCTCTTAAGGACTACATCGACCGTTTCACCACTGCGACCTAGAAGGTTTGCGAGTTCGATCAGTCGATCGCCATGTCCGCACTGAAGACAGGAGCTCGGTCCTACAGGTTTCTCTTCTCCATTGAGAAGAATTTTTCCGCCGACTTCACCGAGATGCTGGCCCGAGCTCGGAAGTATGCGAAGGCCGAGGAGGCCATCGCTTCCAGGCGGGGCGCTGCCGAGCAGGTCTCGAAGAAGCAGAAAAGGAGCTGCGAGGAGCACGGCCGCTCGAGAAGTCAGTCCCCCGCCGAGAGAAGAATCTACCTCGTCTAAGGAGTCCACCTCGACAGCGGGCACAGCTGTGGAGTGATTGATTATAACCCTATTTGATTTTGATGAGCTCAAAGCATTTGAGTATATCTTATGTTTACTAATGAATTCAATCTAGTGTTTCAGTGAAATCTTGTAAATTTATGGTTAAGTGTCTCTAGATTTGGTTCAAGACATTTTGGATAAGTTAAGAAGTCAATTGAACCAAAGTCTGAGACTCGAGTCGACTCCGGGATATTACGAGTCGACTCCAAGCGTATCAGAAGCACTGGCACAGGCTCGAGTCGACTCCGGACATTACGAGTCGACTCCGACTGAGAACAGACAGACGAACAGAAAGTAAACTCAAAACCTGTCAGCGAGTCGACTCCTGAAGAGCGCGAGTCGACTCCGATGCTTGCCGAGTCGACTCCAGTAGTATGAGTCGACTCCAGGGAGTTACAGACAGAAAGTCAGAGAAGTATTTTGACCCTGAGAGCCGAGTCGACTCCTGAGGAACGCGAGTCGACTCCGATGGTTGGCAGGTCGACTCCAAAGGAAGCAAGAGTCGACTCTCAGTGTATACAAGGCAAAAGTCAGAGAGCAACTTTCGGACACTGAGAGCCGAGTCGACTCCCGCAAAGCCGAGTCGACTCCGAGACAGCGCGACCCCAAAAAGACAGAAGACAGTATTTTTCTCTGAGACGCGAGTCGACTCCAAGACAGTTCGAGTCGACTCCAAGGCAGCGCTACTCCAAAAAGACAGAAGACTGTTTTCGGATACTGAGAGCCGAGTCGACTCCGAACAGTTCGAGTCGACTCCAAGACTGCACGAGCCAAAAGACAGAAGATCGGGAGTTCGGGCTCTGAGCGCCGAGTCGACTCCCAGAATTCCGAGTCGACTCGAGTGAGCCAAGTTGAAGAATACTCTATGGATTCCTTGGGATGAGCCGACTCCAAAAGTGCCAGGTCAGCTCCAGACTTTGGGGAGTCGACTCCGGGTTAAGTCGAGTCGACTCCCAGTCGAGAAGCACTTTAATTCAAATCCGGAACAGTTGCCGAGCCGACTCCAGAAAAGCATGAGTCGACTCCTGCTACAGCCGAGTCGACTCCAGATCGCGCGAGTCGACTCCGATCCCAACGGACACATTGTCAGGATGTGCAGAATGTGCAGAACGGCTAGTAAAGTGTGTCTAACGGCTAGTTTCCGTGGGAATGGCTTAAATAGCCACAGAGACTGTAGCAAGTAGAGAAGTAACATTCCTTTCAAAGAAAACACAATCTTCATCTGCCAAAGGATTTCAACGGAAAAGAAGGAAGAGAGCCATTAACTCCATTCAACCAACTCTTCCCAGCATTAAAGAAGTCTCCTTCTGCCTTCAAGTCTTCAAGACATTCAAGAGGAGACCCAAAGTTCAGAAGCCCTCCACTACATCATCATAAACTTTTTGAGGGCTCTTAACTTTTCTATTATTATATTGCTGAATATCTGCTTTTTAGAAGCTGTATTTTTCTCTTTGTTCTTTCTTCCATTTGGTCTTACTTGATTCAATCAGGGGATTGAATCAAGGGTGTAAAGGTTTGTTGGTGAGCCTAGGTTGAAACCAACGTGTAAGGGTTCGATTGTGATCCCGGAAAAACAATCGGGTGGTTCTAGTCGGTGAGCCTGGAAAACCGACCGAGTTCGTTGTGACCTCGTAAAACAACAAGTTGGTTGTGAGCTTGTAAAACAACCGGCTGTAATCCGAGGGGTTATAGTGAATTCCCAAGTGAGGCTTGGGGAGTGGACGTAGGAGCAAGGGTTAGCTCCGAACCACTATAAAATCTTGTGTTTGTGATTGCCTTTCTCTCTTACTTTCATTTCATTCACTGCACATAGCATCTAATTAATCAACTTGCAAAAAGTATTAATTAGTATCCACACATTTAATTGCAATAATTATTTTAAAACCCAATTCACCCCCCCTCTTGGGTTGTCTATCTGGGCAACAAGTGGTATCAGAGCCTGAACTCTACCCAAAGAGTAAAAGATCAAAATGACAACCCCATTTGGATCTTCCACATTGAGGGCCAGTCCACACAAGACCCCATTCTTTAATGGATCCGACTACTCATATTGGAAGGCTAGGATGAGAATATTTATCCAAGCCCAAGACTATGAGATGTGGACCAATACTAAATGGACCATACATCCCATCCATCTATGTAGAGGGTGTCACTGTACCCAAACTTGAAAAGGATTGGGATGACAATGACATAGGAAGGCACAACTAATGCCAAAGCATGAATGTGCTTTATTGCTTAGATAGAAATGAATTCAATAGAGTCTCTACTTGCAATTCTGCAAAAGAGATTTGGGATAGACTTGAAGTGACCCACGAGGGCACAATCAAGTCAAAGAATCCAAAATAAATATATTAGTTCATAAGTATGAATTATTTAAATGGATTCTAATGAAACAATCACTTGCATGTTCACTAGATTTACTGACATTGTCAATGGCCTAAAAAGCCTTGGCAAAAATTACTAACAGTGAGCTTGTCAGGAAGATTCTTCGCTGTCTACCAAGGTCATGGGAAGCCAAGGTGACGGCAATCCAAGAAGCCAAGGACTTGAACAAGCTTCCACTTGAGGAGCTTCTTGGATCCCTAATGACGCACGAGCTCACAATGAAACAACACAGCGAAGAAGAGTCCTCTCACAAGAAAAAGGTAATAGCTCTCAAATCTACTTCTTCTACAAGGAATTTATCTTGCAGTAGCAGCAGTGAAGAAGAAGATCATGAGGGAGATGATGATGAGGCTCTTCTCGTACGTAAGTTCAGAAATTCATCAACCGAAAGAAGTCCTTTCATCAAAGGAGAGGCCCCTCAAGTTCCTATCACAAGGATAAAGGTAAGGAAAGGAAAATGAGGGATCGGATGTTATGATGTAAGAAGCCGGGCACTTCAGAGCTGAGTGTCCTTTGCTGAAGAAGGAGCAAGTACAAGAAAAAGAAAGTCCTCGTCTCCACCCTATCGGACTCCGATACATCATCATCATCATCGGATGAGGAACAAGAAGAAAAGGCCAATCTTGCTTTATGGCAAACAATGAGGTAACATCGAAACACATTTAGATTTTACTTTGATGAATTATATGATGCGCTTTCAATGAATTAATGGATGAATATAAGACAATAAACCTTAAAATAAAGAGCTAAAACTAACCAATCAATCTCACCTCCATAATATGATAAATTAGTTAAGGATAAGATTTATCACTAAAGAAAATTAGAACTTAAGACAAGCAACCAAATCTTAATTCAAAAAACTAATACCTTAACTAAAGATAACGAAAAACTGAACAAGAAATTTAGAACTTAAAAAATAAACAAACTATTGAGAAGTCTCACAAAAGACTAAATGACTAAAAACAGAAAAACAAAAATTGACACTAGAACTTGAAAAGTACAAGCCTTTTGTAGAAAAATTTACATATAGCTCAGAAAAATTAGAAATGATACTTAATAGTCAACGAGCTGTATTCAATAGAGCTGGTTTAGGGTATAAACCTAAAAATAAGCAAAAACTCCTTAGTAATTTCTTTGTTAAAGCAGGGAAAGTAAAACTAAGAAAATAACATGTTTTTGCTGTGGAACATTAGGACATAAAGCAAATGTGTGATTATAGAAAAGGAAAAACTAAAAGAAAAATTAAAAGGGTTTGGGTTCCAAAAGGAACCAACATTACTAACCATGAAGGACCCAAGAAAACTTGGGTACCTAAAATTGTATGATTTGCTTGTGTAGGAGTGTCTTGCAGCCAAGGTCGACAAAAATTGTTGGTACTTGGATAGTGGCTGCTCAAGACACATGACGGGTGACAAGGATCAATTCTTCACCCTTGAAGCTAAGAAGGGAGGTGCTGTGACTTTTGGAGACAATAACCAAGGTCACATCATTGGTATAGGTAAAGTACAAATTACCCCTTCAACCTTTATTGATAATGTTCGATATGTTGATGGTCTTAAGCATAATCTACTTAGCATTAGTCAATTGTGTGATAGAGGTTTTGATGTTTTGTTCAAACCATCCTATGCATCATAACCAACTCAAATGACAATAGTTTAGTTTTTAAAGGAATAAGACGTGGGAATGTGTATTGTAGACCTTGAGGATCTTGCCAAACATAACCCATGTTTAGTTGTTAATGAAACTAAGGATAATGATGCTAGTTGGTTATGGCACCGTAAGTTAGGTCATGCAAGCATGGACACAATATCAAAACTAGTTAAAAGAGATTCCGTGATAGGTTTGCCAAAACTAAAGTTTGAAAAGAATAAAATATGTGAAGCTTGTCAATATGGCAAACAATCAAGGAACTCCTTTAAATCATAAATTGTGTCTCTACCTCTAGACCTCTAGAACTACTACACATGGATCTATTCGGACCAACTAGAACCACAAGTCTAGGTGGAAATAAATATGGTCTAGTTATTGTAGATGATTATTCTAGATACACTTGGGTCATGTTCTTAGCTCATAAAGATCAAGCATTTTCAGTTTTAAGAAATTTCATAAGGAAGTAACAAATGCTAGAGATACTTCAGTCATAGCTATTAGAAGTGACCATGGAACCGAATTTGAAAATCATTTATTTGATGAGTTTTGTAGTAAAAAGGGGATAACTCATAATTTTTCTGCACCTAGGACACCACAACAAAATGGAGTTGTGGAAAGAAAAATAGAACTCTAGAGGAAATGGCTAGAACCATGTTATGTGAAAGTAACCTCCCTAAGTACTTTTGGGGAGAAGCCATCAATACCTCATGTCATATATTAAATAGAGTTTTATTGAGACCCATTATAAAGAAAACACCTTATGAACTTTGGAAAAACAGAAAACCAAAAGTAAACTATTTTCATGTCTTTGGATGTAGGTGTTTTGTTCATAATAATGGGAAAGATAATCTAGGAAAATTTGACTCTAAATCTGATGAGGGTATATTTTTGGGGTACTCTACAACTAGTAAAGCCTATAGAGTCTTTAATAAAAGAACCCTAGTTATAGAAGAATCATACATGTTGTTTTTGATGATTCTAGTGATATCTCTTCTAGCAAGAGAGTTAATCTTGATGATGATGCTGAAATTCTTGAAGAAAAGATTGATGAGATGACATTACAAGATGATGAACAAAAATTAATTGGAAATGCATCATCAAGCCAAGAGGCTATTGTGGATCATGGGCTGACTAAGGCTTGGAGGTATGCTCACGGGCATCCTAAGGAATTAATTTTAGATGATCCATCTCAACCTGTTAGGACTAGAGCATCTCTTAGGAACTTAAATAATCATCTAGCTTTTGTCTCACATTTTGAGCCCAAACACATAGAAGAAGCTGAAAAAGATGTAAATTGGATAAATGCAATGCAAGAAGAATTAAACCAATTTACTAGAAACAAGGTATGGAATCTAGTTGAACGACCTCTGAATATTCAATTATAGGTACCAAATGGATATATAAAAAAAACTTGATGAAAATGGAATTGTAATAAGGAATAAGGCTAGACTAGTAGCAAAGGGTATAATCAAGAAGAAGGTATAGATTTTGATGAAACCTTTGCTCCTGTAGCTAGACTTGAGGCAATTAGATTATTATTAGCATTTGCATGCTCTAAGGATTTCAAATTATTTCAAATGGATGTAAAAAGTGCATTTTTAAATGGGTATATTAATGAGGAGGTGTATGTACAACCTCCTGGTTTTGAAAATCATCAATACCCTAATCATGTGTATAAACTGAACAAAGCACTTTATGGTTTGAAACAAGCACCTAGAGCATGGTATGAAAGACTTAGCAAATTTCTACTAGAACATGAGTTCTCTAGGGAAATGTAGATACAACACTGTTTCTAAAGAAGAAAAACAAAGATATGTTATTAGTGCAGATTTATGTTGATGATATTATTTTCGGTGCTACTAACAATCGCCTCTGCGAAGAATTTGCTGACTTGATGCAGAGTGAGTTTGAATGAGCATGATGGGAGAGCTGAACTATTTCCTCGGGCTTCAAATCAAACAATCAAGAAGGGATCTTCATCAATCAAGCTAAATACATCAAGGAGATGCTTAAGAAGTTTGATATGGAGGGAAACAAGTCAATCAGCACACCCATGAGCTCATCATGCAAATTAGACCAAGATGAATCAGGTAAATCTGTAGATCAAAAGTGTATAGAGGTATGATAGGATCTTTATTGTATCTCACTGCAAGTAGACCTGATATCATGTTTAGTGTATGCATGTGTGCTAGATATCAGTCTAATCCTAAGGAATCTCATCTAATTGCAGTCAAGAGAATCTTTAAATACCTAATAGGAACAAAAATATAGGTTTATGGTATTCTAAAGAATCTAGCCTGAACTTAATAGGATACACAGATTCAGACTTTGCTGGTTGTAAACTTGATAGAAAAAGCACCAGCGGGTCATGTCAATTCCTAGGAGAAAACTTAATCTCATGGTTTAGCAAGAAACAAAACTCGGTTGCATTATCTACTGCTGAAGCTGAATATGCTGCCGGGAGTTGTTGTGCTCAAATCATGTGGATCAAACAACAATTGGAAGATTATGGCATTAAACAAGATAAAATTCCATTAATTGTGATAATACAAGTGCCATTAATCTAACTAAAAATCCAATTCAGCATTCAAGAACTAAACATATTGAGATAAGACATCACTTCATAAGAGATCATGTACTGAATGGTGATGTGACACTTCAATTTGTTTGCACTGATGATCAATTAGCTGATATCTTCACAAAACCCTTGAGTGAAGAGAGATTTAGTGTGCTTAGGAGAGGATTAGGAGTGATTGATCCATCCTAGTGATGTTCTCTTCTAGTTCATTGATTTTGATGATTAGATTGTGTTAAAATAGAGTTTCTCATCTATGATCATCAAATCAGATCATAACTTAGTGATTGTCCCTTGTTGGTACGAAAATAGCATGATTTTTAGGTGCGTGCCAGAGTTCGAGTCGACTCGAGTAAGTTTCAGAGTCGGCTCATAACGGGGAGTCGACTCGCACATAGACGGGAGTCGACTCGAGTCGATGGCAGCATAAGGGAGTCGACTCGCACATAACGGGAGTCGAACTCGAGGTCGATCGATGGCAGCATAGGGGAGTCGACTCGCGCATATTTTGGAGTCGACTCGAGGTCGAGTCGACTCGCGACTTACAGGAGTCGACTCGCGGTCGGGATCCGAGTTTTTAACCCTAATCCAAGCGTTTAATCAACACTTCTATTCACCGCCTCCACTGTTCAAAACCCTAGAGCCGTCTCCTATCGTCTCCGACCGTCGTTAGGGTTTTTTCCGTCGACCTTCTTCCGTCCTTAGGTTTTACCCCATCCCTAGGTCAATGCCTCGTAAAGTCGTTGTCCCAAGCCGGAAGAGGCCCCAACCCGCGAGCGGCACCGAGCGACGGTCCAAAGCTCGGAACGATCCCGTGAGGCCACAACCTCCGGTTCGTTCCCCGCCGAGGCCGGTTCCCTCGCGACCGTGCGCCGGGAAGGCGGTCTCCACCGGGAGATACGTCAACTTTGACTATCTCTCCCGGGAGGGCTTCACATAGGAGAGAGGTTGAGGGCCCAGGTTTAGAGTTCTTTTGTTCTTAGATCTCCCCACATACCCAGGTCTAGTTAGGGAGTTCTATGGAACGTGCATAGGGGCAATGGGGGATAGAGGGAACCGTAGCGGGTGTCCCATTATTTATTTCGGAGGATTTCATAGCTCAAATCCTCCATCTTCCCCAAGTAGGGGTATTCCTACACACCCGAGGATAGGACTGAGGCCCTTACGGCCATTTTAGGGAGTCCACCCCAGTCCCCACTAGATGAGGTGTCCGCTAGCTCACTTTCAGTTGAGATGCGGCTCCTCTGAGCATTATTTCTAGGACCTTTCCTAAGACCGGCCGTTTTGATTTTGTGTCTGAGAGGGACCTAGCCCTCATGTATCTACATTCTCCAGGACACCCTATTAACTTCCCAAGATGATCTATAGATACCTATGTGAGCCACTAGACAGACCTAGGCTCACCCTTCCTTATGGGATGATGTACACCTATCTTTAGGGAGTCCGAGATCCCATTCCTGAGGGGGAACCCTCTCGCGCATTGCGATGGACAGATCGCATGGGTGAGGGAACCCTACACAGGATGGGTTTCATAAGGTAGAGGGAACTGGGTCAGGAAACCATCTCCTCCACACCTACTACCAGACTCCCCAGTCCTGACCCTGATTCAGACTTCCACCTTTCCTCCACCTTCCCTCCACCTCAGCACCTCCACCTCAGCCGGACCCTCCTCCTCAGCTCCACCCACTCAGCCGATGGAGGTCCGGATTTCTCCTGAGCAGCTCCGGGAGTTGCGGCAGGAGATTGTACGAGATCTTCGGGACGACCTCTGAGGGAGCTCCGAGGTCCAGCCACTGCCCCTCTTCTGCATTGGTTCCCTCCTTCAGCCGTGACCGAGATGACGGCTCATCTGAGGGAGAGATCTTCAATGTCAGAAGCCTGATACAAGCCCAGTTCTCCAACATGAGCGATGTCACAAGCAACACAAGGAAGATGCGAGATGACATCCGACACGACATGGGCACCTATCAGGGGGCCGAGCGCTTGGCGAATGTTGATCGCCAAGCTGGACACACTCCAGGAGACTCTGACGAGCTCTCCACGACCACAGTAGGGCCACCTCGGCATCATCACAGCCTAGGGAACGTCACATGGGGTCAGTCTACTCATGGAACAATCAGACTGAGAGGAGCCACATCCTCCTCGAGGAAGCCCTAGCTTATTTTTATTTTGACATGTATTTACTGCTTTACTTTTGTATTCACAAATGTACTACTATACATCAATACAATGAGTAGACAATTTTCTTCAAATTGTGCAATTGATCTCTAATTGCTTGTGTGTCTGCTTCTTCCTTTTTGATGATGACAAAAAGGGGGAGAAATATATTGAATAGACATGTAAAAGAAAATTTTAAAACACACAATAATTTGTTCTTAGTGGATTCGATACCTCGAGGCTCATTATCTCTCTGTTGGGGCTCCTAATGGAGTAATCTCCAGAATCTATTCAAGGGATATTCGGAGATTAGTTGAATCATACTCAAGAACAAATTGACAGATTTTCCTCTAAAAACCAAAAATTTAAGTTCAAAAGCTTCAATGCACTAAAAGAAAATTCAGAGAATCAAAACAAAGTTGAATGCATATGTTGAGGGGGAGAATCTGAATTTTTAAGAAAGCAAAATCATTAAATATATATAAGCCAAACAATTGATTGCATGACATGAAGGCTTATATAATTCCAAATGAAAGGGGGAGCTTTAACTTCAAAATTTATTGTTTCACACCTTTCAAGTTGGATAAATTAAAATAACCAGACACTTGAATTCATTTAAAATTTTATTTTTTGTGTGAGCAATTCACTTTACATATACTCAATGTTTTGTCATCATCAAAAAGGGGGAGATTGTGGAGTGATTGATTATGACCCTATTTGATTTTGATGAGCTCAAAGCATTTGAGTATATCTTATGTTTACTAATAAATTCAATCTAGTGTTTCAGTGAAATTCTGTAAAATTATGGTTAAGTGTCTCTAGATTGGTTCAAGACATTTTGGATAAGTTAAGAAGTCAATTTGAACTAAAGTCTGAGACTCGAGTCGACTCCGGAAGATTATGAGTCGACTCCAAGCGTATCAGAGGCACTGGCACAGGCTCGAGTCGACTCCTATGCATTACGAGTCGACTCCGACTGAGAACAAACAGACGAACAGAAAGGTACAACTCAAAACCTGTCAGCGAGTCGACTCCTGAAGAGGGCGAGTCGACTCCGATGCTTGCCGAGTCGACTCCAGGCTAGTATGAGTCGACTCCAGGAGTCACAGACAGAAAGTCAGAGAAGGTATTTTAGACCCTGAGAGCCGAGTCGACTCCTGAGGAACGCGAGTCGACTCCGATGGTTGGCAGGTCGACTCTCAAGGAAGCAAGAGTCGACTCTCAGTGTAATACAAGGCAAAAGTCAGAGAGCAACTTTCGGACACTGAGGGCCGAGTCGACTCCCGCAAAAGCCGAGTCGACTCCGAGACAGCGCGACCCCAAAAAGACAGAAGACAGTATTTTGTCTCTGAGACGCGAGTCGACTCCAAGAAAGTTCGAGTCGACTCCAAGCAGCGCTACTCCAAAAAGACAGAAGACTGTTTTTCGGATACTGAGAGCCGAGTCGACTCCGGAACAGTTCGAGTCGACTCCAAGACTGCACGAGCCAAAAGACAGAAGATCGGGAGTTCGGGCTCTGGAGCGCCGAGTCGACTCCCCAGAATTCACGAGTCGACTCGAGTGAGCCAAGTTGAAGAATACATCTATGGATTCCTTGGGATGAGTCGACTCCAAAAGTGCCAGGTCAGCTCCAGACTTTGGGGAGTCGACTCCAGGATAAGTCGAGTCGACTCCCAGTCGAGAAGACCACTTTAATTCAAATCCGGAACAGTTGCCGAGCCGACTCCAGAAAAGCATGAGTCGACTCCTGCTACAGCCGAGTCGACTCCAGATCGCGCGAGTCGACTCCGATCCCAACGGACATATTGTCAGGATGTGCAGAATGTGCAGAACGGCTAGTAAAGTGTGTCTAACGGCTAGTTTCCGATGGAAATGGCTTAAATAGCCACAGAGAACTGTAGCAAAGTAGAGAAGTAACATTCCTTTCAAAGAAAACACAATAACTTCATCTGCCAAAGGGATTTCAGCGGAAAAGAAGGAAGAGAGCCATTAACTCCATTCAACCAACTCTTCCCAGCATTAAAGAAGTCTCCTTCTGCCTTCAAGTCTTCAAGACATTCAAGAGGAGACCCAAAGTTCGAGAAGCCCTCCACTACATCATCATAAACTTGTTTGAGGGCTCTTAACTTTTCTATTATTCATATTGCTGAATATCTGCTTATTTAGAAGCTGTATTTTTCTCTTTGTTCTTTCTATCCATTTGGTCCTTACTTGATTCAATCAGGGGATTGAATCAAGGGTGTAAAAGGTTTGTTGGTGAGCCTAGGTTGAAACCAACGTGTAAGGGTTCGATTGTGATCCCGGAAAAACAATCGGGTGATTCTAGTCGGTGAGCCTGAGAAAACCGACCGAGTTCGTTGTGACCTCGTAAAACAACAAGTTAGGTTGTGAGCTTGTAAAACAACCGGCTGTAATCCTAGGGGTTATAGTGAATTCCCAAGTGAGGCTTGGGGAGTGGAAGTAGGAGCAAGGGTTAGCTCCGAACCACTATAAAATCTTTGTGTTTGTGATTGCCTTGTCATCTCTTACTTTCATTTCATTCACTGCACATAGCATCTAATTAATTAACTTGCAAAAAGTATTAATTAGTTATCCACAGACATTTTAATTGCAATAATTATTTTAAAACCCAATTCACCCTCCCTCTTGGGTTGTCTATCTGGGCAACAACAGCCTCGACCGAGATCCCCACCTCAGCAGCAGATGCCCCTGGGAAGGTACGAGAACTACACTCCGCTCAATACACCCCGGGCAGACATCCTCATGGAGATAGAAGGTCGAGACTATCTCCAACCTCCACCCCCGATGCGGGAGTCAGAACTCCGACGCCACTTCAGGAAGTACTGCCGCTTCCACCGAGACTACGATCACGACACAGAGGAGTATTTTCGACTCCAGGATGAGATCGAGGCACTCATTCGCCGTGGGGTGCTCAACCGGTTCGTGCAGAACCGGCGTGATGAAAGGAGGCTGGTGGAAAATGCTGCGCCGCCCGAAGATCCAAATGACAACAGGCCCATCGCTGGCACCATCAACACTATAGGAAGAGGCCCGGCTGAAGGGAGCTCGGCTGGAGAATTGATCAGGAGAAGGACCCCTCCAAAGCGTCAACGCACTTTTGAAGTTATATCGTTCTCGGGCGAGGACTTAAAAGGAGTTAAGACTCCTTATGATGACGCTGTGGTCATCTCCATGGTTATAAATAATTTTGATGTAAAGCGTGTTTTGGTTGATAATGGAAGCTCAGCAAACATTTTGTATTATGATGCCTTCCAAAAAATGAGAATGACAGAAGGCCAGCTCCGGAGAACGAATGCTCCACTGGTCGGATTCACCGGAGACTCAGTCTCGGTTGAAGGTGAGATTAGCCTACTTGTCACGATCGGGCTCGCCCCTTGGGAGAGCACCGTGAGGATGGATTTCCTTGTGGTCCGCCTGTCCTCGGTCTACAACGCCATCCTTGGACGACCAGGGCTCAACGCTCTTCGAGCCATGGTCTTGACGTACCATCTGCTCGTGCGGTTCCCTACCGAGCAAGGAGTAGGCGAGGTTCGTGGGCGAGCAGCGGCCGAGGAGGTGGACAAACTCTTCGAAGCCGGCTTCATCCGAGAGGTCTCCAACCCCGACTGGCTTGCCAACGTGGTCTTCGTAAAAAAAACTAATGAAAAATGGCGCATGTGTGTGGACTACACCGATTTGAACAAAGCTTGTCCAAAAGACAGCTTTCCCCTCCCCAGGATCGACCAGCTCGTCGACTCTACCTCGGAACACCAGCTACTGACCTTTGTGGACGCCTTCTCGAGGTACAATCAGATCTGAATGGCACCTGAGGACGAGGAGAAGACGACCTTCATCATCGACAAGGGCCTCTACCGCTACAAAGTGATGCCGTTCGGGTTGAAGAATGCCGGAGCGACATATCAAAGGCTGGTCGGCCAGGTCTTTAAAGACCAAATAGGCCGAAACATGGAGGTCTATGTAGACGACATGCTGGTGAAGAGCCAGACAGCGGAGCATCACATCGCCGATCTCAATGAAGCATTCTCTACCCTCAGGAAGTACCAAATGAAGCTCAACCCCACCAAGTGTGCCTTCGGAGTTACCTCGAGCAAGTTCCTCAATTTTGTGGTAACTGTGGAGTGATTGATTATAATCCTATTTCATTTTGATGAACTCAAAGCATTTGAGTATATCTTATGTTATAATAATGAATTCAATCTAGTGTTTCAGGCAAATATTTGTGAATTTATGTTTAAGTGTCTCTAGCTTTGGTTCAATATAGTTTAGCTAAGTATGAAACTCAGTTTGAACCAAAGTCTGAAGCTCGAGTCGACTCCGGAAGATTACGAGTCGACTCCAAGTGTTTCAGAAGTTCTGGCACATGCTCGAGTCGACTCCGGTACACTACGAGTCGACTCCGACTGAGAACTGACAGAAGGACAGAAAGTTGATTTTCAGACCCTGTCAGCGAGTCGACTCCAGAAGGGTTCGAGTCGACTCCGATGGTTGCCGAGTCGACTCCCGACGTTTCCGAGTCGACTCCAAAGGGTAACAGAAGAAAGACAGAACGATGTATTTTAGACCCTGCAACCGAGTCGACTCCAGAAGGTTACGAGTCGACTCCGAAGTTTGGCGAGTCGACTCCTAGTTACGTCCGAGTCGACTCTCAGAGGAAAGCAAGACTAAAAGTCAGAGAACCAACTTCGGGGACTCTGAGAGCCGAGTCGACTCCAAGCGCTCCAGAGTCGACTCCCAAGTCAGCCGAGTCGACTCCAAGACGATCCGAGTCGACTCCGAGGCAGTTCAACTCCAAAGACAGAAGATCAGTTTTTGGGCTCTGAGAGCCGAGTCGACTCCAAGATCCGAGTCGACTCGAGAAAGAAATGTAGAAAAATAGATCTCTGGAACCCTGAGAACGAGTCGTCTCCAGAGGGCCGAGTCATCTCCGGACATTGGCGAGTCGACTCCAGGTTTGGCCGAGTCGACTCCAAAACGGGACAGCACTTTAATTCAAATCCTGAACAGTGGGCGAGTCGTCTCCAGTAAAGCATGAGTCGACTCCAGCAACAGCCGAGTCGACTCCAGATCGAGCGAGTCGACTCCAACCCCAACAGATACATTGTCAGGAGTTGCAGATTGTGCAGAACGGCCACAAATTAGTGTCTAACGGCTAGTTTTCAATGGGGACTGCTTAAATAGCCAGAGTGAACAGTAGTAGACACCAAGAGAGCTATTTTATTCAAACAAAAAGGGATTTCCACCTACCAAAGGCTCTCAAGAGTAAATACAAGAGAAAGAAGGAAGAAGTGCATTGAACTCCATCCAACAAACTCTTTCCTTCGCATTCAAGGCTCTCCTTCTGACATCAAATCTTTAGCGCATTCAAAGAGGAGACTCAGAGTTCGAGAAGCCCCTTTCTTCCTCTTCCAAAATCTGTTTGAGGGCTTCTAACTCTTCTCTTTTCATATTGTTTAATATTTGCTTATTAAGAAGCTTTCCTTGTAACTTTTCCCCAAACTATTTTCTTACTTGATTCAATCAGGGGATTGAATCAAGGGTTGTAAGGTTTGTTGGTGAGCCGAAGTTAAAACCAACGGTATAAGGGTTCGATTGTGATCCCGGGAAAATAATTGGGTGGTTCTAGTCGGTGAGCCTGTGAAAACCGACCGAGTTCGTTGTGATCTCGTGAAAACAACAAGTTGGGTTGTGAACTTGTAAAACAACCGGCTGTAATCCTAGGGATTATAGTGAACTCCCAAGTGAAGCTTGGGGAGTGGACGTAGGAGCAAGGGTTAGCTCCGAACCACTATAAAACCTCTTGTGTTTGTAATTGGTTCATTGTCTCTTCCATCCTCTCCACTCACTACAACTAGTAATCTAATTAATTTGTCTGCAATAATCTTAATTAGTTACTCATTAAGTTTTAATTTGCAATTATTACTTAAAACCCAATTCATCCCCCCTCTTGGGTTGTCTTCTTGGGCAACAAGTGGTATCAGAGCAGGAGCTCTTCTATTAAAAGGGTAAAAGATCAAAATGACAACCCCTTTTGGATCTTCACTTATTGAGGGACAATCCACCCATAGGCCTCCATTCTTCAATGGAACCGACTATCCCTATTGGAAGGCTAAGATAAGGATATTTATCCAAGCCCAAGACTATGAGATTTGGAGCATCATAGTTAATGGACCATACATTCCTTCTATTTTTGTAGATAACATTACTATTCCCAAGCTTGAAAAAGATTGGGATGACAATGATAGAAGGAAGGCACAACTAAATGCCAAAGCGATGAATGTGCTTTATTGTGCCTTAGACCGTAATGAATTCAATAGAGTCTCTACTTGCAATTCTGCAAAAGAGATATGGGACAGACTTGAAGTGACCCACAAGGGCACGAATCAAGTCAAGGAATCTAAAATAAACATGCTGGTTCATAAGTATGAACTATTTAAAATTGATTCTAATGAAAACTATCACTTGCATGTTTACTAGATTTACTGATATTGTCAATGGTCTAAAAAGCCTTGGCAAAAGTTATGCTAACAGTGACCTTGTTAGGAAAATTCTTCGATCTTTGCCAAGGTCATGGGAAGCCAAGGTAACGGCAATCCAAGAAGCCAAGGACTTGAACAAGCTGCCACTCGAGGAGCTTCTTGGATCCCTGATGACGCATGAGCTCACGATGAAACAACACAGCGAAGAAGAATCCTCTCATAAGAAAAAGGTAATAGCCCTCAAATCTACTTCTTCTAACAAAGATCCATCTTGCAGAGCAGCAGCGAAGAAGAAGACAATGAGGGAGATGATGATGAGGCTCTTCTCGTGCGAAAGTTCAGAAAATTCATCAACCGGAAGAAGTCCTTTCATCAGAGGCGAGGTCCCTCAAGTTCCTACAACAAGGACAAAGGTAAGGAAAGGGAAAGTGAGGGAATCGGTTGCTATAAATGCAAGAAACCGGGACATTTCAGAATCGACTGTCCCTTACTGAAGAAGAGCATCAAATACAAGAAGAAGAAAGCTCTTGTCACCACCTTGACAGACTTCGATCAATCATCATCATCATCGGATGAAGAACAAGAAGAAAAAGCAAATTTTTGCTTCATGGAAATGATAATGAGGTAATATCTGAAACACATTTAGATTTTACCTTTGATGAATTGTATGATGCTTTTAATGAACTAATGGATGAATATAAGACAATAAACCTTAAAAATAAAGAATTGAAACTAACTAATCAATCTTACACTCATAAGCACGATACATTAATTAAGGACAAGAACTCTATCATCAAGGAAAACTTAGAACTTAAAACAAGCAACCAATTGCTAATTCAAAAAACTAATACTTTAATTAAAGATAACAAAAGACTAACTAAGGAAGTTTCAGAACTTAAAAACAGTAACCGAACTCTAAAAGATAACTTTACAAAAGATCTAAATTCACTAAAAACAGAAAAACTAAACTTAACAAAAGAACTTGAAAAGTATAAACCTATAGTTGAGAAGTTTACCTTTAGTTCTGAAAAACTAGACATGATACTTAATAGTCAAAGAGCTGTATTTAGTAAAGCCGGCTTAGGGTATAAGCCTAACAACAAACAAAAATTTTTTTAAAACTTTTTTGTAAAGGCCGGAGAAAGCAAAACCAAAAATGCAACTTGTTTTCGTTGTGGTAAAGTAGGACATATAGCTAATGTGTGTAATCACAAAAAATCTGAAATTAAAAGAAAGATTAAAAAGATTTGGGTTCCAAAAGGAACCAACGTTACTAACCTTGAAGGACCCAAGAAAACTTGGGTACCTAAGATTGTATGATTTCCTTGTGTAGGAGTGTCTTGCAGCCAAGGTCGACAAAAACTGTTGGTACTTGGATAGTGGCTGCTCAAGACACATGACGGGTGACAAGGAGCAATTCTTCACCCTAGAGCCTAAGAAGGGAGGTGCTGTGACATTTGGAGACAATAACCAAGGTCACATCATTGGTATAGGTAAAGTACAAATCACCTCTTCAACCTTCGTTGATAATGTATGATTTGTAGATGGTCTTAAGCATAACTTACTTAGCGTTAGTCAATTATGTGATAGAGGTTTTGATGTTTTGTTTAAGCCATCTTTATGCATCATAACCAACTTAATTGACAATGGCTTAGTATTTAAAGGAATTAGACGTGGTAACGTCTATGTAGTAGAGCTTGAAGATCTTGCTAAAAACAGTCCTTGCTTAGTAGCTAGTGATACTAAGGTTGATGATGCAAGTTGGTTATGGCACCGTAAATTAGGTCATGCAAGTATGGATACAATATCTAAATTAGTTAAAAGAGATTCTGTAATTGGTTTGCCAAAACTAAAATTTGAGAAAAATAAAATTTATGATGCATGTCAATATGGCAAACAATCTAGGAGCTCTTTTAAATCCATAAATTGTGTCACTACTACTAGACCCCTTGAACTACTACACATGGATCTATTTGGACCAACTAGAACCACAAGTCTTGGTGGAAACAAATATGGTCTTGTTATTGTAGATGATTTTTCTAGATATACATGGGTCATGTTTTTAGCTCATAAAGATGAAGCATTTTCTGTATTTAAGAAATTTCATAAGGAAGTAACTAACGCAAGAAATGCTTCAGTTATAGCTATTAGGAGTGATCATGGAACAGAATTTGAAAATCATCTATTTGATGAATTCTGTAGTAAAAAGGGGATAAATCATAATTTCTCTGCACCTAGGATACCACAACAAAATGGAGTTGTGGAAAGAAAGAATAGAATCCTAGAGGAAATGGCTAGGACCATGTTGTGTGAAAGTGACCTCCCAAAGTATTTTTGGGAAGAAGCTATTAACACATCATGCCATATATTAAATAGAGTTTTACTGAGACCAATTATAAAGAAAACACCTTATGAATTTTGGAGAGATAGAAAACCCAAAGTAAGCTATTTTCATGTTTTTGGGTGTAGGTGTTTCATTCACAATAATGGGAAAGATAACTTAGGTAAATTTGATTCCAAATCTGATGAGGGTATCTTTTTGGGATACTCTGCATCAAGTAAGGCTTATAGAGTCTTCAACAAAAGAACCCTTGTTATTGAAGAGTCTATACATGTTGTTTTTGATGATACTAATGATGTCTCTTCTAGCAAGAGAGTAGCTCTTGATGATGATGCAGGAATACTTGAGAAAAAGTTAGACGATATGACATTACAAGAGAATGAACCGAAGCAAATTGGAGAAACCTCAACAAGCCAAGAGGTAATTGATGATCATGGGCTTACAAAAGCTTGGAGGTATGCATACGGTCATCCTAAAGAATTAATACTAGATGATCCATCACAACCTATTCGAACTAGAGCTTCTCTTAGGAACTTAAATAATCACCTAGCTTTTGTTTCGCACTTAGAACCTAAAAACATTGGAGAAGCTGAAAATGATGTAAATTGGATAAATGCTATGCAAGAGGAACTAAATCAATTTACTAGAAACAAGGTATGGAATTTGGTAGAAAGACCCACTGAATACTCAATAATAGGAACTAAATGGATATACAAAAATAAACTTGATGAAAATGGAGTTGTGATTAGGAACAAGGCTAGACTAGTAGCAAAGGGCTATAATCAAGAAGAAGGTATAGACTTTGATGAGACTTTTGCTCCTGTAGCTAGACTTGAAGCAATTAGATTGTTACTAGCATTTGCATGCTCTAAAGACTTCAAACTATTTCAAATGGATGTAAAAAGTGCCTTTTTGAATGGGTATATTAATGAGGAGGTGTATGTAGAACAACCTCCTGATTTTGAAAATCATCAATACCCCAATCATGTTTATAAACTAAACAAAGCACTTTATGGTCTAAAACAAGCTCCTAGAGCATGGTATGAAAGACTTAGCAAATTTCTATTAGACCATGAATTTTCTAGAGGGAATGTTGATACAACACTGTTTTTAAAGAAGAAAAACAAAGATATGTTAGTAGTACAGATTTATGTAGATGATATTATTTTCGGTGCTACTAACAATCGCCTCTGCGAAGAATTTGCTGACTTAATGCAGAGTGAATTTGAAATGAGCATGATGGGAGAGCTGAACTATTTCCTCGGGCTCCAAATCAAACAATCTAAAGAAGGCATCTTCATCAATCAAGCAAAATACATCAAGGAGATACTTAAGAAGTTTGATATGGATGGAAACAAGCCAATCAACACACCCATGAGTTCATCATGCAAACTAGACAAAGATGAATCAGGTAAATCAGTAGATCAAAAGATGTATAGAGGTATGATAGGATCTTTATTATATCTTACAACAAGTAGACCTGATATCATGTTTAGTGTATGCATGTGTGCTAGATATCAATCTAATCCTAAGGAATCACACCTAATTGCAGTTAAGAGAATTTTTAAATATCTCATAGGAATAAAAAACATAGGTCTATGGTACTCTAAAAAATCAAGCATAAACTTAATAGGGTACACTGATTCAGACTTCGCTGGCTGTAAACTTGATAGAAAAAGCACCAGCGGGTCATGTCAATTCTTAGGAGAAAATTTAATTTCTTGGTTTAGCAAGAAACAAAACTCGGTTGCACTATCTACGGAGGAAGCCGAATATGTTGCTGCCGGGAGTTGTTGTGCTCAAATCTTGTGGATTAAACAACAACTTGAAGATTATGGCCTTAAACAAGATAAAATTCCCATAAATTGTGATAATACGAGTGCCATTAATCTAACTAAAAATCCAATTCAGCATTCAAGAACTAAACACATCGAGATAAGACATCACTTCATAAGAGATCATGTACTGAATGGTGATGTGACACTTCAATTTGTTTGTACTGATGATCAACTTGCTGATATCTTCACAAAACCTTTGAGTGAAGATCGATTTTGTATACTTAGAAGAGGGTTAGGAGTGATTGATCCATTCTAGTGATACTTTCCTCTAATTCATTGATTTTGGTGATTAGCTTATGTTAGACATAGGGTTTCTTATCTATGATCATCAAATCAGTTCTTAAATCTTTGATAGTTCCATAACTCTCTCTTTTGGCACGGAAATAACAAGTTTTTTGATTATGTGCCAGAGTTCGAGTCGACTCGAAAAGATTTTAGAGTCGGCTCGTAGGCGAGTCGACTCGCGCATATTTGGGAGTCAACTCGAGGTCGAGTCGACTCGCGACTTACCAGAGTCGACTCGAGGTCGGGAATCCGACTTTTAACCCTAAGCGGAATGTTTTTCTCTTCACTTCTATTTTCAGCCGCCACTGTTCCAAAACCCTAGAGTCGTCTCCGACCTCGTCTCCGACCCGTTCTAGGTCCTCTCCGTCGAGTTTTCCTCCATTTTTCTTGTCCATCACTCCGTGTTTAGGTCAAAAATGCCTAGGAAAGCCGTTGTCCCAAGCCGGAAGAGACCCTTCTCCGCGAGTGGGGCCGAGCGACGGTCCAAGGCTCGGAACGAACCCATGAGGCCACCACCTCCAGTTCCTTCCCCGCCTAGGCCAGTTCCCTCGCGCTCATGCGCCGGGAAGGTTGTCTCTACCGGGAGGCAAGTCAACTTTGACTTCCTCTCCCGGGAAGGGTTCAACCTAGGGCATCACCTTAGGGCCCAGGGCTTAGAGTTCTTTTGTTCTCTTGACCTCCCTACCTATCCAGGGTTAGTTAGGAAATTTTACGGTACTGTCGCACGGGGTAGCGGCGGTATCCAGGGGACTGTAGCGGGTGCCCCAGTTTTCATTTTCGAGGACTTCATTGCTCGAGTCCTCCATCTCTCCAGAGAGGGGATCTTTCCCACACACCCCTCAGATAGGACAGAGGCCCTTACGGCCATCTTAGGGAGTCCACCTCAGTCCCCCATAGAGGAGGTGTTCGCAAATCAGCTTTAAGCTGAAATGCGGCTTCTCCTAAGTATCATTTCTAGGACTCTCTTCCCCAAAACTGGTAGGTTTGACTTCATCTCAGAGAGAGACCTAGCTTTGATGTTCCACATACTCCAAGACACTCCTATCAACTTCCCTAAACTCATCTACAAGTATCTCTGTGAACCCCTAGACAAACCTAGGTTGAGTCTCCCATATGGAATGCTATTCACTCTTATCTTTAGGGAGTTAGAGGTTCCTATCCCTGAGGGGGAACCCTCTCGCTCACTGCGTTTTACAGATCGCATGGGTGAGGGGACCTTCCATCGGATGGGATTCCACAAGGTCGGGGGAGTCTGGGTACGGAAACTGTTACGGGGGAACTTAGCCACCACGCCCCACGTGACCAGCGCGCGCGCCCAGGAAGACTACGGCTGCCCCTTGATCCAGCAATCCGACCTCGGGTCGGATATCTTCGGCTCCGCAGCCCGACCCCGAGTCGGCTGCCCCTTGATCCAGCAATCCGACCTCGGGTCGGATATCTTCGGCTCCGCAGCCCGACCCCGAGTCGGCTGCCCCTTGATCCAGCAATCCGACCTCGGGTCGGATATCTTCGGCTCCGCAGCCCGACCCCGAGTCGGCTGCCCCTTGATCCAGCAATCCGACCCCGAGTCGACAATCTCTCGACAACGACAGACTGTTCCTCTGAGGCACGCCGCGGCCCCCTGCTCCACTACTCCCTGCAACGGCCGTATCCGGCGCTGCCCCACGATCCCCTGTAACAGCCGTACAAAGCGGAGCTCCACTATGCCCTGCCATGGCTGTACCCAGCGCTGCCCCACGACGCCCTGTAACGGCCATGTCAGTGGCAGCCCCATCGTGCCACATGATGACGAATCCCTGGAAAAACCCCCCAGCCTGATATATATGAGGCTGGGGGGGAAGGGGGGGGGGTAAGATATATCTTCCAGAGTATCAACTCACCTACTACCTTCTCCTTCTCCTTCTCCTTCGATCTCCTCTGACTTGATCGTCGGAGGGCCCCCACTACCCCGGTAGTGGTGCGAGGCTTGTTTGCAGGTTTCACGGCGGAAGGCGGAGCGCAACCAAAGCAACTCAAAGGGAACCCCGTTCACATCGCTGTGCCAATCGTTCTCGGTTTGGACCACCAGCAACAGTTGGCGCTAGAGGAAGGGCCCGAATCTCAGAGCGATCGTAATGGCACGGCGAGGTGGTCGTGGAGCTTCCAATGCTTCCGGTCGCGGGGCCTCTCGCGCCACTGGCCGGGAGGCCGTTGCATCCCCAACACGCTCTCAGCAACACTCCACCGCCCCACCGCCCATTCAGATGGTCGAAGCCGCCCAGTTCGACCAGCTAACCCAGCAGGTCCGCACCCTCGCGGAGGCGGTGCAGAATCTGCAGGGTGCGACGTCCCGGGTGCCGCAGCAGGCTCAGGAGCCGCCGCTGCCTGAGCGTTCGCCTGTCCTCCTCAACCCGCGTTCCTTCCTTTCCCATGAGGAGGAGCGCCGGCGCGAGGAGGATTCTCGAGCACGCTCCATTCTGCCGGGACCTTCCCACCGGAGCTGCGCGGGGTACGAGAGGTGGGCCCGGGCGCGTTCCCAGACCCCCCAGTCCTCGAGGAACCCGCGCTCCAGTCGGTCCCCCTCTCGCCGCTCCTTGTCTCCCACCCGCCGGTCGCGTTCCCTGGACCGGCGGGTGGACGATCTCCACCGACAACTCCAGGTCCTGAAGGGCCATTCCAAAGATCCCTTCGCCGACTTAGAGATCTCCTCCCAGCCGGCGCTCGCCTCGAGGATCCTGCGGACCCTGAATCCGTCGGATTTCAAAATGCCGGCGATCGAGCCCTATGACGGGGCGGCGGACCCGCGGGATCACGTCGAGAGTTTCAGGACCCTTATGCTCCTCCACGGAGCATCAGATCCCCTTCTCTGCAAGGCTTTCCCGGCAACCCTCCGTGGCCCGGCGAGGGCATGGTTCGCCGGGCTGGAGGCTGACTCAATCCGGTCCTTCGACCAGTTCACTCGCCTCTTCATCACTCATTTCGCCGTCAGTAGCCGGCGGCGACTGGTCTCCGACTCCCTCTTTGATGTCCGGCAAAACGAGGGAGAAAGCCTGCGGGATTATCTTACCCGCTTCAACAGGGCTACGTTGGAGGTCCGGAACCTGAGTCAGGAGGTAGCTCTTTCAGCCCTGAAGCGTGGCTTCCAGAAGGGCAGACTCACCTTCTCCCTGGACAAACGCCTGCCGCGGAGCTTCCCAGAGCTGTTGTCCCGGGCGAACCAGTATGCGGACGCCGAGGAGGCGGCCGCCTACCGGAGCAAGGAGGCCGCCGAGATCCCACAAAAGCTTGGGAAGAAAAGGCGGAAAGAGGCACGCCAGAGGAGGAGCCCGACGCCGGCGAAGAACCACGGCGCCCCACACCCTCGTTCTCCGCCCCGACGTTTCAACCGGTACACCCCTCTCCTGACTCCCCGGGCCCAGATTCTTATGGAGATCAAGGGGCGGGAGGACCTCCCGGCCCCGAGACAGATACGAAGGATCCCTGGAAAGAGGCCCTCCCGGGCGTACTGTGAGTACCACCGAGACCACGGCCACGACACAGAGGACTGCTTCCAGCTTCGGGACGAGATCGAGGCTCTTATCCGTCGGGGGTGTCTCGGTCGATATGTGAGCGACCGACGTCCCCCCGCAGACCCGCGTCCGGCCGACCCGGCTCCTCCGGAGCCTCGGGAGCAGAATCGACCCGTTGCGGGCGTGATCCACACTATCACTGGGGGCTGCTCTCGGCCCGTGGGGAACGCAGGAGGCTCGACGGAAGCGTCAGGGACGGCCGTCGTAAAGAGGCAGAAGGTCGGCAATGTAATCACCTTTTCTGATGAGGATGTAAAGGGGGTTCAGACTCCCCACGATGACGCCATGGTGATCTCCCTCACTATGGCAAACTATGATGTAAGGCGTGTTCTTGTGGATAGTGGAAGCTCAGCTGATATTTTGTTTTACGAGGCCTTTCAAAAGATGAGCTTGTCCAGACAGTTGTTGCACAAAATGTCCACCCCCCTCGTAGGATTCACCGGTGACGCTGTCCCGGCGGAAGGTGTCGTTGAGCTGCCTGTGACTGCGGGCGTCGCACCCGCAGAAGCCACGGTGCGACTCGGGTTCTTGGTCGTCCGTGTTCCCTCGGCCTACAACGCTATCCTCGGGCGACCCGGGCTGAACGCCCTTCGCGCGGTGGTCTCCACGTACCACTTGCTTATGCGGTTCCCCACGGCGGTCGGGATCGGAGAGGTCCGAGGTGACCAACCGACCGCACGGCAATGTTTTCTAGCAACCCTCAAAGGGAAGAAGCCCGTGGAAGCCCTAAGCGTCGAGTCCCTTGATGCCAGAGACGAGGTGGCCTTGCGGCAGGGGGAGCCAGCCGAGGGGGTGGTCGAAGTCCCCCTTGAGGAAGGCCGCCCCGACCGGGCGGTCCGGGTCGGCGCCAATCTCGACCCGGGAGCTCGGGCCCGGTTGGTGGAATTCCTCCGAGCCAATGCCGATGTATTTGCCTGGTCGGCGGCCGATGTACCTGGGATCGACCCGGAGGTCATTTCTCACGCCCTCAACGTCGACCCGACCCACCGACCAATAAAGCAGAAGAAGAGACACTGTGCCCCAGATCGGATCCGGGTGGTCGACCAGGAGGTAGACAAGCTCTTGGAGGCAGGATTCATAAGGGAGGTAAGCTACCCCGAGTGGCTGGCAAATGTTGTACTTGTCCGGAAGGCGAGCGGGAAGTGGAGGATGTGCGTCGACTATACCGACCTGAACAAGGCGTGCCCTAAGGATAGCTTTCCGCTTCCGCGAATAGACCAACTGGTCGACGCGACTTCCGGATATCAGCTGCTGTCTTTCATGGATGCCTTCTCCGGTTACAACCAGATAATGATGGCCCCACAGGACGAGGAGAAAACTGCCTTTATAACAGACCGGGGGCTGTACTGCTACAAGGTAATGCCCTTCGGTCTGAAGAATGCTGGCGCCACTTACCAGCGCCTCGTCAACAAAATCTTCAAAGAGCAAATCGGCCGGAACATGTAGGTGTACGTGGACGATATGCTGGTGAAGAGCCGCCATGCAGATCAGCACATCGTGGATTTGGAGGAGACTTTCACCACCTTGCGGAAGTTTTGCATGAAGCTGAACCCAGCGAAGTGCGCCTTCGGCGCTTCGGCCGGGAGGTTCCTCGGTTTCATTGTCAACCAGCGGGGTATCGAAGCCAACCCGGACAAAATCAAGGCCATCCAAGGTATGTCCCCTCCGACCAAAGTAAAGGAGGTTCAGGAGCTCGCTGGAAGGGTCGCCGCGCTTGGACGATTTGTGGCAAAATCGGCCGAACGCTGCCAACCATTCTTCAAGGTGTTAAAACGCCCGAAAGACTTCCTCTGGACGGCCGAATGTCAAGCAGCATTCGACCAACTCAAGGAATACCTGGCGTCTCCTCCCCTACTGTCCAAGCCGCAAGAAGGGGAGATGCTCTACCTCTATCTGGCGGTCTCCCCAACCGCGGTCAGTGCGGTGCTGGTTCGGGAAGAGGCAAAGCTCCAGAAGCCTGTGTACTACATCAGCCGGGTCCTACGGGATGCCGAGACGCGGTACACGAAGGCTGAAAAGATCGCCTTCGCGCTGCTGACCGCGACCAGGAGGCTTCGCCCCTATTTCCAGGCTCATTCGGTCACCCTCTTAACCGATCAACCACTACGGCAGATCCTCAGCAACCCCGAGAATGCGGGACGACTGGTGAAGTGGGCAGTAGAACTCGGTGAGTTCGACATCCGCTACCAGCCTCGACCCGCCATCAAGGCCCAGGTGCTTGCGGACTTCCTCGCTGAGTGCACGGTGCAGGAGGCGGAACCTAGACCGCCTGAAACGCCCAGCCTCGACCTCCCGATCTGGACGCTTCACATCGATGGGTCGTCGAACCCCGAGGGTGGAGGGGCCGGGCTGGTCCTTACCAGTCCTGATGGAGTGATAGCCGAGTATGCCTTGAGGTTTGGATTTCCAGTGACCAACAATGAGGCGGAGTACGAGGCCCTAGTCACGGGACTCAAACTCACCAGGGAGCTCGGCATTCGGCGTTTGAAGGTCTTCACCGACTCCCAGCTGGTGGTCGGGCAGGTTCGTGGGGAGTTCGAGGCCCGGAGCCCGACCATGCAGGACTACGTCCGGAAGGTGCAAGCACTCATTCCCGACCTCGGCAGTGTCGACATCCAGCAGGTCCCCAGAAGCGAAAATGCCAGGGCCGACAGGTTGTCCCGCTTGGTGGGCACAGAGGCGCACAACTTGTCGAGGGCAATCTACCTGGAGACCCTGGATGCCCCGAGCATCGACGAGGCTGGAGCGGTAATGGCGATTGATCCGGAGCCGTCTTGGATGGACCCGCTCGTCGCCTACCTCGCCGAAGGGATCCTCCCTGAAGACGAAGATCAAGCTCGGCGACTTGTCAAGAAGTCCGCCCACTACGTACTCTATGAAGGGAGGCTGTATCGGACCTCGTTCACCGCCCCCCTCTTAAGGTGCCTCCGCCCCTCGGAGGCGGCCTACGTCCTCGGCGAAGTCCATGAGGGCGTCTGCGGATCGCACTTGGGGGCTAGGTCCTTAGCGCACAAGATCATGAGGCAAGGCTATTATTGGCCTACCTTGTTGGAGGACTCGAAGGATCACGTACGGAAATGCGACGCCTGCCAGCGCCACGCCAACGTCCAGAGAGTACCTTCTGTCCCCTTGGCACCAATCACCGCGCCTGCACTTATATTTATAGCCAAACTGTGGCCCCCCGGTCGTTCCGATGCGGGTGGCTCCAATAAATGCGGGCGCATCGAATCCGGAGCCGTTCCAGCTCTCGAGGCGTATCCTCCCACGATCTCCTAAGCGTCGTTCTCCTTAATTACATTCCTCATGCAGGACACTCCGGGCGGTGTGTATCCCACGGCCCACGTATCTCCGCTCGCGCCCAGGCCGCATCCGCCTCGAAGAACGCGCGTATCGCGGCCGCTTAACTGACACTCCTTGCAAGCAGCAACTGGCGATCCGATTTCCCAGGTAACGCCTCAATTAGCATTTAATACCCTTCTAGTGTTCCCCAGGCGACGCTTGGAGAAGAGGAGAAACACGATCGTAGCTGGCCACGGAGAAATCCCGTCGAGCGGCAAGCGACAGGCGCGTGGCCAACGAGCGGAATTTCCCGAGGCTCGGCCCTCGGATGCCAGGCTAACCCGATGATCATCCCGGGAGCAGACTAGCCTGAAGCCCCGACCGGTCGCCTCGGCTTGCGCCAGCCTTGGCCGACCAACGAGCGGAATTTCCCGAGGCTCGGCCCTCGGATGCCAGGCTAACCCGATGATCATCCCGGGAGCAGACTAGCCTGAAGCCCCGACCGGTCGCCTCGGCTTGCGCCAGCCTTGGCCGACCAACGAGCGGAATTTCCCGAGGCTCGGCCCTCGGATGCCAGGCTAACCCGATGATCATCCCGGGAGCAGACTAGCCTGAAGCCCCGACCGGTCGCCTCGGCTTGCGCCAGCCTTGGCCGACCAACGAGCGGAATTCTCCGAGGCACGGCCCTCGGATGCCAGGCTAACCCGATGATCATCCCGGGAGCAGACTAGCCTGAAGCCCCGACCGGTCGCCTCGGCTTGCGCCAGCCTTAGCCGACCAACGAGCGGAATTCTCCGAGGCTCGGCCCTCGGATGCCAGGCTAACCCGATGATCATCCCGGGAGCAGACTAGCCTGAAGCCCCGACCGGTCGCCTCGGCTTGCGCCAGCCTTGGCCGACCAACGAACGGAATTCCCCGAGGCTCGGCCCTCGGATGCCAGGCTAACCCGATGATCATCCCGGGAGCAGACTAGCCTGAAGCCCCGACCGGTCGCCTCGGCTTGCGCCAGCCTTGGCCGACCAACGAGCGGAATTCCCCGAGGCACGGCCCTCGGATGCCAGGCTAACCCGATGATCATCCCGGGAGCAGACTAGCCTGAAGCTCCGACCGGTCGCCTCGGCTTGCGCCAGCCTTGGCCGACCAACGAGCGGAATTCCCCAAGGCTCGGCCCTCGGATGCCAGGCTAACCCGATGATCATCCCGGGAGCAGACTAGCCTGAAGCCCCGACCGGTCGCCTCGGCTTGCGCCAGCCTTGGCCGACCAACGAGCGGAATTCCCCGAGGCACGGCCCTCGGATGCCAGGCTAACCCGATGATCATCCCAGGAGCAGACTAGCCTGAAGCCCCGACCGGTCGCCTCGGCTTGCGCCAGCCTTGGCCGACCAACGAGCGGAATTCCCCGAGGCACGGCCCTCGGATGCCAGGCTAACCCGATGATCATCCCGGGAGCAGACTAGCCTGAAGCCCCGACCGGTCGCCTCGGCTTGCGCCAGCCTTGGCCGACCAACGAGCGGAATTCCCCGAGGCACGGCCCTCGGATGCCAGGCTAACCCGATGATCATCCCGGGAGCAGACTAGCCTGAAGCCCCGACCGGTCGCCTCGGCTTGCGCCAGCCTTGGCCAACCAACGAGCGGAATTCCCCAAGGCTCAGTCCTCGGATGCCTGGCCTAACGCCGGAAGAATTTCCTGAGGCCTAACCCTCGGATGCCTGGCCTAGCGCCGGAAGAATTTTCTGAGGCCTAACCCTCGGATGCCTGGCCTAGCGCCGGAAGAATTTCCTGAGGCCTAACCCTCGGATGCCTGGCCTAGCGCCGGAAGAATTTTCTGAGGCCTAACCCTCGGATGCCTGGCCTAGCGCCGGATGAATTTCCTGAGGCCTAACCCTCGGATGCCTGCCCTAGCGCCGGAAGAATTTCCTGAGGCCTAACCCTCGGATGCCTGGCCTAGCGCCGGAGGAACTTCAAGAGTCAGGAGTCGGCGAGGCGCTACCGAGAGTTAAAAAGAGGAAGGATGAAAGTGAAATGAGGAAACACTCTGTTTGCATTAACTTTCGTTGCACCAGGGCCGAGACCCATACAACATGGCAAAACGCCAACATACAAAGAAAAGAACAAAGAAAAATACAGAGGGTCAGCTTGGAGGAACCCCTGGGTCGGGAACGGCGAGCACACCCGCAAGGGGTAGGGAAACAGTTGGAGAATCAGCAGGCAATGGCATCGAAGGGGAGTCGAGGAGGGAGACCCCACTCAGGTCAATTTCGGGGTATCTAGCGGACACCCTCGCCAGGCCTTCATCGAAGCCTAAGACAAAGGAGTCGGACCCCGCGTCCGACATGTCACGGATGAACTCGGCGGACTGACGATAGGCCTGTACCGCCTGACGCCCGATTTCCGCGCTCTTCTCGGCCAGCGCCGCCTCCCCTCGCTCCGTAATCTGAGCTTTCGCCTCCATGACCTTCGCCACAATCCGGTCGTCCGCCTCGGAGGAGACCCTCAGCAGATCGGCCCGAGCCTCCATGTGCTTCGCCTCGGCAGCAACGCGAGCAGCCTCAGCCTCCTCCAGGCGCGAATGAAGCTCCTGGTTGCTCGTGCGGGACTCCTCCAAGGCCGATTCCAATTCGGCCAGCTTGGCTTCAAGAGATCGGGCTCGGTTGCGGGCGTTGTCGGCTGACTGCCGGGCCTTCTCCCACCTCTCCCGGAAGTCGGCAGCCTTCCGGGACTGCTCTTCGGCCCGCTCCTCCGCCTTCCTGATCTCGCCTTCGAGACCCGAGGCAACCTTGAGTTGCTCCTGAGTCTCCAACAGTTGCCTCTCGAGGGCGGCGAAGCCGAGTACCCGCTCTTCGGCCACCTGGAGCCTCGTCTCGAGGTCCCTGGTCGTCCTCCCTGCTGCAGCCTGGCCTCCCTCCTCTACAGCTTTCAGTCGGCTCTCGGCCCTCGCCAGAAGCCTCGCCTGTTCCTCGTGGCTTTCCTCCAGACGGATCATGTACTGGGCGAGCTAAGAGATAGAAAAAATGAGGGTGTCAGGCGGGGATCAATAGAGCCTATAAATGACGAAAGCGGTCAGAAGAACACTCACCGACATGAGACAGACGCAGCTGGCAGCTCCGACGTCAGGGATCCCCATCTGCCGGACCCGCCTACGGTCACTCTCCAGCAGCACCGTCTCGATGAGGTTTCGGGCGCCGGCGAAAGTGAAGGCTGACCCCGACTTCGCCCCGGAGCCGGACGGTGGTTCTACGGCCTTACCCTTACCCATTGCTTGGGGGAGAGTCATGCTGACCGTGCTCGGGGCGGGGGCCGCTCCAGAAATCGACAGGGTCCCGCTCGGCCGGGGCCTCGGCGCGCTCCTTCTCGTATCATCTGAAGCCGACCGAGTCGAAGGCCGGGCTGGGGACCGATTGCGTCCGACCCGGCCGTCTCGGGCGCGCCCGGGTGACGCCTCCGAAAAAGCGGTAGTCTCATCACCGGAGGGCTGATACGGCGTCAACTGTCGGTCCGAGCCCGCGGCGCCCCCCTGATCGGTGGGTCCGGACCCGTCTGTCGGCGTCGGAGTCGCCTGCTGGCGGGACTTCTTCGCCGGTGGGACCCCGCTCGGAGGAGTCCGTTTCTTCCTCCGGACCGCTTCCAGTAGGGATGCCCTACTGACAGCCATCGCCTTGTCCGACCGCATGACGTCGTCGATTTCTGCAAAAAGGACGAGATGGTCGGAGACTGAGAAACTGATGGAAAGAAGAAACGAAAGAGGAGAAAAGAGCTAAAAAAGAAGTGGTGGCGGGCTCACGGTCGGCGGGGACCGAGCTCAGACCGACGTTCACCAAGGCATCCTCGAAAATAAGGCGGGCCACCGGGGGAAGCCGGCCCTCGGCAACCAGCCCCCTCAAGACGGCAACGCCATCGGACTCCTCCCTCGACAACCTCGATAAGCCGATCGGGGACTTCATCGGCGTCTCCCAGGTTGTCCCGATTCCCCAAGAGGGATCTACGTCAATGAAAAAGAAACGCTCCTTCCAGCCGTGAATGGAGGAAGGAGCATCCTTGACGAGGCCGCACCCTCGCCGCGCCCCGAAGTACCACCACCCTCTGTCCCGGGGGTGGCCGTTCAGGGCGTAGCATTCCCAAAAGACATTCAGGGTGGCGGGAACCTCATGCATGCGGCAGAGAACCTGGAAGGCCGTCAGGATACGCCATGAGTTCGGCACCAGTTGCGTCGGCGCCACTCTTAAACCCCGAAGCACCTGCACGACTAAGTCCGAGGGGGGAAAGCGGAACCCAGCCCGAAAGATGTCCTCATTGATGGCGACCTTCCCTGGAGGAGGATGGGACATCCTCTCCTCAGGCCCCGGGAGCGTAATGTTGCAGGCTTCGGGAAGGTGGTACCGGGCCACGAACCTATCTAGGTCTTCAGGGACCAGCTCCGACTGAATGCGGTCCGCCCTTACTTCGTCCATCCCTAATGGCCAGTGAACCTACGGTCAGGACGGGGTCAAGAGGGGGGAAGGCACCGGAACGACTGGAGTACACTAACACGAAAGGAGAAAGTACGGAGAGCCCTAAATTGAAGAGTGGGGCAACTCACCGGAAAGGAAGGAAGAACGGCTCTGAGAGCGTCAAAGGAGGAGCAAACGAACAGTTCGGCGGCAAAGGCAGCGGCACAAGGGAGAAACTTGAAGATGCCTGTGAAGAGAAAGGCGGCCGGGGGAGGGCCCCCCGGTTAAATAGGTGGAAAGGCGGGTGACACCTCGGTGACGCCAGAGGACGCCTGGCTGCCGAAAGTTTGTTCGCGCCCCAAAGGCGAATCGACGCCATTAAGGAAGGATGTCCGCCGAAATCCGCAGACCGCCAGATCAGCGACAACTGCCATACGCCATGAAGAAGGCGGGAAGCTCGGAGCGCGCGCGCCTTTCCGAGGGATGGCGGCAATCTCGAAGCATCACTCCCTTCACCCGTTCCCCTCCTGGTTCCAGGCTCGGGAGTGGGGGGCTACTGTTACGGGGGAACTTAGCCACCACGCCCCACGTGACCAGCGTGCGCGCCCAGGAAGACTACGGCTGCCCCTTGATCCAGCAATCCGACCTCGGGTCGGATATCTTCGGCTCCGCAGCCCGACCCCGAGTCGGCTGCCCCTTGATCCAGCAATCCGACCTCGGGTCGGATATCTTCGGCTCCGCAGCCCGACCCCGAGTCGGCTGCCCCTTGATCCAGCAATCCGACCCCGAGTCGACAATCTCTCGACAACGACAGACTGTTCCTCTGAGGCACGCCGCGGCCCCCTGCTCCACTACTCCCTGCAACGGCCGTATCCGGCGCTGCCCCATGATCCCCTGTAACAGCCGTACAAAGCGGAGCTCCACTATGCCCTGCCATGGCTGTACCCAGCGCTGTCCCACGACGCCCTGTAACGGCCATGTCAGTGGCAGCCCCATCGTGCCACACGATGACGAATCCCCGGAAAAACCCCCCAGCCTGATATATATGAGGCTGGGGGGAGGGGGGGTAAGATATATCTTCCAGAGTATCAACTCACCTACTACCTTCTCCTTCTCCTTCTCCTTCGATCTCCTCTGACTTGATCGTCGGAGGGCCCCCACTACCCCGGTGGTGGTGCGAGGCTTGTTTGCAGGTTTCACGGCGGAAGGCGGAGCGCAACCAAAGCAACTCAAAGGGAACCCCGTTCACATCGCTGTGCCAATCGTTTTCGGTTTGGACCACCAGCAACAGAAACCATCCACATCCACACCATCTGACCCTACCACTCATCACTCCCCTAGCCCTGACCATGACTAGGAGCACTATACAGATCTTCCCACTTTTTCTTCCACCTCTAGTCCTACCTATACTGAGCCCTCCACCTCCACTGCCCCACCTTCTCAGCAGCAGCCCCTGGAGGTTCGGATATCTTCTGAGCAGCTCCGAGAGTTGAGGCAGGAGATAGTGAGGGAGCTGAGGGATGATCTGCTGAGAGAGCTACGAGGTCCTCAGACTGCTCCCTCCACCGAGATAGTCCCCTCCTTGGCAGCCGTGACAGAGATGGTTGCATACCTGAAGGAGGAAATATTCAATGTACGAAGCCTAGTTCAAGCTCAATATTGGAACATGAGTGACGTCAAGGACGACACAAGGAAGATGCGAGACAGCATCAGACATAAGCTAGGCAACCAGAGTCAGGGTGCAGAGCGGCTAGCTAATGCTTTGATCTTCAAGCTTGACACCCTCCAGGAGAGTGTGAACAAGATTTCCTCGACACAGTCTAGAACCACCTTGGAGATTCTCAAACAACTAGGGAACGTCAATGAGGGGTTAAGCATGGTCATCAAACACACTAGACTGAGTACGGGAGCCACATCCTCCACTACAAAGAAAAATTAGTATATTTTTTATCTATTTTTGTGATGTACAGTCCCTTGAGGACTTTTTTTTTTGATATGTAATCACACTTGTACTCAAATTTGAATTTAATACAATGAGTAAAAATTTCCTTTCAAAATTGTGCATTCTTAAGTTCTTGTACTTTTCTGTGCTTTCTGCCTTTTTGCTATGATGACAAAAAGGGGGAGAAAATATGTAGATTTGAAATGTAAAGGGAATCACTAAAAAAGAAAATCCTTAATGCAAAAAGTAATTTGTTCTTAGTGGGTTCGATACCTCGAGGCTCATTATCTCTCTGTTGCGGCTTCTCAAGGAGTAATCTCCAGAATCTATTCAAGAAATATTCGGAGATTAGTTGAATCATACTCAAGAACAAATTGTCAGATTTTTTCTCTAAAACTAAAAATTTAAGCTCAAAAGCTTCAAGACATTAAAAGAAAATTCAGAGAACCTAAACAAAACTGAATGCATATGTTGAGGGGGAGAATCTGAAATCTTAAGAAAGCAAATTTACTAAACACATATAAGCCAAACAATTGATTGCATGATATGAAGGCTTATATAATTCCAAATGAAAGGGGGAGCTTTAATTTCAGGATTTACTGTTTCATACCTTTCAATTTTGGATAAATTAAAAAAAACTAGATATTTGAATTCATTTCAAAACTTTGCTATGAATCACTTCTTGGTTGAGCAATTCACTTTACAAATACTCAATGTTTTGTCATCATCAAAAGGGGGAGATTGTGGAGTGATTGATTATAACCCTATTTGATTTTGATGAACTCAAAGCATTTGAGTATATCTTATGTTATACTAATGAATTCAATCTAGTGTTTCAGGCAAATATTTGTGAATTTATGTTTAAGTGTCTCTAGCTTTGGTTCAATATAGTTTGGCTAAGTATGGGACTCAGTTTGAACCAAAGTCTGAAGCTCGAGTCAACTCCGGAAGATTACGAGTCGACTCCAAGTGTTTCAGAAGTTCTGGCACATGCTCGAGTTGAGGATGATAGTGGTATTTTGATGATTAACAAGCAATAATCAAGAGTATGTTACAAGTTAATTCGATACTTCATTTATAAGTCTGTTACTCTCAGTATATTCGTATAATTATATAAAGATGCATTTCATTGTTTATATGGATGAATCTAACCTTGAGTTGCAGTAAAGTGTGGTTTGAGTCGACCCCAAGGTTGATTGGGGTCGACCCCGGCACATCAAGAAAGCATCTGGCACACTTCTGCAAAAATATGGCACGGATGAACAGTAGTTGGGTCGACCCAAGGAAAGCATGAGTCGACCCAAACCTCAAGCCTCTCAAGCCTCAAGAAAACAGTTCTCTGGAAACACTGAGAGGGTCGACCCAAGAGGAAGTTGAGTCGACCCAAGCTTGAGTCGACCCAAACACTGAGAGGGTCGACCCAAAGGCAGTGACAGAATACATTGACAGAATAGGTTCTCTGGAAACCCTGAGAGGGTCGACCCAAGTGGAAGTTGAGTCGACCCAACTGAACCTTGAGTCGACCCAAAGAAATGTTGAGTCGACCCAAGTGAAGGAAGGCTGAATTGCAAGTTTCTGTGGTTCTGAGAGGGTCGACCCAAGGAAAGGTTGAGTCGACCCAAGTGAAAGTTGGGTCGACCCCAGTAAAAGTTGAGTCGACCCAAGCACGGGCAGAAGCATAACGGCTAGTTCTGCAGAAGTACTTTTTGTCCTTCCAACAGTGAGTAACGGTTAGTTTTTGAATTCTAACCATTGGAGCTTGTCCAATGGATGAAGGAAACTATTTAAAGTGGCACTATTCATCAGAGAGAACATACTTTTGCAAAATATCAAAGAGTACACAAGAAAGATAAGTGCCCTAATCTTCTTCATCCAAGTGCTTCATTCAAGAGTAAAAAGAAAGTGGTTGAGCAGATTTCAAGAGTCATTAAGAGCTCCATCCACCCTTGAAGAGTGAAGCATCCTTGACAAAGAAGAGAGAAGTCTCATCAAGCGATAACTATTCTCTAAACTCTTCTTTGTAGATTATATTCTCTAAACTCTTCTTTGTAGATTATATTGTTATATTTGCTCATCTAGGAGCTTAAATCTTCTTACTTCTTTTATTAATCACCTTGTAAAGGTTTGTTGGTAAGCCCGCAAAACCAACGGTGTAGGTTTATTGGTGAACCCGTAAAACCAATTGTAAAGGTTCGTTGGTGAGCCCGGAAAACCAACATAGGTTCGTTGAGCCCGTAAAACCAACATAGGTTTTTGGTGAACCCGGAAAACCAAAGTGTAAAGGTTTTTGGATTGTGAGCCCGGAAAACAATCCAACTGTAATCCGCGGGATTATAGTAAATTCCCAAGGGGTCGCTTGGGGAGTGGACGTAGGTGCTTAGGAGAGCACCGAACCACTATACTTCTTGTGTGTTTGTATTGTGCTTTGTTAAATTCCACTAACTCATAAATTGACATAAGTAATATAGTAAAAATTAAGAGAAACCAATTCACCCCCCCTCTTGGCTTGTCACCTTGGGCAACAAGTGGTATCAGAGCAAGGTGCTCCAATAGTATTTATTGATCTCACAATCAAGAGTTAAAGATCATGACAACCCAAGTGGGATGTTCTATGAGTGAGGGGCAATCCACAAATAGACCTCCTCTATTTAATGGCACAAATTACACATACTGGAAAGCTAGGATGAGGATATTCATTCAAGCTCTAGACTATGAATTGTGGTATATTATAACTAGAGGACCTCACACACCCACAATTAGTATAGAGGGCACTATCATACCCAAACTAGAAATGGATTGGAATGAAAGTGATAGAAGATTAGCACAATTAAATGCTAAAGCGATTAATGTACTTTACTGTTCATTAGATGTAAGTGAATTCAATAGAATATCTACATGCATCTCTGCAAAAGAAATTTGGGACAAACTTGAGGTCACACATGAAGGAACTAATCAAGTTAAGGAGTCAAAAATAAACATATTAGTACATAAGTATGAATTGTTTAAAATGGAATCCACTGAGTCCATAACTGATATGTTTACTCGTTTTACTGAAATTACAAATGGGCTAAAGAGTTTAGGAAAGTCTTATACTAATTCTGAATTGGTGCGAAAAATTCTCAGGTCTCTACCAAGAGTTTGGGAGGCCAAGGTAACTGCAATTCAGGAAGCAAAGGACCTCAATACACTGCAATTAGAGGAACTTCTAGGATCACTCATGACCCATGAGTTGACCATGAGGCAAAATTCAGAAGATGAGGTCAAGAGAAGAAAGACCATTGCCCTAAAGTCTACCACTCTAAAACAACAAACAGAGTCGGAAGATTCTGATGATGATGATGAATTTGATGAAGAAGGAATGGCTATGCTTGGAAGAAAATTCAGAAAATTCATGAGAGGTAAGAATAGATTTCATAAAAAGAAACTCTTCTTCAAAGGTAGCTTAAGCAAAGAAAAGGGTAAGGACAAAGAAAAGGGAAAAGAAACATCTATTTGTTATGAGTGTAACAAACTCGGGCATTATAAGATAGATTGCCCGGAATTAAAGTGGATGGCAAGAAAACTTAAAAAGAAGAACTTCATGGCTGAATGGAGTGAAAGTGAGGAGTCAAGTTCGGAAGAGGAAGATCATCAAGAGACGGCCCAAATATGCCATATGGCCAATGACGATGAGGTAGATTCTGAACTTGAATGTGATTTTACTGTTGATGAACTACATGATGTATTTTTAGAACTCATGGAAGAACATAAAAAACTAATCAATAAAAATAAAGTTCTAAAAGAAGAAAATCAATCTCTTATCAAAGATAAATTAAAACTATCTCATAACTATGAAACATTAAGTAGGAAACTCACAAATGAAACCAAGAATCTAATTGCTGAAAATGTCAAGTTAAAAGAAGATGCTGAAAAATATAAATCCTTAGTAGATAAGTTTACACTTAGTTCAACCAAATTAAATATGATTCTTGATAGTCAAAAAGCTGTATATGATAAGGCTGGATTAGGATATAAAACAAATAGGAAACAAAAATACTTAAAGAACATTTTTGTAAAAGCTAAAAATGAAAATATTATTTGTCATTGCTGCAATAAATTAGGACATAAAGCATATGAATGTAACTATAGAAAGTCCAGTCAAAACAAATTGAGTAATAATCATAAGCTTAAATTTAAGAAAGTTTGGGTTCCAAAAGGAACATCAAGTACTAACCCTAAAGGACCCAACATAGTTTGGGTACCTAAAGCTCATTCTTGATCTTGATTGCAGGGGTGTCTTGCAGCTAACAAAGTGGAAAAACGATGGTATCTAGATAGCGGCTGTTCAAGACACATGACCGGTGACGTAGACCAATTTGTTACCTTGGAATCTAAGAAGGGTGGAGTAGTAACCTATGGAGACAATGAAAAAGGGTATATCATTGGAAAGGGTAAAATTTTCATTACTCCATCTACATTCATAGAAAATATCTTATTAGTTAATGGTTTGAAACATAACCTACTTAGCATAAGTCAATTTTGTGATAAAGGGTTTAAAGTCACATTTGAAGCATCAGTATGCATAATCACAAATCCTAAAGATAATAGCATTATACTTGTAGGACAAAGGCAAAGAAATATTTATATGGTAGATCTTCATGATTTAGGCAAGAAAAATGGATTATGTTTAAGTACTAATGAAGAAAAGAAAAATGAAACAAGTTGGCTTTGGCATCGTAGACTAGGACATGCTAGTATGGAATTAATATCAAAACTAGTCAAGAAGGAATTAATAAAAGATGTGCCAAAATTGATTTTTGAAAAGGACAAAATTTGTGGACCATGCTCATTAGGAAAAACAAACTAAATCATCCTTCAAATCAAAGAATATAGTATCAACAACTAGGCCTTTTGAACTCATACACATGGATCTATTTGGACCCACTAGAACTGCGAGTCTAGGAGGGAAGAAGTATGGACTAGTTATAGTAGATGATTTTTTAAGATATACATGGATTTCATTTTTGGCACATAAGAATGAAGCATTTTTAGAATTCTTGAAACATTATAATTATATCATAAATGAAAAGAAGCTCACCTTAGTAGCAATTCGAAGTGATCATGGAACTGAATTTGAAAATCAACACTTTGAAGAATTTTGTAACAAAAACGGTATCTCACATCAATTTTCAGCACCTAGAACGCCTCAACAAAATGGGGTTGTTGAAAGAAAAAACAGGACCTTGGCAGAAATGGTACGCACGATGTTGTGCGAGTCAAATCTTCCAAAGTACTTTTGGGCTGAAGCTATAAGCACTGCTTGCCATATTCTAAATCGGGTTTTAATACGACCAATAACCAAGAAAACTCCTTATGAACTTTGGAAGAATAAGAAACCAACCGCTAAATATCTTAGAGTATTTGGATGCAGATGTTTCATTTTAAACAATGGCAAGGAGGATCTAAGTAAATTTGATGCCAAGTCAGATGAAGGTATCTTCTTAGGATACTCCACATCTAGCAGGGCATACAGAGTATTCAATAAAAGAACTCTTGTAGTCGAAGAGTCAGTTAATATCATATTTGATGAGTCTGATAGTGAGTCTGCTAGGAAAGAAAATATTCTTGATGATGATACAGGAATTATTAACTTTGAAAAGTTGAATATTGATGACGTGCCAATTCAAGATAAGGGAGATGATTGCGTGCCACCACAATCTCAAAACTTGCCAAAGGAATGGAGGTATGCATATGGACACCCTAAAGACTTAATCATTGGTGATCCATCTTAAGGGGTAAGAACTCGATCCTCTCTTAGAAATTTAAATGATTATCTTGCTTTTGTTTCACAGTTAGAACCTAAGACTTATGAAGAAGCTGAAAAAGATACCAATTGGATAAATGCTATGCAAGAAGAATTAAATCAATTCAAAAGAAGTAATGTATGGACATTAACTGAAAGACCAAAGCATAACTCTGTAATTGGAACAAAATGGATCTTTAGAAATAAATTAGATGAAAATGGGTTAGTTATAAGAAATAAAGCTAGACTTGTAGCTAAGAGATACAATCTAGAAGAAGGGATAGATTTTGATGAAACATTTGCTCCTGTAGCTAGATTAGAGCCTATTAGATTACTTCTAGCTTTTGCATGTTTCATGGATTTCAAATTGTATCAAATGGATGTAAAAAGTGCATTCTTAAACGGTTTTATAGAGGAAGAAGTATATGTAGAGCAACCTCCTGGTTTTGAGAATCATGAATTGCCAAATCATGTGTTTAGACTACATAAGGCATTATATGGATTGAAGCAAGCACCTAGGGCTTGGTATGATCGATTAAGCAAATTTCTACTAAATAATGACTTCAGTAGAGGAAATGTAGATAAAACACTTTTTCTCAAAAGAAAGGACAAAAATCTGCTAGTGATACAAATATATGTAGATGACATAATCTTTGGTGCCACAAATGATGATCTTTGCAAAGAGTTTGCTGATTTAATGCACGGAGAATTCGAGATGAGTTTGATGGGAGAACTAAGTTTCTTTCTAGGATTACAAATCAAACAAACTAAGGAAGGTATCTTCATCCATCAAACTAAGTATACAAAGGAAATACTAAAGAAGTTTGGGAATGAAAATCACAAGAAAATAGGCACTCCAATGAATCCTACTAGTAAGCTAGACAAAGATGAGAAAGGAAAGAATATTGATATTAGCTTTATAGCTTTATAAAGGATTAATTGGATCCTTGCTCTACCTTACTGCTAGTAGACCAGACATCGTGTTTAGTGTAGGAATATGTGCTAGATACCAATCAGATCCTAAGGAGTCACATTTAAGTGCTGTTAAAAGAATCCTTAGATATTTAAGAGAAACTACAAACATAGGATTATGGTACTCAAGAGACTCCTGTCTAGATTTGCTTGCATACTCAGATGTTGATTTTGCTGGATGCAAATTAGATAGGAAGAGCACTAGTGGAACATGTCAATTTTTAGGAAACAACTTAGTATCATGGTTTAGCAAAAAGCAGAATTCAGTGGCACTGTCGACAGCTGAAGCTGAATATATAGCTGCTGGCAGTTGTTGTGCTCAAGTACTATGGCTTAAGCAACAACTAGAGGACTATGGAGTTAAGCTAGATAACATTCCTATAAAGTGTGATAATACTAGTGCCATCAATCTTACTAAAAATTCGGTTCAGCATTCTAAAGCCAAACACATTGAAATAAGATATCATTTTATTAGAGATAATGTGCAAAATGGAAACATATGTATTGAGCATGTATGTACTGAGAAACAATTAGCTGACATATTCACAAAACCCTTGAGTGGAGATAGATTCTGCACGTTTAGGAGGGAATTAGGCATATGTGATCCTTTTTATTGAAAAGATATAAAAGGGAGCAAGCAGTCTCATGATACACTCCTCCCATTTCTAAAAACCCATGAAACATGAGTCAAACTTGTCATCTATAGATTCCTTACTCATGCATCATTGTCCCAGAAAGAATTTGTAAGGATTGGAAGCAAGGAAAATTTTTAGAAGGGAAAAGGAAGAGAAAGGAAAAAATTCTGAACTTGGGTCGACCCAATCCAGAATAGGGTCGACCCAACGTTGAGTCGACCCAAGAAAATTCTTGAGTCGACCCAATGTCGGGACCCCACTGTTAAAAGGGAGACCCGTGAGCTATCTAGGGCACTGTTTTCACTTTGTCCTCTTCCGAAAACCCTATTCTCCACTCTCAAATCTCCTCCAATCATCTCCAAACAGTAGATTACTTCAAGATCTTGGAGAAATGGGACCCAAGAGAGCCGTAGCCAAGCGATCCGGGAGAGTCTCACGGATCCAACGTGCGGAAAGGGAAGCTACAGTGCCGTCTACAGTGTCTCCACAAGGTGAGACACGTGTAGAGCCACCTCCTCCTCCCTCCCCTTCAGTACAACTTGCAAAGTTTGCGGAGAGACCGGTTACAACGGGGAGAAGGATCCATTCCGAGTTCTTGGATCAAGAAGGGTTCCGTTTAGGGGAATGGATCCGAAGGCAAGGTTGGGAGTATCTTTGCTCCCTAGATGCGGTGATCTACCCCGGACTAGTTCGGGAGTTCTATGCCTTCCTCAAAACTGGGATGGGAGGGCTCATATCGGAAGTTCGAGGAGTTAGGGTTCGAGTTTCCGAAGAGAGTTTGAGTGAGTTGCTTCATCTCCCCTGCGAAGGAGCAACTCCAGAAAAGCCAGAAAACAAGTTGAGAGCCCTGCAATTAATTCTTGAGAATGAAGACTTCGACTACTCGGAGCAAGTTATAGCGAGCTCTCTTTCTGCAGAGATGAGGTTGTTGCACAACTTCATTGGTCGGATTCTTTTTCCGAAGAGCGGGAGATTTGATCTCATTTCAGAGCGAGATCTAGTTGTGATGGAGCATATTATTCAGGGTATTCCCCTGAATCTCCCGGCCATGATACTGAGGCAGATGAGGAAGGTGATCTGCAACTCCAGAGTCTCCCTGCCTTATGGTATGATACTCACCTTGATCTTCCGACAGCACGATATATCTGTAGAGGGAGAGATCTCCAGGCATCTACTCCATACTGACACGTACACTGCACGATCCCTTATTCGCATGGGTTATGAGAAGGTGAACGGGCAGTGGGTATGTACTGGAGCAGGGATTCAGGGTGATGCACCAGAGGGTGATGCACCAGATTTTAGAGACCCTATCCCTGAGGATGTGGAGCATACAGATCATCCTACTGCACCTTCAGAGGCTGGACCTTCGTCATCTGTTCCTGCGGGAGACACAGATGAGTTCTGGAGTAGGATGACTGAGCTTATGTCAGCTCAGACGAGGACTATCACTGATGGGCTGACGAGCAGACTCGATATCATGACTGCTGAGATCAGTGATCTTAGAGATCAGATAGGAGCTCTACGGAGAGAGAGAGAGGTTCATGGACCATCTGTGCCACAGGCAGCTGAGTCAGAGATTTCGGCACAGAGTCATCCAGCTCACCGAGCTCCACGCCAGACTCAGTTCCATCAGGCTCGACCTCCCCTCGCCACTTATGCTAGGAGGATGAGGACTAGATCACAGCCATTAGATACTCCCTAGGCTAATATTAGCATTTCTGTTTAGAGCCTAGGATATATATCTAGTTCTCATATGTATTTTGTGTTGATCATGTATTTTGAACTTTGATTGAGGAACATTGTATTTGTTTTTGTTTTGGCATTATTGAACTAAAATGTTCCTTTTTGATCAATGAAGTTTAAATGTTTGTTAATTATTGTGTCTATGCACCTATTTGATGATAACAAAAAGGGGGAGAAGTAAGGGAAGAGAAATGAGTTGAGCAAGAAAAGAGAAATAAGCTGTCAAACAAGTTGAAAATTGCAATAGAAAAGCATATACATTTAAGGGGGAGCAGTTTGTAACAATGAAAATGATCAAATCTAAAATTTCTATTGAATTTCAGAATTTGGCACATACCTTTCACACCTCAATACATAATCTGAAACTCATGCTTTATCTCAAATTTTTGAAGTTTCATCTTTAATGAAATATAAAAGAAAGGGGGAGCAATTCAAAAAGTCAAATTGGAAACATTTGGATGAAATAGGGGGAGACTTCACTCTCATATTTGAAAAGCTGAAATTCAGCAAATTGAGCCCTTTTAAAACTGATTTTAAGATAAGTATCAATAGGCTCATACTCTATATTTTGTAATCATCAAAAAGGGGGAGATTGAGGATGATAGTGGTATTTTGATGATTAACAAGCAATAATCAAGAGTATGTTACAAGTTAATTCGATACTTCATTTATAAGTCTGTTACTCTCAGTATATCTTATGTTATACTAATGAATTCAATCTAGTGTTTCAGGCAAATATTTGTGAATTTATGTTTAAGTGTCTCTAGCTTTGGTTCAATATAGTTTGGCTAAGTATGGAACTCAGTTTGAACCAAAGTCTGAAGCTCGAGTCGACTCCGGAAGATTACGAGTCGACTCCAAGTGTTTCAGAAGTTCTGGCACATGCTCGAGTTGAGGATGATAGTGGTATTTTGATGATTAACAAGCAATAATCAAGAGTATGTTACAAGTTAATTCGATACTTCATTTATAAGTCTGTTACTCTCAGTATATTCGTATAATTATATAAAGATACATTTCATTGTTTATATGGATGAATCTAACCTTGAGTTGCAGTAAAGTGTGGTTTGAGTCGACCCCAAGGTTGATTGGGGTCGACCCCGGCACATCAAGAAAGCATCTGGCACACTTCTGCAAAAAAATGGCACGGATGAACAGTAGTTGGGTCGACCCAAGGAAAGCATGAGTCGACCCAAACCTCAAGCCTCTCAAGCCTCAAGAAAACAGTTCTCTGGAAACACTGAGAGGGTCGACCCAAGAGGAAGTTGGGTCGACCCAAGAGGAAGTTGAGTCGACCCAAGCTTGAGTCGACCCAAACACTGAGAGGGTCGACCCAAAGGCAGTGACAGAATACATTGACAGAATAGGTTCTCTGGAAACCCTGAAAGGGTCGACCCAAGTGGAAGTTGAGTCGACCCAACTGAACCTTGAGTCGACCCAAAGAAATGTTGAGTCGACCCAAGTGAAGGAAGGCTGAATTGCAAGTTTCTGTGGTTCTGAGAGGGTCGACCCAAGGAAAGGTTGAGTCGACCCAAGTGAAAGTTGGGTCGACCCCAGTAAAAGTTGAGTCGACCCAAGCACGGGCAGAAGCATAACGGCTAGTTCTGCAGAAGTACTTTTTGTCCTTCCAACAGTGAGTAACGGTTAGTTTTTGAATTCTAACCATTGGAGCTTGTCCAATGGATGAAGGAAACTATTTAAAGTGGCACTATTCATCAGAGAGAACATACTTTTGCAAAATATCAAAGAGTACACAAGAAAGATAAGTGCCCTAATCTTCTTCATCCAAGTGCTTCATTCAAGAGTAAAAAGAAAGTGGTTGAGCAGATTCCAAGAGTCATTAAGAGCTCCATCCACCCTTGAAGAGTGAAGCATCCTTGACAAACAAGAGAGAAGTCTCATCAAGCGATAACTATTCTCTAAACTCTTCTTTGTAGATTATATTGTTATATTTGCTCATCTAGGAGCTTAAATCTTCTTACTTCTTTTATTAATCACCTTGTAAAGGTTTGTTGGTAAGCCCGCAAAACCAACGGTGTAGGTTTATTGGTGAACTCGTAAAACCAATTGTAAAGGTTCGTTGGTGAGCCCGGAAAACCAACATAGGTTCGTTGGTGAGCCCGTAAAACCAACATAGGTTTTTGGTGAACCCGGAAAACCAAAGTGTAAAGGTTTTTGGATTGTGAGCCCGGAAAACAATCCAACTGTAATCCGCGGGATTATAGTGAATTTCCAAGGGGTCGCTTGGGGAGTGGACGTAGGTGCTTAGGAGAGCACCGAACCACTATACTTCTTGTGTGTTTGTATTGTGCTTTGTTAAATTCCACTAACTCATAAATTGACATAAGTAATATAGTAAAAATTAAGAGAAACCAATTCACCCCCCCCTCTTGGCTTGTCACCTTGGGCAACACGAGTCGACTTCGGTACACTACGAGTCGACTCCGACTGAGAACTGACAGAAGGACAGAAAGTTGATTTTCAGACCCTGTCAGCGAATCGACTCCAGAAGGGTTCGAGTCGACTTCGATGGTTGCCGAGTCGACTCCCGACGTTTCCGAGTCGACTCCAAAGGGTAACAGAAGAAAGACAGAACGATGTATTTTAGACCCTGCAACCGAGTCGACTCCAGAAGGTTACGAGTCGACTCCGAAGTTTGGCAAGTCGACTCCTAGTTACGTCCGAGTCGACTCCTAGTTACGTCCGAGTCGACTCTCAGAGGAAAGCAAGACTAAAAGTCAGAGAACCAACTTCGGGGACTCTGAGAGCCGAGTCGACTCCAAGCGCTCCAGAGTCGACTCCCAAGTCAGCCGAGTCGACTCCAAGACGATCCGAGTCGACTTCGAGGCAGTTCAACTCCAAAGACAGAAGATCAGTTTTTGGGCTCTGAGAGCCGAGTCGACTCCAAGATGATCCGAGTCGACTCGAGAAAGAAATGCAGAAAAATAGATCTCTGGAACCCTGAGAACGAGTCGTCTCCAGAGGGCCGAGTCATCTCCGGACATTGGCGAGTCGACTCCAGGTTTGGCCGAGTCGACTCCAGAACGGGACAGCACTTTAATTCAAATCCTGAACAGTGGGCGAGTCGTCTCCAGTAAAGCATGAGTCGACTCCAGCAACAGCCGAGTCGACTCCAGATCGAGCGAGTCGACTCCGACCCCAACGGATACATTGTCAGGAGTTGCAGATTGTGCAGAATGGTCATAAATTAGTGTCTAACGGCTAGTTTTCAATGGGGACTGCTTAAATAGCCAGAGTGAATAGTAGTAGACACCAAGAGAGCTATTCCATTCAAACAAAAAGGGATTTCCACCTACCAAAGGCTCTCAAGAGTAAATACAAGAGAAAGAAGGAAGAAGTGCATTGAACTCCATCCAACAAACTCTTTCCTTCGCATTCAAGGCTCTCCTTCTGACATCAAATCTTTAGCGCATTCAAAGAGGAGACTCAGAGTTCGAGAAGCCCCTTTCTTCCTCTTCCAAAATCTGTTTGAGGGTTTCTAACTCTTCTCTTTTCATATTGTTTAATATTTGCTTATTAAGAAGCTTTCCTTGTAACTTTTTCCCAAACTATTTTCTTACTTGATTCAATCAGGGGATTGAATCAAGGGTTGTAAGGTTTGTTGGTGAGCCGAAGTTAAAACCAACGGTGTAAGGGTTCGATTGTGATCCCGGGAAAACAATTGGGTGGTTCTAGTCGGTGAGCCTGTGAAAACCGACCGAGTTCGTTGTGATCTCGTGAAAACAACAAGTTGGGTTGTGAACTTGTAAAACAACCGGCTGTAATCCTAGGAATTATAGTGAACTCCCAAGTGAAGCTTGGGGAGTGGACGTAGGAGCAAGGGTTAGCTCCGAACCACTATAAAACCTCTTGTGTTTGTAATTGGTTCATTGTCTCTTCCATCCTCTCCACTCACTATAACTAGTAATCTAATTAATTTGTCTGCAATAATCTTAATTAGTTACTCATTAAGTTTTAATTTGCAATTATTACTTAAAACCCAATTCATCCCCCCCTCTTGGGTTGTCTTCTTGGGCAACAGTAACCCATTGCGGAATCGAAGCGAACCCCAAGAAGATCCGAGCACTGCAGGAGATGGTGCCACCAAAAACAGTCATGGAGGTACAACGGCTCACGGGGCGAGTCGCGGCCCTAAGGAGATTTGTCTCCAAGTCAGCTGAACGGTGCCTCCCATTCTTTAAGATCCTCAAGCGGCCGAAGGACTTCCTATGGTCAGAGAAATGTCAACAAGCCTTTGAAGAGCTCAGACGCTATCTTGCCTCCCCTTCATTACTCACGAAGCCTCAGCAAGGCGAGCTCCTTTATCTATACCTGGCCATCTCCCCGGTGGCGGTAAGCTCGGTCCTGGTCCGAGAAGAGGACAAGTCTCAAAGACCAGTATATTACACCAGCTGAGTCCTGAGGGATGCCGAGACCCGATACTCCAAGTTGGAAAAGACGATCTATGCACCGGTCACCTCAGCCCGAAGGCTCCGACCCTACTTTCAGGCCCACACCATGGACATATTAACTAACCAGCCTATAAAGCAAGTTCTGCAACGGTCGGATTGTGTGAGAAGGATCGCAAAGTGGGCGGTCAAGCTCGGAAAATTCGACCTTGAATATCGTCCGAGACCGGCAGTCAAGGCCCAAGTGCTCGCTGAATTTATTGTAGAATGCACTCTGTCAGATGATCCCGAGCCCGAGCTCACACCAACAGAAGAGACCCCGGGGCAGCCATGGGTTCTACTGAAAGTTATTCATAGGTTCTTCGGTGTTAAGCATGCTGAATTTTTTTTTTTTTGAAAACTATTGCTGAACCTGATCGGGTTGCCTACGTACCCCTTCACAAGGGGGATCAAGCCATACGTAGTTCTTTTTAAATTTCAAAACGGCAGCGCAAAAATTGAATCAAACAACTTAATTCGTGCATGCTTACAAGATCAAATCTAGAAATCAACACTATAAGAACACATAGGATTATGCCGGAATCGTTTAAACAATTATGCTAAAACTTTATGCATCATTAACTATCAGATCTGAAAGTTAAACACTCTATTCCGATTAATCTCTGAATATCCATCGAATGGATTCTGGAGATAACTCCGTGAGGAGCCCCAAAGCAGGGTAAAATCTCGAAAAATCAGACCTAGACCCTGACACCAAAATAAAAGATTAATGTAGGATCAATATCTTTTATGATGGATGAAACTTGTGGATCTGATCCTTGACTTCGCAGCCATGCACATGAATGGCCTCTACGAGAAGTACACGTGAAGTCCTGAAGGATCTTCTTCTGCAACAGTGCTAGCGGCTGCAGAACACGTGAAGGCTGAAATCTGCTTACCCGGATTCAATCAACCTTTGATCAACGGTCTTGAAGCAGATGGAGGAGAGGTTTGTAGGGAGAGTAGAGGACTCAAATTTGATCTTGAATTTATCAGAGGTGCTCACTAAAAACCGTAGCTCAAAAGGAGAAAGAAGAGAAGATGTGGCGTGTGGAGGAAGAAGGCTGCATGCTTACATTGCCGGCGCCCATACTTCTCCCCTTTTAATGCCATTCATTAATCCATTCAAATTCGAAATTTAGGTCCTGAAAATATCCTTTAGTTGGCGCATGAATAGGATAATAACAACCCCAAATCAGATCTCAACCATAGGTCAAATTAAATTCGAAATTTGAACTCATGCGCAAGGGAAAATTCAGAATGGATGGCGGCATGATGTGTTGGATCTCATCATAACCCTTGATTATGTCGCCATAATTTTTCATTCCAATCAATGTCCCACGCCCACCATCAGATTAGGGGGTCATGTGATGATTTTAAAGTGTTTGAATTCGAAATTCAATCCTAATTAGAAGTGATAAGCATGACATGTGTCATGGTGCCATGAAGAGAGAGAATTGGATCTTATCCAATTCTTTTCATGAAATCATCTCTCATGTCGCCCCATCTGATGATGAAAGGGACCTCTGATGTGTGCCACGTGTCACATGGTGCCAATAATCATTTTAAATAAATTTTTGATCATATTAAAAATTAATTCATGGCGCCATGTATGAACAGGTGACATGTGGACTCTGAAATCCGAACAGTTCAGATCAAACCCATTTCATATGAACAAATCCTAACAATTAGTAAAGTCCAATTACTTTGGGTTGAACCTAATCCAATTAGGTCAATCCCTAATTAAGCACAAATTTAATCTAATTTAATTTGGTCAACCTAAGTCCTCTTGATTTAGACCTAATCCAATCAGGTCAAAATCCTGATTGAGCCCAGAATTGAATCTAATTCAATTAGGCTCATCCTTAGTCCAATTACTCAATCCAATTGAGTTAATTAGCAATCTAATTACTGATTAATCCTCCAATAATTACTTTAATTATTTTATAGGATAATTTGCCAATCGAATTGACCAAATTACCTCTGAATGATTCTCAATCATCTATCAGCCATCTTGATCAATCAGGAAATTTCTATGCATGTGACCTCATAGGTTCGAACCTAAGCTGGTAGTACAGGAACGACTTCCTACACTAATCGATGTGACCATCTAGCAAGGATATCCGACGTTCGGATATGCCGAATATATGCGAAGCAAATATTCTGGAACCCTGTACTATGGTTACTGTATAATTCATCCCTTTGACTCCTAATGCCAGGATGACCTTAGGGTTCTGTCAACTCTGTAATTAGTGCATCCATGATATGATTCAACTTTAGAAATCCTGTGACTCCTCACAAGGGTTACCCTGGCCAAGGTTTTGCTAAATTGAACACAAAGTATTATCTCCTGTTTCAAGGAGGGGTCAATTCCATCTTGACTCACTCACTGATTTCGCAAGTACTTGACTGCACCTAGCAACCTTCCATCCCAGAATTAGAAATTCTGCTAGTCTGGTACTAAAGTACAGTGAGTTGTTTGCTAATCACTGTGGTGATCTCAGGTCTGAGGGATACTTATACCTACGTCCACTCGGAACATCTATTGACAGTAGAGTGCTCCGAAATTGGTCACGTTCAGTGAAATGTACTCCTATACTTCACCTGTGTGACATATCACTATCTCCACACTCCTTGGTTAAGAGGACAACCAACGTATATGTCTCATAATGACCTAATCTCGATAATGCTGTCGTCCTAGTAACAGTATATCATTTGGTCGCGAACAGGTTTAAGGACTTGAAGATAAATCCTCCTTTATCATAAAACAAGTCCTAAGGAATTCATCATATAAGAGTTCATTTGAAGATGTTCAATAAAATGATGAATAATGCCAAATAACACTTTATTAATTTATCAATTCATTTACAAAATTCAATCATCAATATACTGACGATTGACTTTTAGGATACAATTTCCAACAACTTTCACTTAGCCTAAAGCCAATCGGCACAGTATCTAATACCAATCTTCGACTTGTGTTTGTTGAACTCTTTGATGCTGAGAACTTTGGTAAATGGGTTAGCCAGATTTTCTTTTGTGTCAATCTTCTGAAGATCAATATCACCTCGTTCGACGATCTCTCGAACCAAGTTGTAGCGACGTAGAAGATGCTTGGTCTGTTGATGTGCTTTGGGTTCTCTTGCTTGAGCTATGGCTCCAGTGTTGTCACAAAATACAGGCACTGGACTATCAATGAAGGGTGTCACTCCAAGCTCGGTGATGAACTTCCGCAACCATATAGCTTCCTTGGCGGCATCAGATGCTGCGATGTATTCTGCTTCACATGTAGAATCTGCCATTGTATGCTGCTTGGAACTCTTCCAGCATATGGCCCCACCTTTAAGAGTAAAGATATATCCCGACATACTCTTGCTATCATCTTGATCTGACTGAAAACTTGAATCGGTATATCCCTCAAGTTTTAAGTCAGAATCACCGTAGACAAGTCACTGGTCTTTAGTATTTCTCAAATACTTAAGGATGGTTTTTACTACTTTCCAGTGGTTGCTATCTGGATCAGACTGGTATCTGCTCACTACTCCTAGCGAGTATGCCATGTCTGATCTAGTATATGTCATGGCATACATTATAGATCCCACTGCCGAAGCATATGGAATTCTATCCATACTCTCTCTTTCTTTAGGGGTTGTCGGACAATCCCTCTTAGAGAGGTTAATTCCATAGCCCATCGGAAGATAGCCTTTCTTAGAATTAATCATACTGAACCTTTTCAGTATAGTTTCAATGTATGTGGATTGGGATAATCCAAGCAATCTTCTAGACCTATCTCTATAGATCTTCATCCCTAGGATGTAAGATGCTTCTCCCAAATCCTTCATGGCAAATTGAGATGATAGCCAAACCTTTATTCCTTGTAATGCAGGACTATCATTCCCGATTAGAAGAATATCATCCACAAACAAAACAAGAAATATAATAACTGAACCATTTGCCCATTTATAAATGCAAAGTTTCCTCTTCATTCTTAATGAAGCCATATGATTTGATCACCTTATCAAATCGTATGTTCCAACTCTGTGAAGCTTGCTTTAATCCATAAATGGATTTTTCAAGCTTGCACACCTTAGACTCATCTGCAGATATAAAATCTTCTGGTTCCATCATATACACCTCGTCTTCTAAATCTCCATTTAGAAAAGCGGTCTTTATATCTATTTGCCAGATTTCATAATCTAAATGTGCGGCTATCGCAAGCATAATCCGAATGGACTTGAGCTTTACCACGGAAAAAAACGTCTCGTCATAGTCAATACCATAACGTTGACGATATCCCTTGGCAACCAAACGAGATTTATAGGTCGCAACCTGACCGTCTGCTCCCTGTTTCCTTTTGAAAATTCACTTACATCCTATGGGTTTAATCCCTTCAGATGGGTCAACTAATATCCATACATCATTAACCTTCATGGATTCCATTTCGGATTGCATGGCTCTAAGTCATTTATCAGAGTCATACCTCTACATTGCATCCATTTAGATGATCGGATCCTCATCGTTTTCATCAAGTTCGACAGGATCCCCGTCCCAGACTAAGAAACCGTAATATCTGTCCGGCTGACGTGGTACTCTACCTGATCGCCTTAATGGTGCATCTAAGATGGGTTCTGGATCTGATCTAATCAAATCCGACCCAATTGGTTCAGTGGATGGTGTCGGATCTTCTACATGTTGAACTTTCCTAAGCTCAACATTAGAGCTATTAGTTTCTTCACTAAAAAATTCTTTCTCTAAGAAAACAGCTCTATTGCTTACGAACAACTTTTGTTCTTCAGCAAAGTAGAAGTAATATTCTTTAGTTTCTTTAGGGTAACCAACAAAGAACATTTGTCAGACTTGGGTTCAAGTTTGTCTGTCTTCAAACGTTTGACGTACGCTGGATACCTCCAAACCCTAAGGTGAGAGAGCATCGACTTACGTCCAGTCCATATCTCATGTGGTGTTTTATTTACAGACTTACATGGAATCTTATTAAGAATGTACCAAGCTGACTCAAGTGCATATCCTCAAAAGGATATGGGCAGACTTGCAAACCCCATCATGGATCGAACCATATCTAATAGGGTTCGATTTCTCCTTTCTGACACACCATTATACTGTGGTGTACCATGAGGAGTCCATTGGGAAAGAATCTCATTCTCTTCTAGATATGTCAAAAACTCATTGGAAAGGTATTCGCCTCCTCGATCTGATCGAAGAGTTTTAATACTCTTTCCAGTTTGTTTTTCTACTTCATTACGATACAATTTGAATATTTCAAATGTTTCAGATTTATGTCTCATTAAATAGACATAACCATACCTCGAAAGGTCGTCTGTAAAAGTAATGAAATATACATATCCGCCTCTAGTATTTGTGCTCATTGGCCCATATACATCAGAATGTACTAGGGTCAATAAGATTGGCTCGTTCATCTTTTCCAGTAAAAGATGACTTGGTCATCTTACCAAGAAGGCATGATTCACAGGTTGTTAATGATTCACAATCATTAACATTGAGGATTCCCTCTTTATTTAACCTGCTCATTCTGTTCTTGTTAATATAACCTAGCCTATGATGCCAAAGGTAGACATCTGTGACATTATCTATTCTAGGGCGCTTATTGGACTGGTACATTACATGAACAGACTGTGACCAAATGTAAATGCCATTACTCAGAATTCTATTCATTACAGCAACACCATTCCAAATGACATTGTAATAATCCTTTTTTATTGATATTTCATAACCATTTTTGGCCAAAAGGCCTACAGAAATGACATTCAATAGAAAAGGACAAAAGTGACAGTCACTAAGGACATTTACGTGAGAGCTGAATACAAGTTTAAGAATTCCTAAAGTTAGAACTGGAACAGGTCTTCCATCTCCAACATTCAGAAATCTTTCTCCTTCTTCAAACCTCTCATTGACCTGAAGTTCCTGCAACGAATTGCAAATATTAAAAGGACTACCGGTATTCAATACCCAGGTCGTATTATCACAAATAGAAAAATTACAAGGCGTTATCATATAAATACCTTGATTGGCAACTGATTGCTCACTTTTCTTAAGCCTGTTCGAATCAAGAGATGCAATGTACAGAGGACAATTCCTCTTCTAATATCCTAGCTTCTTGCAAAAGAAGCACTCTGCGTTACTCTGATCAGCCTTTTTCTTCTTCGTCTGACTAGGCTGAGCATGATGCACCTTTTCTTTTTGATTTTTTTTTTCTTTTTCTCTTTCTTAAAGCGACGACGACCCTTGGATGAACCTCCTACTAAGTTCACTGACTTCTTTAGAAGTTGGTGATCATTCTCAAATGTCTGTAGTAAACCCAACAATTGGTGATAATTTACTACAGATTTCGTCATAAAAAAATGAGTAAAAAAAGGACGGTATGATCTAGGCAATGAGTTCAACATGGCATCCTTCCCCAATTGATCATGAAGGAAAAAGCCAAGAGAGCTTAGACGCTCGATCAACTCAATCATGTATAGTACATGATCAGTTACCGAGGTCTTGTCTCTCACTTGGGCGCTGAAGATGGCACAACTAGTTTTGTGCCTCTCTACATCATCAGGAACACCGAATGATTCATTCAACACTTGAATGATATCTTCTGGCTGCGTGTTCTCAAAACGCCTACTGAACTCATCATTCATTGCAGCAAGCATAATGCAACGGACTGTGATACGATCACTGAGCCACTTCTGATAAGTGTCTCTGACCGTACCCCGTGCATTAGCAGCAGGCTGCTCAGGTGCTGGATTCGTTATCACATAAAGGATCCTTTCATGCTCTAGCACAATCTTCAGTTTCCTAAGCCAATTATTGAAGTTGGGACCAGTCAACTTGTCATTATCCAATAATGCACGAGGTGACAAATTTGTGGCCATTTCTGTATAATTTTTTTTTTGCAATTAGTATATGAATTAACTAAACACATTAGACTTGGACTTTAGTATAAAGGTATTTTTACTATTTTATACAAATTGGTAGCCTCTACCTCCAATTCGAAAAAAATTACTCTTAATTCTTTAGTGAGCACTAGAACCCAATAGATCGCATATAGGCTCGAGTGTGGCTCGGCCAACTGATGAGAGCACAAAAGTGCGACCTATATGTCACTAAAATTAGTGTTATTGCTAAACCAATAATGATAAATTCACTGGATTAATATTATATTTGGGTTTGACACAGATTATCATAAATTAGAGATAAAATGCACATTGAGTACAAATTTGACTTCAGAAGGATCTCTTCCCAGATCCGACCCGGTTGAAGATCGGGTTCGGGTCTGAGTCGGGTTCGGGCCCGAATCAGGTCCATTTTCTTTGTGCTTTTGGAAAAGAATTTTGGGCAAATCTAATTTGACCATATCATAACTATGAGGTGCTGGCTGTCCCATGACTTGAAAGACTTGCAATTGACCTCCAGTCAGAATAGATGACCTATGACGAATTTCCCAAATTTCATATCACACTATTTCTTTTTTTTATCTATATGACTAATTGGACGGAACTTGGTGTCTCCCAGCTCCCCTCTCAGGAGGGAAAAGAAAGTCCCAGACCTTCTTCCAAAATCCAATTCCATTGCAGAAACTGGCACATGACCCATATTCAGTCAAGTGAGATCCCGCACCGCGTCCCCATCTTCCGGATTCGAGAGCCCCTGCATCGCGCCTCACAGCCGCTCTAGCATCCCACGGATCACGCCATCATCCATTTCCAGCAGCGGTCCCACGGCGCCCTCCACGGATCCCGCGCCCGTCTGCCATCTTCCTTCTCCATTTGAAGATCCCAGCGCCTCCCTTCTGCATCAGCTCCCAGCATCGCTTCCACTCCGATGATCCCGAAATCCCAGCGCCCGGATCCACGCTCCTCCCGGCTTCTTCCGCTCGACCCAACGCGATCGCAGCTCCATCCCAGCGTCTCTTCCGCGTCTCCTTCCTTACGCGATCAGAACCCCAGCATCTCACTGCATCCAAGCCTCCAAATCAGCCCCCCATTGCAGCCATTTTCTTCTGTCCGCATGTCAACCTCCCGAAATCCCAGCGGCCAGCTCCATTGATCCGGCCATCTGCAATCAATCCGGCGCCCCAGCAATCACGCATCCCCCTTCCGGATTCGAGAGTCCCCAGCAGCAATACCGATCCAAAGATCCCGCGATGCAGCCCCTCCTCCGCGATCTGCCCTCCAGCATCATGCCAAAGATCCCGCATCCACCTCTTTCATCGTTTCAAAAATCATCTAGCGCAGCATCCTCCTCCCTGTGATCCCGCACACGAGCGTGCGTACCCCCCCTCTCCACGCAATCAGGGGGGTGGGCGACCTATTTAAGGGAGGCAAGGCCATCGGCTGCAGGGAAGAGAGGGACGCCCAGAAAAAAATAGAGCACACTTTGTTTTGAAGAAGAGAAGAATAAAAAATTAGGGGGAGAGAAGAAAGAGGAGTTGTTTTGTTTTGTTTTTCTTTCTTTGTTTTTATGTCTTATTTTGTTGAAGGGAGGAAGCATTAAGTTTCCAATCCTCATTTTATTTTTGTAATTGTCCTTTTATGCAATCCATTATTGTCATTTTCTTTCATGCAATCCTTGTTCTAAGTTCAAGTTAATTTCTATTTTTTTTTTATGCAATCTTTTATTTTTTTTTGATGCAATATATTTAAATCTTCTTTCATGCAATCTATATTCCAGTCTGCAATTTTTCTAGCATTGTTTTCATCCATTTTATGCCAAAGCTTTTCTTTGATTAGTTCAATATATAAATGCCTTTCGAATTTAAATACCTGTCTGTTTGTCAATTTCAAGTAAAAAATATTCTCCGGTAGACCAGAGAATCCGTCAACATCCTCGAAATAATGTTTTTCTTTTATCATTCAAAAATTGATTTCGAATTCGAGTGAACGTTTTAATTTTTATGCAACTCCAATCGCCTCCCTGTAGATCGACCTCTTACAACCACTATTCTTCGAGTAGAACAGGTAAGAGTAAAATTTAAATTTAACTTTTGTTCGTCGGTTCTAACAACGATCTGTCTAGCATACTTTTAGTTAGACAGAAATCGGACGAACACCAACCCATATGCACCTATTGGTAGGTTCTTAACCAATTACTTCACCAAGCAACTTCTAGTGATGATTTTGCCCTAGGTTCTTCGGCAGGCGTGTGACGCCTCCACCGAATACTCTAGTTAGGTCCAACCATTAAATGATAGAGTTCAGTCTAATCAACTAATAGACGACCAAGCCCGAGTGTGGCTCGGCTCACTTGACCGCCTATTGAAGATACACTCAACTCATCATATATTGAATGACAATTCCAATGCTTGATAAGTACCAGGCATGTCGTGCCTCTAATAATTATCAAAATATTGGACCCATTATCACCCAACTTAATGGGAGGCTATGACCTAGTTATCCCCATAACCATTTCATTTTAAGGACATAATAATTTTAGAGGATTTTATAATTAGGATAGATGAGAAGATCCGGTTAGTCTAATTTCTCCTACTGACTTCACCAAATCAGATTAGACTCAAACCGGTTAAGGAGGCACCTAAATCAGTCAAACTGATTTTTCTTATAGGCATGGGCTAACTCGAATCATTAAGTGATCCAATCAAAATGTGATTGACCATATCGGCCAGGTAAGTGAGATCGGTGGAAGGATATGCCATTAACTCGACAAAGACGAATCAGTGCGAGTAGCTCCGAATTAAAAATCACCGGTCAAGTCTGCCAAACTTACCTTAGACATCGACTGGTTAATCAATTTCGATTTGATTACTCAAATGACTCAGGCACTACCTCTGAGCCTAAATCAATTTCCATCTTGATCTAATCAAAGACATGGAATTGATCAATCTACAACTATTGTATTTGATCTAGAGTTTTCTTGACCTAATCTAGTTACTACTTAATTAGATTTGATCAATTAACTCTAATTAGACCATGTTTGATTCTAACCCTAGGTCTAACCCAATCCTAAGAACTTGATTTGAGCTAACCCAAATGCCCCATGAATTATGCAATGTCATTTAGTTGAGTCACAATTCTATTTCATAACACTTAATTCTTAATTAAGTATAGACTTATGAAAGTTTTGATCATTGCATATTTTTTTTAATTATATATTAATTACAATCTTTTAGTTCTTAAATCTCATTTTCAGATCTGAGTATTTGTAATTAATCAAATGTAATCAGATTTAATTTATGATTAAATCCTTATGATTTATGTTCATGTATCGCATATACATAACTTCATGAATTTATTCAAATAACATACATCTTATGTATTTATTTTTTTTTATTTTTTTTTCAGATCTGATTTGTTCTTTAAAATCAGAGATCAATTGAATTATTAATTTTATTTAGTTCTAATCTAAATAATATTATAATTTCAGATTTATTTATGTTACAAATCTTAACACAAACATGCATCATATGCATTCAAAATTTCAGATCTAGTTAATCATGCATAATCAGAAATTAAATCAATCATAAAAAATACTTTAGATCTAATCTAAGCATGTTCATGATTTCAGATTTAATTGCAAGAATTAAAATATAAAAATTTAAACACGAGCCTGGCTCTGATACCACTGAAAGTTAATCCTAGGTTTTTCGGTGTTAAGCATGCTGATTTTTTTTTTTTTTAAAACCATGGCCGAACCTGATCAGGTTGCCTACATACCCCTTCACAAGGAGGATTAAGCCATATGTAGTTTTTTTTAAATTTCAAAACTGCAGCAGAAAAATCGAATCAAACAACTTAATTCGTGCATACTTACAAGATCAAATCTAGAAATTAGCACTGTAAGAACACATAGGATTATGCCAGAATCGTTTAAACAATTATGCTAAAACTTTATTCATCATTAACTATCAGATCTGAAAGTTAAACACTCTACTTCGATTAATCTCCGAATATCCATCGATTGGATTCTGGAGATAACTCCGTGAGGAGCCTCAAAGGAGGATAAAACCTCGGAAAATCTGACCTAGACCCTGACACCAAAATAAAAGATTAATGTAGGATTAATACCTTTTATGATGGATGAAACTTGTGGATCTGATCCTTGACTTCGCAGCCACACACATGAATAGCCTCTACGAGAAGTACACGCGAAGCCCTGAAGGATCTTCTTCTGCAACAGTGCTAGCGGCTGCAGAAAACATGAAGGCTGAAATCTGCTCACCCGGATTCAATCAACCCTTGATCAACGGTCTTGAAGAAGATGGAGGAGAGGTTTGTAGGGAGAGTAGAGGACTCAGATCTGATCTTGAATTTATCAGAGGTGCTCACTAAAAACCCTAACTCAAAAGGAGAAAGAAGAGAAGATGTGGCATGTGGAGGAAGAAGGCTGCATGCTTACATTGCCGGCGTCCATGCTTCTCCCCTTTTAATGCCATTCATTAATCCATTCAAATTCAAAATTTAGGTCCTGAAAATCTCCTTTAGTTGGCGCATGAATAGGATAATAACAACCCCAAATCAGATCTCAACCATAGGTCAAATTAAATTCGAAATTTGAACTCATGCGCAAGGGAAAATTCAGAATGGATGGCGGCATGATGTGTTTGATCTCATCATAACCCTTGATTATGTCGCCATAATTTTTCATTCCAATCAATGTCCCACGCCCACCATCAGATTAGGGGGTCATGTGATGATTTTAAAGTGTTTGAATTCGAAATTCAATCCTAATTAAAAGTGATAAGCATGACATGTGTCATGGTGCCATGAAGAGAGAGAATTGGATCTTATCCAATTCTTTTCATGAAATCATCTCCCATGTCGCCCCATCTGATGATGAAAGGGACCTCTGATGTGTGCCATGTGTCACATGGTGCCAATAATCATTTTAAATAAATTTTAAATTATATTAAAAATTAATTCATGGCGCCATGTATGAACAGGTGACATGTGGACTCTGAAATCCGAACAGTTCAGATCAAACCCATTTCATATGAACAAATCCTAACAATTAGTAAAGTCTAATTACTTTGGGTTGAACCTAATCCAATTAGGTCAATCCCTAATTAAGCATAAATTTAATCTAATCTAATTTGGTCAACCTAAGTCCTCTTGATTTAGACCTAATCCAATCAGGTCAAAATCCTGATTGAGCCCAGAATTGAATCTAATTCAATTTGGCTCGTCCTTAGTCCAATTACTCAATCCAATTGAGTTCATTAGCAATCTAATTACTAATTAATCCTCCAATAATTACTTTGATTATTTTATAGGATAATTACTCCTCACAAGGATTATCCTGGCCAAGGTTTTGCTAAATTAAACACAAAGCATTATCTTCTGTTTCAAGGAGGGGTCAATTCCATCTTGACTCACTCACTGATTTCGCAAGTACTTGATTGCACCCAGTAACCTTCCGTCCCAGAATTAGAAATTCTGCTAGTCCGGTACCAAAGTACAATGAGTTGCTTGCTAATCACTGTGGTGATCTCATATCTGAGGGATACTTATACCCATATCTACTCAAAACATCTCTCGACAGTAGAGTGTTCTGAAATTGGTCATGTTCCGTAAAATGTACTCCTACACTTCACCTGTGTGACATATCAGTTTCTCCACACTCCTTGGTTAAGAGGACAACCAACATATATGTCTCACAACGACCTAATCTCGATAATGCTGTCGTCTTAGTAACAATATATTATTTGGTCGCGAACATGTTTAAGGACTTGAAGATAAATTCTCGTTTATCATAAAACAAGTCCTAAGTACTTCATCATATAAGAGTTCTTTTGAAGATGTTCAATAAAATGATGAATAATGCCAAATAACACTTTATTAATTTATCAATTCATTTACAAAATTCAATCATCAATATGCTGACGATTGACTTTTAGGATACAATTCCCAATATCTACATGTAGACGGCTCCTCAACCTCGGGGGATAGCGGAGCGGGCCTCATCCTCACCAGCCCGGACGGAATAGTTGCAGAGTAGGCCCTACGCTTTGAGTTTTTCGCCTCGAACAATGAGGCGGAGTATGAGGCGCTCATCACCGGGTTAAAGCTGGCAAAGGAGCTGAAGGTCGGGAACTTGAATGTCTTCAGCGACTTCCAACTGGTCGTGAGCCATATTTTGGAGAATTTCGAAGCAAGGGAGCCATCAATGCAGAAGCACCTCCAAAAGGTGCGGAACATCACCTCCTCACTAAGCACCATCGACATTCAGCATATCCCCAGAGCGAAGAACACGAGGGCGGACCAATTATCAAAACTGGCGACTTTCCGCATGAGCAAGCTCCGAAAGACTACAGTGCTCAAGTACCTCCAAACACCTAGCACCAAGGAGCCTGAACCAGCGCTCTGCATCGAGACTGAGCCGAGCTGGATGGACGCATTCGTCACTTACCTGCAGAGCGAAGTCCTCCCCAATGACGAGTTCGAAGCCCGCCGGATTATGCGTCAGGCTTTCCGATACCTCCTGTATGAAGGCAAGCTCTACCGAAGGTCATTCACCTCTCCCCTTCTCAGATGCCTCCGTCCTTCAGAGGCGGATTATGCCATGCGAGAGGTTCATGAAGGAATCTGCAGGAACCACCTAGGAGGTCGAGCCCTGGCCCACAAGATTCTACGCCAAGGATATTACTGGCCTACACTCCAAAAGGATGCCGTGGACTTCGTCCAGATATGCGATCGGTGTCAGCAAAATGCTAATATTCAGCGCCGACCCTCAGTCCCGTTGACCTCGATCGGTGCCCCCTGGCCATTTGCCCAATGGAGGATCGACATCTTGGGACCATTCCTTCAATCCACCGGACAGAGAAAGTTCCTCATTGTCTCCATCGACTACTTCACCAAGTGGGTTGAAGCTGAACCGATGTCCCGGATCTCTGAGCCAAAGATGCGAGATTTTGTCTAGGTGTCAATAATCTGCAGATTTGGACTTTTCCGCATCCTCATATTGAACAACGGCCGCTAGTTTGACAACGTCCGCTTTAGGAAGTTCTACTCCAAGCTCGGCATCGACCATCGTTTCACCTCGGTCGCTCATCCACAGACGAATGGAGAAACCGAGGTGACGAACCGCACCATCCTCCAAGGACTCAAAGCCAGACTCGACCGAGCCAAAGGGCAATGGATCGAAGATCTCTACAATGTCCTCTGGGCCTACATGACTACATTCCGACTCTCCACCGGCGAGATCTCCTTTAATTTGGCCTACGGAACGGAAGCTGTCATCCCCTTGGAAATCGAACTTTCATCGCTAAGGGTGAAGAACTACGATGCAACCTCCAACTCATCTTAGCTCAGAAGCAACTTGGACCTCGTCGAGGAAACAAGGGAGGCCGCTCGAGTCCGCATGGCGAGATACCAACAGAAAACGGCGCAGTACTACAACTCTAGGGTAAAGGTCAAGCTCTTCAAGGTGGAGGATCTCGTCCTGAGAAAAGCTGAAGCTTCTCAACCTACCGAGCAAGGAAAGCTTGCCCCAAACTGGGAGGGGCCATACCGAGTTGTTCGAGTCCAGCGGCCCGGAGCGTACAAGTTAGAGTCCTTTGAAGGGACCCCCATTTCCCGAAGCTGGAACTCCGAGAATCTTCGAATGTATTATCAGTGAAGCCCCTAGGGATCTTCGATGCTTGAGAACACAGCTGATACTTCTTCCTATGATAATCTACTTAAGACTTTCTTTTAATTATTCAACACTTCTCTTGATGTTAATCTACTTGTGAACTTCAGGATGCCCGGCCAAGTTCGGATGCCCGACCGAGTCCGGATGCCCGTCCAAGTTCGGATGCCCCAACTAAGCTCGGGATGCTCCTTCGTGACAATTCCAAGTTCGGTCTCCATCTCCGACAAGACCTCGACCAAGCTCGGGATGCCCCGCTGAGTCGACCGCGGGCCCAGATCCCCTCGACCTCGGGATGATCCTCCGACTAAGGTCGAGATGCCTCGCTGAGTCGACCGCGAGCCAAGTCTCCCTCGACCTCAGGACGCCTCGCTGAGTCGACCGCGAGCCAAGTCTCCCTCGACCTCGAAATGTCCTGCAAAGCCAACCGCGGGCCCAGGCCCCCTCGACCTTGGAATGATCCCCCGACTAAGGTCGGGATGCCCCACTGAGTCGACCGCGAGCCAAGTCTCACTCAACCTTGGGATGCATCCCAGAGTCGACAATGGGCCCAGGCTTCCTTGACCTCGCGCATGATCCCCCGACCAAGATTGGGATTGCTGAGTTACGCCCTGTTCGATGCGACGTTCACAGCGGAATTCGAATGGGACGTCGTTCATCGTATGAACGCGCCTCGGTTCGTAGAATTCAAAAATTTTTCTGGATCCAAATCCAGAAGATCTTTGAACTCATTAGGAAGGGAAGATTAGGATCTGAGTCGGGATGATTAAGATTTATAAAACTAAAACAAAAATCAGAAGTTATAAATTTGAAGATCTCATCTTCAAAAATTCTGCAGGTGTAGAACACCGCAACCCGATGATCTTTCTAGGTTTCTGGTTAAGCCGCACATGTATCCGGCCTCTACAGGTATCCACACGAGGATCTAATCATCTGAGATAGGGTCTTACCGGAGTGCTAGCTCCTTGCAAAGACCTCTCATGACTATCAAATAGATTAGAAGAAATATGCAACATACCTTCTTGAAGAAGAACCCTTTCTTCTTTGATCTTACTCGCAACGGAGGAAGAGGAAGGAGGAACCTTTGCACGTGGATCTTCCTTGCCTTGATGCCGTGGAAGAAGAGGATGCAGAGGACCCCCTTGCTGCCGTGGAGAAGGAGGAAGAATGGGCTTGGGCATGGAGGAAAGAACTCCTTCTTTCCTTGGGCGAATTGATCTCTTCCTAGGTTTTTCTTCTTTCTTTCTTTCCAACACTTGGAAGAAGATGAACTTGATCTCCTTTGCTGCCGTGGGAAGAAGAGGGGAAGCCTCTTGCTGCCGTGGAAAGGGGGAAGAAAAGAGAAAGGGAGGCGTGGAGAGGAAGAGGACAGAATTGATTCATAATGTCTCCCTTGCTATCCTTTTATATATTGGGTTTAGGGCTTCTCCTAATCTTATTAGGAGTATGGGACTATAATCCACCCTTGGATTAATGCCAAGTGTCCAATCCTTGTGCTCATAGATGCATGACATGTGTCCACTTAATCAATTGATTAATTTTCTAATCACATTAGAATTCCTAATCTCATTAGGAGAATTAATTGATTTGGGAGCATGCATCCTACGACGCCATGTGGACTTTAAAGTCCGCATAGTGTGAACATGACTAAAGTCATATTCATCCTACGACGACATGTGGTCTTTAAAATCCGCACAAACCTTAGTTTAACCAAATTGACCCAATCATGAACCCAAATTAATTTGGATCGAACCCAATTTGATTTGGCTCATTAAATCAGCCCAATTGCAATCCAATTGCAATCAATTCCACTTAATTCTTCTTCCATTAACTCACTAACACTTAGTGGGTTAATTCAATCACCAATCATATTGATGATTGATTTCTATTGTGATTCCAAATCATAATTATGATAGTCTGACTAATTAAATTCTCTGTGTGTGACCCCGTAGGTTCTATTCTGACTGGTAGTGAGACATATTGAGATCTCCATCTCAATATTACTGAAACTCCTTTCAGTGGGCTGATACGATTTCAGTTCTACTCTCAGGGTTCACTGATCACCAAGTGAATGCCTTCGAGTCTCATAATCCACTAGTGACATCTAGCAGTATGTGGTGGCAACCCAGCAGAATGGAATGTCTGAACCTTTAGGTGCAGTTAGCGTATGATACAGTCCCTCTATCATGGATCCCGACGTGACGGAGGTTATGGATATCTCGTCAAATTTATACGACTTCCAGTTCGAGATATGAAAAACTTTTTTTCCAAAATACCTGGCCAGGAATTTATCGAACTCAGTCTCATAAATCACATAGGATCACTCCTAATCTATCAAGGTTGATAGATCCCATCTAGATGCAACCCTATTCCAAAATGAACCTACTGTAGCCAATCCGCACTACAAGGATCCGAATGGCTAGGGCCCAAGTTCACATGCTCGTCAAACTACAGCAACCTCACAATGAATAGCTGAGGCATCGTAGGTCAAAGGACCAGTCATACAACTGCAGCATAAGTAGTCACTGATGAGTGGATAGACATCCATGTGACTACTATTTTTGGTCACGCTCAGTACCTTATTCTCTAACAAGTACTCGCATAATCACTCCAGTGTCTCTACACCGTGGACTCGAGAATCGTCCATCTGACTAAGTGATCTGTGCACTAATCTCAGCGGATCGATCACCATCCCTCGTGATGGATCCATCGATCAGGAGCATTTAGAAATTAATTCCTAATGACACATGCCTCAAATTCTCAACTCCTTGAGAATATGTGGCATCATCTATTAATTTCTTGGACGATTCATAGACACATACAAACATGAATGAAAAACAAATTGCCCAATCTTATTTATTAATAAGTGTCAAATTACAAATTTGTACCCCAGATTATAAATATGCGTCAGCCACATTGGCTTCTAGGGCATACTTCTAACAATCTTCCACTTGCACTAAAGCCAATCAGACATGTATTTAAGTCCCATTTTCTCAAGATGGACTTCTAATTTCTTCTGACTCAGCTGCTTAGTGAATGGGTCCACCACGTTATCAGTGGAGTCTACTCTATGCACTTCTACATATTTTTTTTCGAGGTAGTCGCGAATTAGATGAAATCGCCGCTCTATGTGCTTGGACTTCTGGTGAGACCTCGGCTCCTTAGCCAGTGCTATGGCGCCGTTGTTGTCGCAGAAAAGAATTATGGTGTTGGAAATTGTATTCTAAATGTCAATCGTCAGCATGTTGATGATTGAATTTTGTAAATGAATTGACAAATTAATAAAGTGTTATTTGGCATTATTCATCATTTCATCTTCAAATGAACTCTTATTTGATGAAGTCCTTAGGACTTATGTTATGATAAAGGAGGATTTATCTTTGAGTCTTTAAACTGGTTCGCGATCAAATAATATTTTATTACTAGGACGACAACATTATCGAGATTAGGTCATTGTGTGACATATACGCTGGTTGTCCTCTTAACCAAGGAGTGTGGAGACACCGGTATGCCACACAGGTGAAGTGTAGGAGTACATTTCACTGAACGTGACCAATTCTGGAACGCTCTACTGTCGAGAGATGTTTCAAGTGGATATGGGTATAAGTTTGGCCCTCTGATCTGAGACCGCAACCTGTGACTAGCAAGCAACTCACTGTACTTTGGTACCGGACTATCTGGATTTCTAATTCAGTGACGGAAGGTCACTTGGTGCAGTTAAGTACTTGTATAGTCAGTTGTGAGTCGAGATGGAATTGATCCCTCCTGGAAACAGGAGATAATGTCATATGATTAATTTAGCAAAACCTTGGCCAGGGTAATCCCAGTGAGGAGTCACGGGATATCTAAAGTTAATCACATAATGGATGTACTAATTATAGTGTTGATAGTGAGCTTTAAGTCATCCTGGCATTAGGAGTCAAAGGGATTGAATTATATAGTAACCATAGTTCAGGGTTCCAGAATATTTGCTTCGCATATATTCGGCCTATCCGGACGTCGGATACCATTGCTAGATGGTCACATCGATTAGTGTAGGAAGTCGTTCCTATACTACCGGCTTAGGTTCGAACCTATGAGGTCACACGCATAAAAGATTCCTGATTGATCAAGAAGGCTGATGAATGATTAAGAATCATTCAAGGGTAATTTGGTCAATTCGATTGGCAAATTATCTTATAAAATAATTAAAGTAATTATCGGAGGATTAATTAGTAATTAGATTGCTAATGAACTCAATTGGATTGAGTAATTAGACTAAGGATGAGCCAAATTGAATTAGATTCATTTCTGGGCTCAATCAAGATTTTTGACCTGATTGGATTAGGTCTGAATCAAGAGGACTTAGGTTGACCAAATTAAATTAGATTAAATTTGTGCTTAATTAGGGATTGACCTAATTGGATTAGGTTCAACCCATGGTAATTGGATCATTCTAATTGTTAGGATTTAATTAAATTAAATGGGTTTGATCTGAAACTGTTCGGATCTTGAAATCCACTTGTCACATATCCATGCATGGTGCCATAAATTGATTTTTAATATGATTAAAAATTAATTTAATTTATTTAATGGTGCCATGGGACACTTGGCAACATCAGGGACCTCTTTCATCATCATATGGGGTGACATGGAGAGATAAATTCATGAAAAGAAATGGATAAGATCAAATTCTCTCTCTTCATGGCATATATCATCCTTATCTTTATCTCACTTCTAATTAAGGTTGAATTTCGAATTTAATCACCACAAAATCACCACGTGACCCTCTAATCTGATTGTGGGCATGGGAATTTCGAAATGGAGTGAGGGAATGGGCGACATGATGAAGGGCTTGGATGTGATCAATCCTTCATCATGTGATGGCGCATGAAGCTATGTTTGAATTTTGAATTCAAAATATAACTTAACTCCACAAAATCCTGATTGTTGGCGTGTGAAGAGGAGTGGAGTTAGAGTATAAGAGGGGTTTATCAGATGGTGATCGAATTCAAGGAAAAAAGAGAGAAAAAGAAGAAAAAAAAGGAGAAAGAAAAGAGAGGAACCCTAGTTCATGCATGAAAAAATTCTGAATTCAATCTAGCCAACTTCTTCCTCCTCTAAGTCCATCACGCCATTAGGTTTAGGGATCCCTGATAAGAGTCTTTAGATCGGATCTAAGTCCTCTTCAATCCCTCTAAACCTTTCCTCTAAGTTCTTCCAAGAAGGCGTATCAAAAGTTAATAGCGTTGGGAAGATCAAATTTCAGCCTTAAGAAATTCTGCGCAAGCTAGCACTTCCGCAGGATTGGATCTCTCCAGGAACTTCGCGTGTACTTCTCGCAGAGGCCATTCATGTACGTGGATGCGAAGTCAAGGATCAGATCCACAACTTTCATCCATCATAAAAGGTATTAATCTAGCATTAATCATTTATTATGGTGTCAAGATCTAGGTCCGATTCCCCGAGGTTTTACCCTCTTTTGGGGCTCTTCACGAAGATATCTCCAGAATCCATTCGATGGATATTCGAAGATTAATTGGAATAGAGTTCTTAAGTTTTAGATCTGATAGTTAATCATGCATGAAAGTTTTAGCATAATTGTTTAAACGATTACGGCATAATCCTATGTGTTCTTACAGTGCTGATTTCTAGATTTGATATTGTAAGCATGCACGAATTAAAATTGTTTGATTCGATTTTTTTGCTGTATTTTTGAAACTTAAAAGAACTACGTATGGCTTGATCCGTCTTATGAAGGGGTACGTAGGCAACCCGATCATGTTCAGCCATGGTTTTCACAAAAAAAAAATTTCAGCATGCCTAACACCGAAGAATCTAGGATTCACTTTCAGTGGTATCAGAGCCAGGTTCATGTTTAAGCTTTTATGTTTTAATTCTTGAAATTAAATATAAAATCATTAACATGTTTAGATTATATCTAAAGTACTTTTTATGATTGATTTAATTGCTGGTTATGCATGATTAAGTAGATCTGAAATTTTGGATGCATATGTGCATGTTTGTGTTAGGATTAGTAACATGAATAAATCTGAAATTATAATATTATTTAGATTAGATCTAAATAAAGTTTATGATTCATATGATCTCTGATTTTAATGAACAAATCAGATCTGAAAATAAAAGTGAAAAAATAAATACATAAGATGTATGTTGTTTGTATTAATTCATGTTGTTATGTATATGTGATGCATGAACATAAAATATAATGACTTAAACATGAATTAAATTTGATTACATGTGATTAATTACAAAAACTCAGATCTGAAAATGTGTTTTAAGAACTGAAAGATTGTAATTAATATGTAATTAAAAAGAAATATGCAATGATCAAAACTTTCATAAGTCTAAACTTAATTGAGAATTAAGTGTTATGAAATAGAATTGTAACTCAATTAATTGACATTGCATAATTTTTTGGGCATATGGGTTAGCTTGAATCAAGTTCCTAGGATTGGGTTAGACCTAAGGTTAGAATCATACATGGACAAATAGAATTAATTGATCAAATCTAATTAAGTAGTAACTAGATTAGGTCAAGAAAATTCTAGGTCAATTTACAATAGTTGTAGATGGATCAAGTCCATATCTTTGATTAGACCACGATGGAACTTGATTTAGGCTCAGAGGTGTAGCCCGAGTCATTTGAGTAATCAAATCGATATTGATTAATCAGTCGGTGTCTAAGGTAAGTTTGGCAGTTTTGATCGGTGGTTTTTAATTGGAAGCTACTCGCACTGATTCGTCTTTGTCGAGTTAATGGCATATCCCTTCCACCGATCTCACTTACCGGGCCAACATGGTCAATCACATTTTGATTGGATCACTTAATGATTCGAGTTAGCCCATGCCTATAAGGAAAATCAGTTTGACTGATTTAGGTGCCTCCTTAACCGGTTTGAGTCTAATCTGATTTGGTGAAGTCAGTGGAAGAAATTAGACTAACCGAATCTTCTCATCTATCCTAATTATGAAATCCTCTAAAATTATTAGGTCCTTAAAATGAAATGGTTATGGGGATAACTAGGTCATAGCCTCCAATTAAGTTGGGTGATAATGGGTCCAATATTTTGATAATTATTGGAGGCGCGACACGACTGGTACTTATCAAGCATTGGAATTGTTATTCAATATATGATGAGTTAAGTGTACCTTCAATAGGCGGTCAGGTGAGCCGAGCCACACTCGGGCTTGGTCGTCTATTAGTTGATTAGACTGAATCCTATCATTTAATGGTTGGACCTAACTAGGGTATTCGGTGGGGGCGCCACATGCCTGCCGAAGAACCTAGGGCAAAATCATCACTAGAAGTTGCATGGTGAAGCAATTGGTTAAGAACCTACCAATAGGTTCATATGGGTTAGCCGAGCCACACTTGGGCCTATATGCGATCTATTGGGTTTTAGTGCCCATTAAAGAATTAAGTATTTTTTGAATTGGAGGTAGAGGCTACCAATTTGTATAAAATAGTGGGAGTATCTTTAGACTAAAGTCCAAGTCTACTGTGTTTAGTCAATTCATATACTAATAGCCAAATTTTCTTTTATATAGAAATGGCCACACGTTTGTCACTTCGCTCATTATTGGATAATGACAAGTTGACTGGTCCTAACTTCAATAATTGGTATAGAAAGCTGAAAACTCAGCATAGTCAGACCAAAAAGATTAAGGATGACCAAAGTCAGGCAGAATACTTCTATTGTAAGAAGCAGGAGCATTAGAAGAGGAATTGTCCACAGTACCTTACCTCACTTGACCCGAACAGGCCAAGCAAGAGAAAAGGGCAATCAGTTGCTGATCAAGGTATTTATATGATAACACCTTGTAATTTCTCTATATGTGATAATTCGACCTGGGTATTAGATACTGGAAGTCCATTTAATATATGCAATTCGTTGGAAGGACTTCAGGTCAATGAGAGATTTGAAAACATCGAGAGATTTCTGAATGTTGGAGATGGAAGATCTGTTCCAGTTCTAGCTTTAGAAAATCTCAAACTTGTTTTCAATTCTTACGTAGTTGTCTTGAGTGATTGTCACTATTGTCTTACGTTCTTATTGAATGTAATTTCCGTAGGCCTTTTGGCCATGAACGGTTATGAAATTTCAATAAAGAAAGATTGGAAAAAAATATCGTCACATCCAACGATATATTGATCAACCACCAATCTCTACAATGGGTGATCATATTAGAACCCTGAATGAATTATTCGCTCCTGCATCCGCTAGTCCACCTACATGTATAGTGTTGCCAATAAATAACGCAACCCAATTTGAAATTCGGGCTGCGACAATAAATATGCTACCCAAATTTCATGGGTTTGAAAGTGAACAACCCTACATTCATCTAAATAAATTTATGACAATTTGTCAAACTTTCAAAAATCAAAATTTAGATGAAGAAAGTGTAAAATTTAGATGAAGAAAGTGTAAAATTGAGATTGTTCCTAATGACCTTAGAGGATCGAGCAGCGGCATGGCTATATTCTCTGGCTCCAAATTCCATCACAACATGGGAATAACTATCTAGGAAGTTCATGGCAAAATTTTACCCCATGATTAAAATAGAAAAAATTAAGGATGCCATAAGAACTTTCAGAGGAAAACCTGAAGAGGAATTCTTCCAAACTTGGGAACGATTCCATGACTTGTTGGTCAAATGCCCACACCATGGGCTTGATAAGGCTGATCTGGTCCACTTCTTTTATAAAGGACTACTTCCGGCACATAGAAACATGATTGAGTCCATGCACAAGGGTAGGTTCATGAACCAAACCCCGGATCAAGCCTATGAATTTCTTGTTGACTTAGCCGAGAATGCTCAAAATTGGAGTAGCTATGGTGAGGAAGTAAATAGAGATGAGTTCGGATCTAGAAAACCAGGTAATTATGAAATAAAAGCAGATCCAGATCTCAAAAATGTCATATCCAATCTGGTGACTGGAGTGAACAATTTGAGTAAAAAGTTTGATGCTTTCACTGTTTCCACTAGTTCGAGTTTATACAAAGAGTTAAATCCCATCATGAAAGTGGAACACGAGCCACATAGTTTGTGTATCTTGTGTAACAGTCCTGAGCATCTAGTGGAGTGCTGCCCTAATCTGCCCACCATAAAGGCCGAGAAAGCAAACGCTCTAAATTCATATAGTGCCTTTAAGAAACCCACTGCCAATTCATTCAGCCCAGTCTACCACCCTGATAATAGGTTCCACCCAAATTTCTCATACAAGCAGAACGAACCTATTTAGCATCAAGGTGGTCCATCAGGATTTCAGAAGAACTTCCCCAGGATAGGTCCATCACAAATGAACCAACCTTTGGTTCCATCTTTACCTCCTTATAATGCCCCTATCCCACAGCAACCTTCACCATTAAAAACCATGATGGCTAATATGATGAAACAACAACAAGATTTTATCCAACAGCAACAACAAACCAACATGACCCAAACCCAGACTAACCAATTCCATGCGCAAGCAATTGCAAAACTTGAAGTTAGTCTGAGCCAAATAGCAAACTCTCTAGGGGATAGGAAGAAAGGTGAACTACCTAGTCAACCAGTGCCTAACCCTAGTAGACAACAAGATCAGAGAGGTCAGTATCAAATCGATTCTAATGAAAATCTGACCCATGAAGTTCAGGCAATTACCACTTTAAGATCTGGCAAGCAAGTGGACAAGAAAGTCCAACTTTCTGAACACGTAAAAGAAAATTAACATGAACCCAATAAGAACCCTATTCAAAAGAGGGGTCAAGAACAGGATAAACCAGAAAAAAAGGAAGAACCCATAGAAACATACAAACCTAAGGTTCCCTTTCCCAGTAGACTTCAGGACTCCAAGAAACAATCTAACTTTGATGAAATAATGGAAGTCTTTAAAAATGTTCAAATAAATATACCTTTCCTTGATGCCATACGATAAATTTCCTTCTATACAAAATTCTTGAAAGACCTTACCACGGTCAAAAGAAAAACCAGCATTCCTAGGCAAGCTGTTATGGCTGCACAGGCTTCATCTCTCATTCAACAACAGATTGCCCCAAAATACAAAGATCCTGGTTGCCCTACCATTGAAATAAAAATAGGAGAAACGATCATCCAGAGAGCCCTATTAGACTTAGGAGCAAGTGTAAACCTGTTACCCTATTCTGTCTACACCGAACTAGGTTTGGGGGAATTAAGGCCCACAAACATTACTTTGTCATTAGCATATAGGACTGTGAAGTATCCTAAGAGAATTGTTGAGGATGTAATTGTAAAGGTGAATGAGTTTTACTACCCTGTGGATTTTGTAGTCCTCGAAACTGAACCAGTGAAAAATCCAGGTAGTCACATCCCGGTAATCCTTGGCAGACCATTTTTGGCCACTTCAAATGCTGTGATCAGTTGCCGAAATGGGATAATGACCTTAGCATTTGGAAACTTGCGTCCAACTCAATGTCTTTCATAGTAGTAATCAACCATCTGAGATGGACGATTTAGAAAAAATTCACATGATTGAAAACATAATCAGCAAGTCCTTCGAGAATCAAGTTATTTTGATCCACTAGAAAGATATTTGGCCCAATTCAGTCAAGATTGTGAGGAAGGAGAGTCGAATCAGGAGGTTAATGCATTGTTAGATTTCATTTCTGTAATAGATACTAGCAGATGGGCTACTAAATTTGAATCATTACCTATACCTGAATCCCAGCTAGTACCTTCAAGTGTCAAACCTCCCTAGCTTGAACTTAAAGATCTGCCTGAAAACTTAAAATATGCATTTCTCGGGGACAACAACACCTTACCTGTTATTATTGCATCAAATTTAACTGAAGAATAGGAAGAGAAGTTGTTAAATATCCTTCAGAAAAATCAAGAAGCGATCGGCTGGTCTATAGCTGATATCAAGGGGATTAGCCCTTCTGTGGTCCAACATAAAATTCATCTAGAAGAGGATGCAAAAATCTCTAGAGAACCACAAAGGCGACTTAACCCAGTCATGAAGGATGTAGTTCGAGCTGAAATCATTAAACTCTTAGATGCAGGGATTATATATCCTATTTCTGATAGCCAGTGGGTGAGCCCAGTTCAAATCGTACCAAAGAAATCTGGAATCACTGTAATTAAGAATGACCACAATGAGTTAGTCCCAACTTGAATCCAAACTGGATGGCGAGTATGCATCGACTACAGAAAGCTGAACGCCATGACTAGGAAAGACCACTTTCCACTACCCTTCATTGACCAAATGTTAGAATGTCTAGCTGGCCACTCTCATTATTGTTTCTTTGATGGTTATTTTGGATATAACCAAGTTCCAATTGCACGTGAGGATCAAGAGAAAACCACATTCACCTGTCCTTATGGCACTTTTGCCTATCGTCGCATGCCTTTTGGGTTATGCAATGCACCGGCTACATTCCGGCGGTGTATGATGAGCATTTTCTCCGACATGGTGGAAAAATTTTTAGAAGTTTTTATGGATGACTTTTCTGTATTCGGATCTAATTTTAATGAATGTCTGCATCACTTGACCCTTGTTGTAGAACGATGTAAAGAGAAAAATTTAGTTCTCAACTGGAAAAAATGTCATTTTATGGTTCAATCAGGTATTGTTTTGGGACACATTGTGTCACAAAGGGGAATTGAGGTGGATAAAGCCAAAGTAGAATTAATTGCTAAGTTACCACCTCCCAAAACTGTTAGGGAAGTCAGATTCTTTTTAGGGCATGCGGGTTTTTACCGCCGCTTTATCAAGGATTTCAGTAAATTGTCAAAATCCTTATGCAATCTGTTGGCGAAAGATGCTATTTTTAATTTTTTGCCAATTTGTATAACTGCTTTCGAGAGACTGAAGTCTGAACTAACCTCAGCACCCATCATAAGGTCTCCTGATTGGAATCCGCCATTTGAAATCATGTGTGATGCATCTGATTATGCAATAGGTGCCGTCCTAGGTCAGCGAGTGGAGAAGCTTCCCCATGTGATTCATTATGCGAGCAAAACTCTGAATGACGCCCAACTTAACTATTCTACCACTGTAAAAGAGTTGTTGGCTGTTGTCTTTGCTCTTGACAAATTTCGTCCCTATTTGATAGGATCCAAGGTCCTTATTTATTCTGATCATGCCGCCCTTAAGTACCTTCTCACAAAGAAAGATGCCAAGGCAAGACTCATTCGTTGGATCCTATTGCTCCAGGAATTTGATCTTGAAATACGAGATAAAAAGGGATCTGAAAATGTTGTAGCTGACCACTTGTCCAGATTAATTGTTGAATCATCTGGAGAATCATGCCTGTATCCGAGACCTTCCCTGATGAACAATTAATGATGATTTTCCATACCAATGTTCCATGGTATGCTGATGTAGTCAACTATCTAGTTACTGAACGAATGCCCAGTTCATGGACCAAACAAGAGAAATTCCGCTTCTTAGCTCGTGTAAAATGGTATTTTTGGGATGAACCATACTTGTTCAAATACCATCCTGATCAAATCATCAGACGATGCATCCCTGAACACGATCAAAGGAATGTCCTTTTCTTTTGTCATGACCATGCTTGTGATGGTCATTTTAGTGGGAAGAAAACTGCTGCAAAAGTTTTGCAGTGTGGATTTTATTGGCCCACACTTTTTCGAGATGCGTATGACTATTGTAAATCTTGCGATCGATGTCAACAATTAGGAAAACTTTCAAGAAAGAATGAGATGCCCCTGAACCCTATGTTAATTATAGAAATCTTCGATGTTTGGGGTATTGATTTTATGGGTCCTTTTCCTATGTCGTTTGGGCACCAGTACATTCTTATGGCAGTTGACTATGTATCAAAATGGATTGAGGCTATCGCATGTAAGACCAATGATCACAAAGTGGTGATCGAGTTCCTTAAAGAATCTATCTTTGCTCGTTTTGGCACCCCTTGTGCTATCATTAGTGATGGGGGAAAACATTTTTGTAATAAAATCTTTAAAGCCCTTATGAGAAAGTACAACATTAATCACAAGGTCAGTACACCATATCATCCACAAACAAGTGGACAAGTCGAAATTTTCAATCGGAAAATCAAGACCATCCTTGAAAAAACTGTTAATACATCTCGGAAGAATTGGTCTCTTAGGCTAACAGATGCACTGTGGGCATATCGGACGGCTTACAAAACACCAATTGGAATGTCTCCATATAGAACTGTCTATGGCAAGGCTTGCCATTTACCTGTCGAGTTAGAGCACAAAGCTTATTGGGCGATTAAACATTTAAATTTCGATCTTGACAAAGCGGGAGAACATAGGAAGCTTCAGCTCAATGAGCTTGAAGAAATTAGAAACGATGCTTACGAGTATGCCAAGAAGTACAAAGATCGCATGAAGATCATGCATGATAAAATGATCATTCATAAGGAATTTCATCCAGGACAGAAAGTTCTTTTATACGACTCTCGATTACATCTGATCCCTGGGAAACTTAAATCCAGCTGGACTGGCCCATACATTGTGGAGAAAGTGCATCCGCATGGTGCGATAATTATAGGCAATACCAAGGATGGCAGATCTTTTCAAGTTAATAGACATCGTCTCAAACCATACCTCGATTATCTGAGTCCAGAAGTTGAAGAAACACTTCTGGTGGATCCTGTTTATACTAATTAAATTAGAATTGTCTGGCTGAAGATATAAAACTTAGCGCTCTTGGGAGGCAACCCAACATGTAAATATTATTAATATATATATATATATAATAAAATAAAAATAATAATTAAAAAAATTCAATAAATTACTAACATGCAGGTTTGGGGGTATTTTCCCCAATCTTCAAGTTATCCTGCCATATCAAGGTCCAAAATTAGGTAATGTCTCCTCTATCCTATTACTGTTTTAATTTTCTCAACATTGAGGATAATGCTGAATTTAGGTATGGGGGTGAGAATATTTTTGATTTTTCTGCCTAAAAAGATTTTTGTGTTAAAAAAAAAGGAAAAACAAAGAGAGGATTTTAAATTTTTAACTCAAATTCTAATCTTTTTGGCTGTACAAACTAGGAATTGCTTCGACAATAGCTTTGAGTTAAGGAATATGATAGCAGTTCTTGCTTGAGTTTTCGTTCCACCTGTCTTCTGCTAACATGATAGAAGATGATTTAACACCTACATGTAAGCACATGAATAGTGGGGTATCTAAACTTGCAACTAATATGAATACTTTTAATCTTCTGGATAATTTAAAGTTATATGTGTGATGAACACCCTAAATATATATATATATATAAAAGAGGAAATAAAATAAAAATAAAAATAATAAAAATATAGTAATAAGAATAAAAGGAGTTTATTGTAAGTCTTCTCACTGAGTAACCGGGCCTCTTGCTTGGCAAGCAGCGAGTGTTCGCGAAAAAAGGTGAGGATGATTGAGATTAAACTCTGAATGACTAATTCGGCCTTGGAGCCTAGTTGACTTGAGTTATTAAGCCTATTAGGGTGTCTTTACACCTAGTGCCCTGAGCCATCTGGATTGGGAGTCATTGGCCTAACACTCGCTATATGGGTTAGCTAGAAAGCTTAATAAGGCTAGATATTGCACAAGTCATTCTTCTTAGCATTCAGTCTGATTAAAAGTTAAATCTTGGGTGTTCATTACCATTTAACTCTAGAAAGTCTTGAAAATTAGAGTAATCATGTTGGAAGTAAGTGAAAGCCACTCATTTATATGATACTATCTTGCACCTCACTACATTCTTGACTTGTTAGCATATAGATGGGGTGTAATGAAACTTGAGTTAGAGTCTGCTTAAATATGATAGCAACAAGTCTCTATTGTCCTTGCAATTCTAGGTTCATATAGTAATACTTGTTCAAATTTCGAGTTAAAAATTGGAAATTTCTGACTGATGAAGTTTGTGGAAAACTTCACTGCAAACCCTCACGAGACAACACTCGTCCACTAGGGTAACCTAGGGGTTTAAAGGCTTGTTGCACGTGCTAAGTGCAATCGTAATGCTCTACGAAAGTGAGTATTTATTTTAATTCATGCATATTGATATATATATATATATATTAATGCTAATAATATAAAAATAAAAAAATAAACAACACTTTTGCACTCTCATTTTATCATGTTCGTACTAAATTGCTAGAGACTAGCAATAAGCTAGTTGGGGGGTGTGATAAGAGTACAAAAGTGCAATCTTCATAATATTTTTATTAGTACTATTGCTAATCATTAATAATAAAATTGATTAATTAAATGTTTTTTAGTGCAAGTAATCCAAGCGCCCATTTCCAGCCGACAAAGTAGTCGCACCAAGTCCAGCTACGTCCCAGCGTAGCACAACAGCGGTTCGTGCCCAGACAAGCAAATTCCCAGCAGAGCCGCACCAACATGCAGCCACCTCCTTCCGCACTTCACTCGGTTTCAGCAAATAATGAAGGGAGCCTTTTCTTTTAGATCCTCTGCAGCGCCCTTCATCAAGGACCCGTCCGCATCGCAGCCATTTTCTTCTCCGTCTCAGCATCCAGCGTCCGTCTGCAGCTCCTCCGCCTCTGCTTCCGCTCGTGACGCATCCGAATCCAATCCCAGCTTCCTGCGATCCAGCCTCCACCGCGTCCGTGATCAATTCCCTCCGCGATCCGCCCAACGAGCCCGCGATCCACTTCTTTTGCCCGTTCCAGCCGCTCGTGAAGCCAGCCAATCTTCCATTCCCAGCACCCAGCAGCCAAGATTCACAGCCGGTGCTCCCATCCACACTTCACCAAATAATGAAGGGAGATCCTCCGAAGCTCTTCACCCGGATCCACGCCTTCCTCCCGCTTCCAATCCGGCGTTCATGAAGCTTCCGCCCGTGATCCAGCTCCTTCCGTCCGACTACAAGCGTGATCCCAGCTCTCTTCCGATTCAAAATTCCCAGCAATCCCGTCCGCACTCATCTTCCGCATCCGCAATCAGCTCGTGATCCATCCATTCTCCTACGGATTCATGTCCTTCCACGATCTGCCCTCTCGTATCATGCCCCGGAATCTCAGCTGCCCGTGATCCATTCTGCCATTCCGGATGAAGCATCCCGGATGATCCTCTCCACGCAATCAATCCATCATTGGCCACGAAGGGGATAGGCGATCTATAAAAGGAGGCTCTCGGTTGGGAGAAGGGAGGGGGAGGAGGCCATCGGCTGGGAGAAGAAAGCTCGATTTTGGGGAAGAGAAGAAAGCTCGGTTTGGGAGAGAAGAAAGAAAGAAAAAAGAAAAAAAACAGAGTATGCTCTGTTTTAAAGAAAAGAGGAATAAAAAATTAGAGGGAGGGGCGAGGCAGTGTTGTTTTTAGTTTTAGTTTTATTAAAATAATTAATTGAGAGTTTTATTTTGGTGGAGAGTTTTACTTTTAAGATTTTTTTTATGCTGCAATTTTAATTTCTACTCTTTTATTCTGTTCTGCAGATTCTGTAATTTTTCTTCTCATGCAATATATTTAATTTTCTTTTATGCAATTTATGTTCCAGGCTTCAATCTTCTTAGCTTCCATCTATTTTCTATGCCAAAGCTTTTCTTTGATTAGTTAAATATATAAATACTTTTCGAATCTAAGTACCTGTCTTTTAATTAATTTCAAATAGAAGACATTCTCTGGTAGACCAGAGAATCATTCAACCTTCTCGAAGTAATGTTTTTTTTATCATTGTTCAAAAATCGGCCTTGAATCCGAGCGAACGTTTTGATTTTTATGCAACTCCAATCGCCTCCCTGTGGATCGACCTCTTACAACCACTATTCTTCGAGTAGAAAAAGTAGGAGTATAATTAAATTAAACTTTATTTGTTGGGTTCTAATAACGATCTGTTTAGCTTATTTTTAGGTAAACAGAAAAACGACAAAATGTATGTAGAGCAACCTTCTGGTTTTGAAAGTCATGAATTTTCTAATCATGTGTTTAGATTACACAAGGCACTATACAGATTAAAATAAGCACCTAGGGCTTGGTATGACCGACTAAGCAAATTTCTGTTAAATAATGATTTTAGTAGAGGAAACGTAGATAAAACACTTTTTCTTAAGAGAAAAGACAAAAATCTACTAGTGGTACAAATATATGTAGATGACATTATATTCGGTGCCACTAATGATAGTCTTTGTAAAGAGTTTGCTGAATTAATGCAAGGAGAGTTCGAGATGAGTATGATGGAAAAACTTAATTTTTTTTTCGGATTACAAATCAAGCAAACTAAAGAAGGAATTTTCATTCATCAAACTAAGTATACAAAGGAAATACTAAAGAAGTTTGGAAATGAAAACCACAAGAAAATAGGCACTCCAATGAACCTCACCAGTAAGCTAGATAAAGATGAGAAAGGGAAAAGTATATATATGAAACTCTATAGAGGCTTAATTGGATCCTTGCTTTACCTTATTGCTAGTAGGCCTGACATAGTGTTTAGTGTAGGAATATGTGCTAGATACCAGTCAGACCCTAAGGAATCACATCTAAGTGCTGTCAAAAGAATTCTTAGATATCTAAGAGGAACTACAAACATAGGATATGGTACTTTAGAGATTCTTGCCTTGATTTGCTTGCATATTCTGATGCGGATTTTGCTGAATGCAAATTAGATAGGAAGAGCACCAGTGGGACATGTCAATTCTTAGAAAATAATTTAGTATCATGGTTTAGCAAAAAGTAGAATTCAGTAGCATTGTCAACGGCTGAGGCTGAATACATCGCTGTCGGAAGTTGTCGTGCCCCAGTACTATGGCTCAAGCAACAACTAGAGGACTATGGAATCAAACTTGACAAAATTTCTATAAAATGTGATAACACTAGTGCCATCAATCTCACTAAAAATTTGGTTCAGCACTCTAAGGCAAAGCACATTGAAATTAGGTATCACTTAATTAGAGATCATGTGCAAAATGGGAATGTATGTATTGAGCATATGTGTACCGAGAAATAATTAGCTGATATATTTATAAAACCTCTAAGTGAAGATAGATTCTGCATGCTTAGAAGAGAATTAGGCATATGTGATCCCTTTGATTAAAAAAAAGGAAAAGTTGTTCCATGATACGCTCCTCCTATTTTGTAAATCTCATGAAACATTGATAAAATTGTTATTTTATAGATTCCTTACACATATATCAATGTCCCATGAAGATTTGGTAATGATCAGAAAGAAGGAAGAATAAGAAAAATATTTTTTTTTGGAGCCTGAACCGGGGCCGACCCGAGCCTAGAGTGGGGTCGACCCCTCCTTGAGTCAACCCAAGCAAAACTTGGGGTCGACCCAACGGCGGGACCCTCTTTTTTAAAGGGCAGCCGAAAGTATTTTTAGGGTATCACTGTTCCTTGTACCCTCTCTCAAACCAAATTTCTTCCTCTCGAATACCCTCCAATCACTTCCAAACAGTGGAAGATTACTCCCCCAAGCCGTTAGATCAAGATCTAAGAAAGGATTTGGTGAAAATGCGACCCAAGCGAGCCGGGAGAGTATCACGTCCAACTGTTGTGGAGGGGCATCCTAGAGAGTCTTCTACAATGTTGGGTTGTGGAGCCTGATCCATTCCCTTTTTCAAGACCCCTATGTGCACTATGGTGGTGGAGGATCAAGGGAAGACAAGCCGGAAAGAGTTCGAAAAGATTCAGAGTTGAATCAGCAAAGAAAAAATTTCAGCAAGGTCCGGAGTCGACTCCAGCAGACTTGGAGTCGACTCTGGCATGCAGGCAGACTTGGCACAGTCTTGGAGTCGACTCCAGATCCATAGGAGTCGACTCCCCAGTGTTGGAGTCGACTCGAGAACTCCAGGAGTCGACTCCCACAGGCAGACAGAGAGGCATTTTCTGTGGACTGTGGCCGAGTCGACTCGCAGAAGTGTTGGAGTCGACTCGAGAACTCCAGGAGTCGACTCCCACAGGCAGACAGAGAGGCTTTTTCTGTGGACTGTGGCCGAGTCGACTCGCAGAATTGCGGGAGTTGACTCGAGCACGATTTTCACGCGAGGCTGAGTTATGAACCGGGTTCAAGCCAAGGTTTTTTAAGCCCTAATCAAAGTAAGAGTTTGGGAGGTATATATAGACTTCTTGAGGGACACGAGAGGCGTGTGGCAACCTTGAGAAACCCTAGAACTCATCAACGAGAAGTTTCCAAAAGGAGATCCTTTGTGTGCATCAGGAAGACGACGCGTTGCTCGTCTTGAGAGAGATTGTTTTGCTGTAAGAAAGAGAGTTTGTTCTCTTCTCTTGAATCTCTGTAACTTTCTTTGATTATATAGTGAAGTATTGATCTGTGCGGCTGTGGACGTAGGAGCAAGGGACTCCGAACCACATAAACTTAGGTGTCTTGTGCGTTTGTTTTTTATTGTTTCTTGCCGTGTTCTTCTTTCTCCTACTATTTCTTATATTCCGCAATCGTAGGGTTGATTCCCTAACAACTGGTATCAGAGCCATCTGGTTCAAAGGAAAAAGTGGGAGTAATGGCGGCTGAAGAAGGCAAGGTTAAGATTGACAGATTTGACGGCAAAGACTTTGGCTTCTGGAAGATGCAGATTGAAGATTATTTATATCAGAAGAAACTTCATCTACCTCTTGAAGGTATGAAACCGATAGATATGTCACAGGCCGACTGGGATTTAATGGATCGTCAGGCTTTGGGAGTTGTTCGCTTGACATTGGCTCGAAACGTTGCGTTCAACGTTTTGGAAGAGAAGACAACAGCAGGTTTGCTGAAAGCACTGTCGAATATGTATGAAAAACCCTCGGCCTCCAACAAGGGTACCTGATGCGCCGTTTATTCAATCTGAAGATGAGTGAAGGTTCCTCTGTTACTGATCACATCAATGAGTTCAATCTGATTACGAGCTAGTTGAGTTCGGTGGAAATCAGTTTTGAAGATGAAGTTCGTGCCCTAATTCTTCTATCCTCCTTGCCAGAAAGTTGGGGTGCAACGGTGACAGCTGTAAGTAGTTCCTGCGGCTCAAACAAACTGAAGTTTGAGGAGGTCCGAAATCTGATACTCAGTGAAGATATCAGAAGGAGGGAGTCTGGTGTGAAATCTGGTTCGATTCTGAACACATCTGAAGGCAGAGGAAGAACTGTGCAACGCAGTGAAAATCGTGGCAGATCGAAGTCTAAGAGGAGGAGCAAGTCTAGATCGAAAGGCGATGGCTGCTGGCATTGTGGCAAGATGGGCCACACGAGGAAGAATTGTTGGCTTAGAAAGAAGAATCCAAGCAAGGGGCAGAACGAGGTGTCCGTGAATGCAACCACAGATGAAGCCAACGATGCTTTGATTCTCAGCGTGGACAGCCCTATGGAATCGTGGATACTAGACTCTGGAGCTTCGTTTCATTCTACCTCACGGAAGGAGTGTATGCTAAACTACACTGCAGGAGACTTCGGAAAGGTTTATCTCGCTGATGATGAGCCTTTAGATATTGTGGGGACAGGTGAAGTTCATATCAGGATGATGAATCAGTCAGTGTGGAAACTGAAGAATGTGAGGCATATCCCAGGCTTGAAGAGAAACTTGATTTCTGTTGGGCAGCTTGACAGCGAAGGGTATGTTACTACCTTCGTAGGTGGTTCATGGAAAATCACCAAAGGAGCTATGGTGATAGCACGTGGGAACAAGTTGGGGACTCTCTACATGACCAATGACACCAAGGATACAGTGGCATTAACAGAAACAGGTGCAGATAGTTGTCTTTGGCATCGCAGACTTGGACATATGAGTGAGAAAGGTATGAAGATGATGGTGAAGAAGAACAAGCTAGCAGATCTGAAAACTGTTGATGTAGGTCTCTGTGAAGACTGCATATTTGGGAAGCAGAAAAAGGTTAGTTTCTCAAAGGGTGGAAGAACACCGAAGACAGAAAAGCTAGAGCTTGTACACACAGATGTGTGGGGGCCTTCACCGGTTGCATCTCTTGGAGGCTCACACTATTATGTCACGTTCATTAACGACTCTACCAGAAAGGTTTGGATTTATTTCATGAAGCACAAATCAGAGGTATTTGTCACCTTCAAAAAGTGGAAAAGTCTGGTGGAGAATGAATCTGGTGCAAAGATAAAACGACTAAGGTCTGACAATGGCGGTGAGTATGATAGTAGTGAGTTCAAGGAATTCTGCGCAGTGAATGGAATCCGAATGGAGAAGACAATACCGAGCACACCGCAGCAAAATGGGGTGGCTGAGCGAATGAACAGAACCCTGAATGAGAGAGCCAATAGTATGAGGATCCATGCTGGTTTGCCCAAGATGTTTTGGGCTGAGGCAGTCAACACCGCAGCGTATCTAATAAACAGAGGCCCGTCGGTTCCCCTAGATTGCAAATTGCCTGAAGAAGAGTGGACAGGAAAAATAGTAAATTTGTCACACTTGAGGGTCTTTGGGTGTATCTCCTTTGTGCACATTAATGCAGAGAAAAGGGACAAGCTAGATGCAAAGTCCAGAAAGTGTTTCTTCATTGGATATGGTACAGATGATTTTGGTTACAAGTTTTGGGATGTGCAGAACCAGAAGGTCATCAGAAGCAAGGATGTGATATTCAATGAGCGAGTTCTCTATAAGGACAAGAATACTTCAGATCTTGAGAGTGCAGGAGAGCAAAGCAAGGAAAAACAGCAAGTTGAACTGCAAGAGATTACAGAAGAAGATGTTGCCAAAAGTTTTCAGAAAAATCCTGAAAATTCAGAAACTGTTGTGGCACAACCTCAACCAAGTATACCACAGCTGAGAAGATCTACAAGAATCTCGAGACAACCGGATAGATATTCATCCTCTTTACATTATCTGCTATTGACAGATGGAGGTGAACCCGAGTGTTATGAAGAAGCCATGGAAAGTGAAGATTCGGTGAAGTGGGAGTTAGCCATGAAGGACGAGATGAAGTCCTTGGATAGAAATCAAACTTGGGAACTCAGTTCACTACCAGAAGGCAAGAAGGCTTTACAGAACAAGTGGGTCTACAAAGTTAAAGAGGAACATGATGGCAGCAAAAGGTACAAAGCAAGGTTGGTTGTGAAAGGCTTCCAACAGAAGGAAGGTATCGACTACACTGAGATTTCTCTCCGGTAGTCAAATATTCAACAATCAGAGTGATTCTGAGTATTGTGGCAGCAGAAAATCTATATTTGGAGCAGTTGGATGTTACGACTGCATTTCTCCATGGAGAGATTGATGAAGACATCTACATGCAGCAACCTATCGGCTTTGCAGTCCCTAGCAAGGAGAACCTTGTATGCAAGCTGAAGAGAAGTTTGTATGGTTTGAAACAGGCCTCGAGGTTGTGGTACAAAAAGTTCGATGGATTCATGATCAACAATGGTTTTGTAAGATGTCAAGAAGATCATTGCTGTTATCTTAAGGTACTTGATGGCAGTTTTATCATCTTACTTTTGTATGTTGACGACATGTTGATAGCCGGATCGAACCTACAAGAGATTGAAAGATGGAAGAAAGAGCTATCAAGGAAGTTTGCAATGAAAGACATGGGTGCAGCAAAACAGATGCTTGGGCTGAGGATTGAAAGGGATAAGGTGGCTGGAACACTGAAGCTTTCTCAAGCTAACTACATTGATAAGGTGTTGAATAGATTCAATATGACAGATGCAGATTCTGTGAAGACACCTTTAGCGAGCCATTTCAAACTTTCAAAAGAGCAATCACCCAAGGATGATGAGGAGCTGAAGAAGATGTCAAGGGTACCATATGCTTCAGCTGTAGGCAGCTTGATGTATGCTATGATATGCACGAGACCCGACATTGCACATGCAGTGGGAGCTGTGAGCAGATACATGGCCAATCCGGGTAGACAACATTGGGAGGCTGTCAAGTGGATCCTAAGATATTTGAAAGGTACCAGAAATGTAGGCTTGTGTTATAGAAAAGGCAGTCAAACACTACAAGGTTTTGTGGATGCAGACCTGGGAGGTGATACTGACACTAGAAGAAGCACCACAGGGTATGTTTATACCATAGGCGGAACAACAGTGAGCTGGTTCTCACAATTGCAAAAGATCGTTGCTCTTTCGACAACAGAGGCAGAATATGTTGCCATTACAGAAGCCAGTAAGGAGATGATTTGGCTGCAGAGCCTTCTGAAAGAGCTGGGCAGAGAACATAACTGTAGTATACTATTCTGCGACAGTCAGAGTGCTATTCACTTAGGTAAGAACCCAATGTTTCATGCGAGAACGAAGCACATACAACTGAGATATCACTTCATCAGGAAGTTGCTAGAAGATGGCAGTTTGTTACTTGAGAAGATTCAAGGAGCAAAGAATTCAGCTGATATGTTGACTAAGACAGTCACTACAGAGAAATTGAGGCTATGCATGGCCTCAATTGGCCTCCAAAGCTAGTTGAATGGAGGTGCCGCACAGAGAATACAGATCAAGATATAGAAGTTTGTTTATTTTTCAGATAGATGCACAATTGGATGTATCAGTCTCCAAGTGGGAGAGTTGTTGGGTTGTGGAGCCTGATCCATTCCCTTTTTCAAGACCCCTATGTGCACTATGGTGGTGGAGGATCAAGGAAAGACAAGCCGGAAAGAGTTCGAAAAGATTCAGAGTTGAATCAGCAAAGAAAAAATTTCAGCAAGGTCCGGAGTCGACTCCAGCAGACTTGGAGTCGACTCTGGCACGCAGGCAGACTTGGCACAGTCTTGGAGTCGACTCCAGATCCATAGGAGTCGACTCCCCAGTGTTGGAGTCGACTCGAGAACTCCAGGAGTCGACTCCTACAGGCAGACAGAGAGGCATTTTCTGTGGACTGTGGCCGAGTCGACTCGCAGAAGTGTTGGAGTCGACTCGAGAACTCCAGGAGTCGACTCCCACAGGCAGACAGAGAGGCTTTTTCTGTGGACTGTGGCCGAGTCGACTCGCAGAATTGCGGGAGTCGACTCGAGCACGATTTTCACGCGAGGCTGAGTTATGAACCGGGTTCAAGCCAAGGTTTTTTAAGCCCTAATCAAAGTAAGAGTTTGGGAGGTATATATAGACTTCTTGAGGGACACGAGAGGCGTGTGGCAACCTTGAGAAACCCTAGAACTCAACAACGAGAAGTTTCCAAAAGGAGATCCTTTGTGTGCATCAGGAAGACGACGCGTTGCTCGTCTTGAGAGAGATTGTTTTGCTGTAAGAAAGAGAGTTTGTTCTCTTCTCTTGAATCTCTGTAACTTTCTTTGATTATATAGTGAAGTATTGATCTGTGCGGCTGTGGACGTAGGAGCAAGGGACTTCGAACCACATAAACTTGGGTGTCTTGTGCGTTTGTTTTTTATTGTTTCTTGCCGTGTTCTTCTTTCTCCTACTATTTCTTATATTCCGCAATCGTAGGGTTGATTCCCTAACACTACAATGCCTCCACAAGGTGAGACACGTGCAGAGCCTCCTCCACCTCCTTCCCTTTCAGTTCAACTTGCTAAGTATGCGGGGAGACCGGTTACCACAGGTAGAAGGATTAATTCCAAATTTTTGGATCAAGAAGGGTTTCGGTTGGGTGGTTAGATCTGAAGGCAAGGATGGGAGTATCTTTGCTCGCTAGATTTAAAGACCTACCCGAGTTTAGTTCATGAGTTCTATGCTTTTCTACGGGTTGGTCCGGGAGGACTTGTGTCTGAGGTTCGAGGAGTACAAGTTCGTGTTTCTGAGGAGAGTCTGAGTGAGTTGCTTCATCTCCCCTATGAGGGTGCCACACCAGACAAACCAGAGGATAAGATTAGAGCCCTACAGCTGATTTTGGAGAGAGACGATATCGATTACTCATATAACTTGATAGCTACCTCTTTATCAGCTGAGATGAGGTTGTTGCATAACTTCATAGGTCGGATATTGTTTCCGAAGAGCGGAAGATTTGACCACGTATTTGAGCACGATTTGGCCATTATGGAGCATGTTATTCAGGATATTCCCCTGAATCTTCCAGCCATGATGATCAGGCAGATGCGTGAGGCCGTATCCAGATCGAGAGTCTCCTTGCTATATGGTATGGTACTCACCTTGATATTCAGTCATCGTGATATATGTGTAGAGGGAGAGATATCCAGGGATCTGTTATTTACCGACACCTATACTGCACGATCCCTTGTGCGCATGGGTTATGAGAAGGTAAACGGTCAGTGGGTGCATAGAGGTGCAGGGGCACATTTACCAGAGCCTGATGCACCAGTGCCTGGAGACTTCATTCCTGAGCCTGAGGTACCTGTTGACCATCCTTCGGCACATGCAGAGGCAGGACCCTCATCATCCACACCTACGGGATATACAGAGGAATATTGGAGTAGGATGACTGAACTTGTATCAGCTCAGGTGAGGGGCCTCTCCGATAGCATGATGAGTAGGATGGACAGTATGACAGCTGAGATCAGAGAATTATCTGTTCATATGACAGGTCTCACAGATCGGATGACAGCTTTAGAGAGAGTTTTATGGTCCTCCGAGAGCTCGAGCAGCTGAGTCAGAGGTCTCGGCATAGAGCCAGCCAGCTCATAGGACTCACAGACCCTCACAGTCATATCAGCCCAGACCTCCTCTCGCCACCTATACTAGAAGATCTAGAGCCAGATCCTAGCCCTTGGATGCCTCTAGGCCTACTGATATTACTGTAGGGACTCATCTAGATTAGTGCCTAGAGACACTCTAGTTATCTATGTATCTTGCTTTCTATTGTTTGAAAATGATGTTATCTTATTTGGCTCATTAGAACATTGTAATTTTGACTCTTATGAAATGCAATGTCTTATTATGTTTTATGATCTTTGTCTTTGAAATACTTTTCACCCATGTATTACATATTTTTTTGATGATGACAAAAAGGGGGAGAAGTGAGAAGAGAGAAGTTGCAATATAGGGGAGAAGCAAGAGAAGTTGAAATATATGCATCCTTAACCAAAGCTAAATTGGAAGAAAATATTTACTTAAGGGGGAGAGATATATAGAATCTCTAAATAAGAAAATTTGAAGTTTAATCAAAGATTCTAAATTAATGGCATATACGACATTTGCTTCGATACATAACTTGAAACTCTTGCATTGGTACAAATTCTTAAAAGTCTTATCTTCAATAAAACCCAAGAGTAAGGGGGAGCAAAACTAAACTTCAATTGGCATAAATTTGGATTAGAAAGGGGAAGCTTTTGGTTGGCACATCATACAACTTAGAAAATTATGAATTTTTAGCCTTTAAAGCATTTTCTAAACTTTAAACCATAATTCATATATTAATGCCAACTTAAGGATACTCAATATTTTGTAATCATTAAAAAGGGGGAGATTGAGGATGATAATGTTATTTCGATGATTAACACAACAATTGAGGGAATATTAAATTAACAATACAGTTTAACTTGATACATCACTAAGGATACATTCACGATACATTGAGAAAATGAGATCAAGATGACTCTCAATGATTAACAACGAGTTAAAATATGTAGTAGAAAATGATAGAGAGCTTTTAAATCTATTTTGGCAAAGTTTCAAGTCAAGTATACTTTTAAGGATAAAACTATAATTTTCATTGTTAAGGGTATGAAGCTCTATCGTGTCATGTACTCAAAATTATTTGAAATATGCTTTATTGATCCTATGAACTAGTCTAACATTAAGATGTAGGTGGCACAGAGTAGGAGTCGACCCCAGAAGAGGTGGATTTGACCCTGGCACGTTTTGGAACGATGTGGCACTTACTTGCAAAAATGGCATAAATGAACAGTAACTGGTGCCGACCCCAAGTATCCTTGAGCCGACCAAAAAGAACCATGAGCCGACCCCAACTTGCAACCTCAAAGAAAACAACTCTCTGAAATTTGTTGAGAGGGCTGACCCCAAGTTTCCTTGAGCCGACCCCAGGTGGAGCCGACCCTAGGAAGACTTGAGTCGACCCCAGTGGAGCCGACCCCAAGAGAATATGAGCCGACCCTAGGATGAGTGTTCAAAAACCATGTCTCTGGAATCCCTGAGAGGGCCGACCCCAATGGAGCTTGAGTCGACCCCACAGTAGCACGGGTCGACCCCAAGAAAGCATGAGTCGACCCCAGTGAAAACAGATAGAAAAATAAGGTTTTGTGGTTCCTGAGAAGGCCGACCCCACAGTAGTAGGGGCCGACCCCACTATAGCAGGGGTCGACCCCGGAAAAGTTTGAGTCGACCCCAAGGCTGATGAACAGTAACTTGAGCCGACCCCAGAAAAGCTTGGGTAGACCCCAGCATGGGTGACAGCATAACGGCTAGTTCCACAGAAGTACTTTTTAAGCTCCCAACGGCTAGAAACAGCTAGTTTTTAAAATCAAACAGTTGGGAAGTGACCAATAGAGGTTGAAAAGTATTTAAGAGACACTATTCATCAGAGGAAACTATCTTTTGCAAAAAATCAATAGAGTGTTCAAGAGAAAGCAAGCCTAAGTGTTCTTCATCAAGTTGCTTCATTCAAGTCCCAGAAAGAAGGTGGTTGAGCAATCTAAAAGTGCATTCAACAACTCCACCAACCTCTTGTGAAGTGAAGTAACCTGAGCAAAGAAGAGAAAATCATCCTCAAAGCGATAACTATTTCTCATCTCTTCTTTTAGTGCATATTTGTTATATTTGCTCATTTAGGAGTTACAAACTTCTTCCTTTTAAATTTCTTGTAAGGTTTGTTGGTGAGCCCGTAAAACCAACGATGTAGGTTGTTGGTGAGCCCGCAAAACCAACGTAGGTTATTGGTAATCCCGAAAAACTAAAGAGTAAAGGTTTTTGGATTGTGAACCCGGAAAACAATCCAACTGTAATCCGCGGGATTATAGTGAATTCCCAAGGGGATGCTTAGGGAGTGGACGTAGGTGCCTAGGAGAGCACCGAACCACTATATTTCTTATGTGTTTGTATTGTGTGCCTTTCTAATTTCACTACATGCACTTAATTAATATTAGCTAAATTACCCATTCATCTATCAATTTGATCAAGGGATTAAAAATTTAGAAAATCCAATTCACCCTCCCCTTTTGGCTTGTCACCTAGGGCAACAGATGCCCTGCGGCATCAACGGAGAGCCGAGGAAGAGCACCCTGGTCCGCAGGATTCTACAAGTACGCTCCTGATCTGAATGGGGGGCATCTACAAAGTCATCCTTTGAGCTCGGCTCGAGATGCCTTGCGGCATCAACGGGGAGCTGAGGAAGAGCACCCCCGTCCGCAGGATTCTACAAGTACGCTCTTGATCTGAGTGGAGGGCATCTATAAAGTCATCCTTTGAGTTCGACTTGGGATGCCCTGCGGCGTCAACGGGGAGCTAAGGAAGAGCACCCCCGTCCGTAGGATTCTACAAGTACGCCCCTGATCTGAGCAGGGGGCATCTACAAAGTCATCCATTGAGCTCGGATCGGGATGCCTTGCGGCGTCAACGGAGAGCCGAGGAAGAGCACCCTCGTCCGCAAGACTCTCGGATAGATGTTTATCCCCGAGCTTATTATTCCCGAGGTAGCTTCGGGTGGATTTCTAAGTCTCGAGTTGGCCTCGGCCCTCGGGTGGATTTCTACTCTCGGATAGATGTTTATCCCCGAGCCTATTATTTCTGAGTTGGCTTCTGCTCCTCGGGTGGATTTCTAAGTCTCGAGTCGGTCTCAGCCCTCGAGTAGATGTCTACTCTCGGGTAGATGTTTATCCCCGAGCCTATTATTTCCGAGTTTGCTTCGACCCCTTGGGTGGATTTCTAAATCTCGAGTCGGCCTCGGCCCTCGAGTGGATTTCTACTCTCGGGTAGATGTTTATCCCCGAACCTATTATTTCCGAGTTGGCTTCAGCCCTCGGATGGATTTTTAAGTCTCGAGTTGGCCTTGGCCCTCGAGCGAATTTTTAAGTCTCGAGTTGGCCTCGGCCCTCGAGCAGATTTCTGCTCTCAGGTGGATACTTATCCCCGAACTCGCCTATGCTCCTGAGTTAACAAGAGCCCTCGGGCAGGCTTCTATCCTTAAGCTAATCTATGGTTGTTTGTCTTTTATTCTTCGATTTCGCTCTCTTGGGCAAGGCTCCAAAGCGGTCCGCATTGTTGAATGAAGAGCTACGAGCTCGCCTTACATAAGACTTATTTTTAAGTTGGGAGAGTACTGAACCCGAAGATTTCTACAAGTACTAAATGCAACCCCTGCATATGAAATGAGCCCAGATTTGGGTTACAGAATTCAGATCTTGATGTCCAAGCATGGAGCGGAAACAAACTCAAATACTGATTGAAAGAGAAGAGATTTTATTGATAGTAGAGGCCGAGAGCCGAATACAAGGGTGCCCAACCTTGTGGTTGGAAGAATTACAAAGGGCCTGAACAACCAATCTTACAAAAACAAAAGTAACAAAATCAATCGACGTGGACTATCTCTGCATTGGTATTAGCTACGGCCTCTAACTTGGTTATGACCTTGGGAGTGCCGTCTCCGCCAGCTTCGACAGCTTCAGCTCCAACGCCAGCATCGGAATGGCTCTAGATTCCATCCCATCGGCATCTTCGGGAGCAATCTTCGGCTTGACTTCGACAGTGGCCTCCGCAGCGTCCTCATCCGCCTCGGCAGCCCCATCCAGGTTTGGTTCAAGACTGCTAAGGTCGACTCCAGGGCAGAACTGTTGAACTTGAAGACGACAATTATCGAAACCTTGGACCACAGCAGCAGCAGCCCCTTCCGCCAATTCAGCAAAGTACTCCCCCGACTGACGAAACTTCTCGATGGCCTCACGGGCGGATGATTCCACCAGGCCCTCGAGTCGCCCGACCTTTAGCTCCCGCTCTTCCGCCTCGCCCTGAAGGTAGATCAAAGCGGCTTCAAGCTCGGAGATACGACTTGCAGAGGAGGAGCGAGCCCGGGAATGCTCGAACTCCATAGCTTGGATCTGAGCCAGCTTATCCTTTATTACGACCTAGGAAGCACATACCATCTTCTTGGTCTTCCAAAGCCGCTGTGCAGCATCAGCAGCTTTCTTTTCGGCCTCATACCACTGCTGCTCAATGGTGGTTGTCCGATTTTCGGCCTCCTGCTGACGCTGCGCAGCAGACGCCACTCGGGCTTCGGCCTCTTGTCCTCGAAGCTCAGCACGCTCCGTCCTCAGCCTGAGCGTTTTCAGCTCCTCCCAGTCGGCGAGTATGCTAGACATCAACACGTCGACCATGTGAAGAGACTGGCATAGAAAGAGAGGAGTGTCAGCAAAAACTGAACATCCACCAAAGAAATAAATAAGGGATGGAGGGGTGGTATTACTTACCTGCACGCTCGCCGAGTAAACATGATGGAAGAGGTCGCCAAGGTCCTCCTCCATCAATGCACGGTCGCACGGGAGCATTATGTTGCGCACCAGCTCGCGAGCGACCTCTTCGGATCCGAGGGCCGAATCACCCTTAGGTGTGCACCGTGGTTGCTCCCTGCCGGACTCGGAAAACGCCGGCTCGATTCTCGCTAGGGCCGGAACCTCGGAGAAGGTTGCAACCTCGGCGCATAATGAAACTATGGGGGGGACCAAAGTTCCGGGCCCACACTCCAGCTTGGCATTTAGTTCGGATGGCTGGATTATCGCAGTGATCTCCGGAACTTGGTTAGCAGGTGCAACCGCCGCTCCGTCGGGAAGATCCCACCCAATCGTCGACTAGGGCACCTCGGCCTCTTCTGTGGGCCCCCGTCTAGGTCCGGCCAGAGCAGGGGCGACAACCTCGGGCTCTCCCTGCTCGACCTCGAGGCCGGAGGCGACTCTTGCCTTCTTTGGCCTCCCCTCAAGACGGACCCCTTCGGGGGCGACCCTCTTCTTCCTATATATGGCCATCAGCGTCTTGGTATTGAAGATCATCCCTGCAATATCTGTAGACAAAAAGTCTTATTAGCATCCCCAACATAAAGGAGAAAGAAGGAAAAGTCAAATTATTCTTACCCTCGAGACGAGCCGGGCTCAAGCCAATATTTACCAGGGCCTCCTCACTGAGCAGATCGGGGAGCCGGAGAGTTTTTTTCAGTCCGAGCAAACTATCCAAGGTCTTCTGCTCGGACTGCGACAACTGTTGGAAATTGTATCCTAAAAGTCAATCGTCAGCATATTGATGATTGAATTTTGTAAATGAATTGACAAATTAATAAAGTGTTATTTGGCATTATTTATCATTTTATTGAACATCTTCAAATGAACTCTCATATGATGAGGTTCTTAGAACTTATTTTATGATAAAGGAGGATTTATCTTCAAGTCCTTAAACCTATTCGCGACCAAATGATATACTGTTACTAGGACGACAGCATTATCGAGATTAGGTCGTTGTGAGACATATACGTTGGTTGCCCTCTTAACCAAGGAGTGTGGAGACACTGATATGTCACACAGGTGAAGTGTAGGAGTACATTTCACTGAATGTGATCAATTACGGAATACTCTACTATCGAGAGATGTTCCGAGTGAATATGGGTATAAGTATCCCTCAGACCTGAGATCACCATAGTGATTAGCAAATAACTCACTGTACTTTGGTACCGGACTAGCAGAATTTCTAATTCTGGGATGGAAAGTTACTGGGTGCAGTCAAGTACTTGCGAAATCAGTGAGTGAGTCAACATGAAATTGATCCCTCCTGAAAACAGGAGATAATGCTTTGTGTTCAATTTAGCAAAACCTTGGCCAGGATAATTTTTGTGAGGAGTCACAGGATTTCTAAAGTTGAATCACATCATGGATGCACTGATTACAGAGTTGACAGAACTCTAAGGTCATCCTGGCATTAGGAGTCAAAGGGATGAATTATACAGTAACCATATTCCAGGGTTTCAGAATATTTGCTTCGCATATATTCGGCCTATCCGGACGTCGGGTACCATTGCTAGTGCAGAAAGTTGTTTCTATACTACCGGCTTAGGTTCGAACCTATGAGATCATATGCATAGAATTTTTCTGATTGATCAAGATAGCTGATGGATGGTTGAGAATCATTTAGGGATAATTTGATCAATTCGATTGGCAAATTATCTTATAAATAATTAAAGTAATTATTGAAGAATTAATTAGTAATTAGATTACTAATAAACTCAATTTGATTGAGTAAATGGACTAAGGATGAGCCAAATTGAATTGGATTCAATTCTGGGCTCAATCAGGATTTTTGACCTGATTGGATTAGGTCTAAATCAAGAGGACTTAGGTTGACCAAATTAAATTAGATTAAATTTATGCTTAATTAGGGATTGACCTAATTGGATTAGGTTCAACCCAAGATAATTGGACAATCCTAATTGTTAGGATTTTATTAAATTAAATGGGTTTGATCTGAAACTGTTTGGATCTTGAAATCCACATGTCACATATCTATGCATGGCGCCATGAATTGATTTTTAATATGATTAAAAAATTAATTTAATTTATTTAATGGTGCCATGGGACATGTGGCACACATCAGGGACCTCCTTCATCATCAGATGGAGCGAAATGGAGAGATAAATTCATGAAAAGAATTGGATAAGATCAAATTCTCTCTCTTCATGGCATATATTATCCTTATCTTTATCTCGCTTCTAATTAAGTTTGAATTTCGAATTTAAACACCACAAAATCACCTCATGACCCTCTAATCTGATTGTGGGCATGGAAATTTCAAAATTGAAAGAAGGAAGTGGTGACATGATGAATGGTTTAGATTAGATCAAGCTTCATCAAGTGTTGGCGCATGAAACAAGCATTTGAATTTTGAATTCAAAACCCCATAAAATCCTCTCAAAATAATGGAAGGTTGGCGTGTGAAGAGGAGTGGAGGGCGACATTAAAGGGACCTCCATCAGATTGTGGCTGAAATTAAGAGAAAAAGAAAAAAAAAGAAGGAAGAAAGGAAAAAGAAAAGAGAGGAACCCTAGTTCATGCATGGAAAAATTCTGCATTCAATCTAGCCGACTTCTTCCTCCTCTAAGTCCATCACGCCATTAGTGTTAAGGGTCCCTGATAAGAGCCTTTAGATCAGATCTAAGTTCTCTTCAATCCCTATAAACCATTCATCCAAATTCTTCCAAGAAGGCAGATCAAAGGTTGATAATGTCAGGAAGATCAAATTTCAGCCTCAAGAAATTCTACGCAAGCTAGCACTTCCGCGGGATTAGATCTCTCCAAGAACTTCGTGTGGATTACTCGTGGAGGCCAGACGATTGTGTGGCTGTGAAGCTCGAGCATTTGATCCATTATATTCTGATTTTGCAAAGGTATAAATCTGATACCAGTAATTTAGATAAGATCTAATCCCCGAGGGTTAAACCTCTTCAGGGGCTCTTCACAGAGTAATCTTCAAAAGCTATTCAATGGATATTCGAAGATTAGTTGGATCATAGATTAGTTAAGTTTAGAACATAATAATCTCATTTCAGATATGATATTAATCATGTAAATGTTTTAGCATAATCGTTTAAACTATTTCGGCATATCGATCATGTGTTTTGTAGTGATGTTTTGAAATCTGATTTCTTATGCATGCTAGAATTAAAATATTTAATTCAATATTTTCCACTGCAATTTTAAAGTAAAAAGAACTACGTGTGGCTTGATCCTCCTTGTAAAGGGGTACATAGGCAATCCGAATAGGTGCAGTCACAGAAAAATTTTAAAATTTCAACATGCAATCCCTGCTAGAACTGATCGATTACTTTCAGTGGTATCAGAGCCAGGTTCTCTGTTTAAACTTTTATGTTTTAATCATTACAATTAAATATGAAATTATGAATATGTTTAGATCAGATCTAAAGTAGATTTATGAATGATTTAATTGCTGATTATGCATGATTAGCTAGATCTGAAATTTGGATGCATGTGATGCATGTTTATGTTAATATATGTAACATGAATAAATTTGAAATCATAAAATTGTTTAGATTAGATCTAAATAAAATATATAATTCATTTAATCACTGATTTTAAAAGAATTATCAGATCTGAAAATAAATGCAAAAGTTGTACGATGTTTGAATTAATTTATGAAAGTTTATATATGTGATATATGAACATAAATCATCTAAGATTTAAACATGAATTAAATCTGAATTTTAACATGATTAATTACAAACCTCAGATCTGAAAAATAAGTTTTAAGAACTGAAACTTTGTAATTAATATATAATTAAGAATTATGCAATGATCTGAATTTTGAAAAGCTTATACTTAATTGAGAATTAAGTGATATGAAAACCTAGATCTAGAATTGTAACTCAATTAAATGACAATTGCATAATTCATGGAGCATTTGGGTTAGCTCAAATCAAGTTCTTAAGATTGGGTTAGACCTAGGGTTAGAGTCAAACATGGTCTAATTAGAGTTAATTGATCAAATCTAATTAAGTAGTAACTAGATTAGGTCAAGAAAACTCTAGATCAGATACAATAGTTGTAGATTGATCAATTCCATATCTTTGATTAGACCAAGATGGAACTTGATTTAGGCTCAGAGGTAGAGCCCGAGTCATTTGAGTGATAAAATCGAAATTGATTAACCAATCGGTGTCTAAGGTAAGTTTGGCAGACTTGACCGGTGGTTTTTAATTAGGAGCTACTCGTACTATTCTTTTCACCGATCTCACTTACCTGGCTAACATGGTCAATCACATTTTGATTGGATCACTTAATGATTCGAGTTGACCCATGCCTTAAGAAAAATCAGTATGACTGATTTAGGTATCTCCTTAACCAGATTGAATCTAGTTCTTATTAATTTGACTTGATGAAGTCAGTGGGAGGATCTGGATTAATCGGTTCTTCTCATCTATTCTCAATTAAATCAAATCCTCTAAAATTATTAGGTCCCTAAAATGAAATAGTTATAGAGATAACTAGGTCATAGCCTCCCATTAAGTTGGATGATAATGTGCCCAATAGCTAGATAATCATTGGAGGCGTCACATGCCTAGTGATTATTTGACCATTGGAATTGTCATTCAATACATGATGAATCGAGTGTACCTTCAATAGGTGATCAGGTGAGCCGAGCCACACTTGGGCTTGGTCATCTATTAGTAGATTACATGAAATCCTATCAGCTTGTGGAGGGCGACATTAAAAGGACCTCCATCAACTTGTGGCCGAAATTAAGAGAAAAAGAAAAAAAAAAGAAGGAAGAAAGGAAAAAGAAAAAAGAGGAACCCTAGTCCATGCATGGAAAAATTCTGCATTCAATCTAGCCGACTTCTTCCTCCTCTAAGTCCATCACGCCATTAGTGTTAAGGATCCCTGATAAGAGCCTTTAGATCAAATCTAAGTCCTCTTCAATCTCTATAAACCATTCCTCCAAATTCTTCCAAGAAGGCAGATCAAAGGTTGATAATGTCAGGAAGATCAAATTTCAGCTTCAAGAAATTCTGCGCAAGCTAGCACTTCCGCGGGATTAGATCTCTCTAGGAACTTCGCGTGGATTACTCGTGGAGGCCAGATGATTGTGTGTCTGTGAAGCTCGAGCATTTGATCCATTATATTCTGATTTTGCAAAGGTATAAATCTGATACTAGTAATTTAGATAAGATCTAATCCTCGACGGTTAAACCTCTTCAGAGGCTCTTCACAGAGTAATCTTCAGAACCTATTCAATGGGTATTCGAAGATTAGTTGGATCATAGATTAGTTAAGTTTAGAACTTAATAATCTCATTTCAGATCTGACATTAATCATGTAAATGTTTTAGCATAATCGTTTAAACGATTTCGGCATATCGATCATGTGTTTTGTAGTGATGTTTTGAAATCTGATTTCTTATGCATGCTAGAATTAAAATGTTTAATTAAATATTTTCCACTGCGATTTTAAATTAAAAAGAACTACATGTGGCTTGATCCCCCTTATGAAGGGGTACGTAGGCAACCCGAACAGGTGCAGTCACAGAAAAAATTTAAAATTTCAGCATGCAATCACTGCTAGAACCAATCGATTACTTTCAACAACTGCGGGAGCTTGTTGTTTACTAAGGCCAACGAAAAGCTCCTGGTCGGATTAAATCCCTACGACCGCTTGGAGGAGATATAGAAAAAAATTATCCTTCCACCCGTGGATGGAAGTAGGCAGGCCCCCAAATAGCTTACGACCTCTTGATGGAAGAAGTACCACCACCCTTTATCTATAGGGTTGCTTTTTCATATAAAGCAACTCCTGAAGACATTCACCAAAGAGGGCAAGCTGTATGCCAGGCAGAGGGCGAGAAAGCCGATGATTAGCCTCCATGAATTCGGGGCAAGCTGTGCAGGCACCAGGCCGTATGCCGTCAGAAGCTCACCCACAAATCCATGCAGAGGAAACCTCAACCCTGCTTGGAGTGTATCTACGTACACTCCGACCCAACCGAGGTCCCGAGGTTCGAGGACAAACTCTGAAGGAGTGAAGAATCGAGCTTGGACCGAGCCCAGATCCTCGTCGGTCATGAGCGAGCTAGTTCCATACGTGTTCAGGCCTACCTCGAGTTCAACCTCTTCCATCTCGGAAGAGGTCTGAGCTCGCGATGGACCTCATCGAACATCGATGCCCTCGTTGGCGAGTCCATTGCCCTGGTCTTAAGATTACAGAAAAAAAGGGGGAAGATGAAAAACTCTCCGAGCGACCGAAAGGAGGGATAAAATGCCTACCTGAAAGCTCGTCGGAAAAGATGGGCGGGCAGAGAAGAAGAATATCCGCCGGAAGAAGAAGGCAACAGCCGGTGCGAAAGCTGATAGAAAGCTCCCAGGAATGTCCGAAAGAAAGCTCCAACATCCCGATAATGGCGGCTAAAGAAAATCAGAAGCGAGAGAGGGTCGAGTAATGATCCTAAGACCCCTTTTCCAAGCTTTATATAGGCCACTACAACGGCTCTGATCAGGCGACCTAAATGATTGGACGACTCGGGATTCGCCACGTGGCAAGCCATAAAACGGCCTCAACAAATCTCTCTGAATTGCCCCACTAAATGCTAATCATTATGGAGGGCACTCCAGAGCTCGAAATATTGATGATTGACCTCTTGCATTCCGCCAGACGAGACGCTTCGGAGAAGGGAGCATTAATGGCCGGCTTCTCGCATTCTGCCAGACGGAGTGCTTCAGGGGATGGAGAATTAATGATCAAAACTTTCCTCGTCCTACTCTAGCGACCCCCCAGAAAAGAACGCCCATGTGGAACACTGAAAAATTTCCACGATGGATTTTACTCAAAAAAATCTGGTAGCTCGGACCTCCTAAGTTCGACGTCAACCTCTCGGCCAAGAAATGTGCCAAGGCTAACCCGGTTTGATGCATACCTCTTCTTGCTTATGTGATTGAAACACTAGACGATTAGGAGTCTGCCTACTTCCATCATCCGAGCATCAAGGCAGCTCGACCTCGGAAGTGGAGGGCAAATGGTGGGGGGAAAAATGGATCGTCCCGCCCAGTAAACATTAACGACAATCGGCTGAATCTTCACTTCGGCCCAGGGCCAGCTCGTCCTCGGGACTCCGCCCAAAGCTGCACCAACTCCAGATATTCGTTGACTCCCCCGACCAAGCTCGGGGTGCCAACTCCAGCAATACGCTCCGGCCCTCGAGCTCGGGGCGCGCCACCGAGCATATCTCGGAATCTGGAAAGCCGAGCTACTCCCAGCACCCGCCAAGCCGACCTCGTTAAACGTGTGATGCGATTATTTAATGAGCTTAGCCTCGCCAACGACCGCACCCATGTGCGGGCCTACGCCCACCTACGTGGCCGTACTTCATCACACTACCGTGTCATATCTCCATAACCGGCCAACAGCAGTCAGACTCTTGACTACTCCGGCCATACCCTGCCGTGACTGTCAACATTCTACTGTTCTCAAGAATAGGCTGTACCGCACGTTACCAGCCAATATGAGCTACGCGCCATCCGGCTCAGAGCTACGCCCCCTCATGATGAGGGGCTGACAGTACCTCTGCCATCTGGGCCACTCCACCGAGGTTATAAAAAACTCGGTCAGGTAACTTCTAAGGGACTTTTGGTTGGACCAACTTTACCCCACTCTAACTTGATCGTTGGAGGGCCCTCATCGGAAACACCGGTGAGGCTTTGTGCAGGTCCGCAGCTGCCCGCGCAGGAGGTGGCTCCCGTCTTCTCCTTCCAACCACCGGCGGCTCCCTCGACTCCACCGGCGTGGTCACCCTCGGGCCAAATTTGAACCACAACACCTCTCATGATGAGAACGGGCCATACCTTCGCCACCTGGACACCTCTACAAGGACTATAAATAGCTCCGTAAGGTAACGCAAGGGGGGACTTTTTGGAAATCCATCCTAAATCCACTCTAACTTGATCGTCGGAGGGCCCTCACCGGAACTACTGATGAGGCTTTGTGCAGACATCCCGTCGCGCGGTAGGTGGCTCGTCTTCTTCCTCGACATTCCGGCAGCTTCCTTGACTTCTCCAAACGTGGTCACCCTCGGGCCAAATTTTAACCACAACATATACATATAGGTATAAGCATATAATTTGATCGGATTTTCAAATATAAGGTCTATATAAATCCAAACCTGATTCAATAAATCTTGGGATTTAATTTTAGAAGCCAAAACCAAGGTACTAGCTTGTTGGGTTTATTTGTTACAACGGAATTCTATAATTTGGATCCGTTTTGGGTCGATTAGTGGGTTATCGGGGCTCCTAGTACCCGTTGCCGCCTGGCTGATACCCGGGACCCTCTTCGAGCTCTGGATAACATCTCGCACCCCCACTCCCGCCCTCCTCTCTCTGTGGCTTGGAACGCGCAACCAACCGTCTCAAATGGCAACTCTCGGCTTCAATTCCCCTGGAATCCGAAACCCCGTAGCGCCCATCATCTCCCGCGCGCTCGTCTCCCTCTCCAAGACCCTCTCCATCCCGCCCTCCACGTTCCCTTCCTCCAAGGCCAGAGCGTACCGGCACCGGCATCGGCGTCGGCCCCTCAATCCTCGCCCCAACTCCATCTCCGAGAGCTCCGTCTCGCCGCCGGCTTCTTCGAAGGAGGAGGAAGAAGAATCTGGCTTGGAAGAGGAGGAGGAGGTGGATCCGCGTGTGGAGGTGCGGTACCTGGACCCGGGGATGGAGGCCGGGAGCATCGGGGAGTGGCAACTGGACTTTTGCTCCCGGCCCATCCTGGACGAGCGGGGAAAGAAGGTGTGGGAGCTGGTGGTGTGCGACGGCACCCTCTCCCTGCAGTACACCCGCTTCTTCCCCAACAACGTCATCAACAGCGTCACCCTTAGGGACGCCATCGCCTCCATCAGCGCCTCGCTCGGCGTCCCCTTGCCCCAGAAGATCCGCTTCTTCAGGTCGCTCCTGTCGCCAGCTTCTTCTCGCCCCCAATTTCTCACTCCCACCCCTTTCATAACCTTCCGGTCCTTCTTGCTTTGCTTCTCTGGGAAAATATCATATTCTCTCGAAGATAAAGAATCATCCGCATGCTACTATTAACCGGGACTTTTTGGGCTGTTCTTAGGTCGCAGATGCAGACGATTATTACGAAAGCCTGTAATGAGCTGGGCATAAAAGCAGTTCCTAGTAAACGGGTGCGCAACCTCCCTCCTTCCTTCCAGCTCGCTTGTGTTTATCTCCTTCTTGTTTTTAGTAATAATTATCATTTGTGATGGGGCCATATCTTTCTGCACAATGATTAGCGAAGTAACTATTCATATTCAGGAAGAGGCACCACTTTGCATATTACTTCCCATGACAAGGATGCTTGCTGGGGCTATTTTGCTAAATTAGAATTGCGGTTGAGCTTTAGAGGACGAGGCTCCAATAATCCATAGTTTAATACAATTTTAATGGAAGATGTGAGGTGCAATTTTTGATGGGAATATTGAGGCCCTTATCAAATTTGATGGCCAAGACTGCTTACAGCCTTAAGATGATCATTTCTGCCACTGGGGTTTCTACCTGTAGAAAAATGGATACATACATGAAGATGGATATATTACAGCAAAAGAAAAGTGATGTAACATGAGGTGCCTTTTGGAGTTCAGCGATGTTTCAATGCTTCGAAACTCATTAGAATGTTGGGGACAGAGAGCCCAAGCACCTCTAGACACAGTACAGATGAGAATATCATGATGGAAATTCAATATGGCTAGGAAATTGAAGGTTATAGTGAGGATACCTGTCAAACAATTGAGAGAAAATTGCTAAACAAATGAAGATGGTTTGTTCATCACCTTTTACGGATCACTTCGGATCACTATCCTCTTTGATCAGCATCGTCTCTAGCTCCGGCTATCATAGTCTCTTTCGGTTTGAGAAGGTGTGGCTATTGTACCCCAGTCCTGAAATATCGTCCGGAGGCCTGGGGGACTCCGATGCGAGGAGATGCCGTGCAGAGGGTTACTCGCAAGTTGGAGTTCACCAAATGAAGGCTACGAAGATGGAACTGAGAGGTGTTGGGCGACATCTTCAGATGCTTGGATAAGGTGAAAGTTTCCATTGCTAACATTCGGAGGAGGAAGGATAGTAGCGGCGAGCTATCAGAGGCCGATATGATCTTCGTCAGAAGCTGGCTACGCATCACTCTCTTCTGCACAGTAGATTTTTTGGAGGCAGAAGACTAGAGCCCAGTAAATCAAGAAAGAGGATATAATCTGGTCCTTGAGGAATGGGATTGGGCAAATAGTGGAGGAGATCGGGGTAAGGTAGATTTTGTTTTACTTCTCAGTTTCAGGTGGACAGAGGATAGCAACCCAAGGGTGGTCACTCACTTTCCGTCGCCGGACGTCGGAGTTGGGAGGGTAGAGAATGCGGGACTCATTCGGCCGGTGAGGTATGGGAGGCACTTTGGGACTTTGGATATCATGAATAGACTTCCAAACAGGCCATCTTGTGATAGCCTCCACTTTGCTTGGATCCATCTTGATTCCATCACTTGAGACCACAAAGCCTAAGAAGATGAGGCTAGTAGTTCAAAAGTAACACTTCTTTAAGTTCGTATACATCTTTTGCTTCCGAAACTTCTCAAAAACTTAACAAAGATGCGTCAAGTGTTGATCAATGTACTTGTTGTACACTAAAATATCATCAAAGTAAACCATAACAAACATACCAATAAAAGGTTTAAATACATGATTCATAAGGTGCATAAAAGTGCTCGGGGCATTCGACAATCCGAATGGCATAACCATCCACTCATACAATCCATCCCTTGTCTTGAATGCAGTTTTCCACTCGTCTTCCAGCCTCATTCAGATCTAATGATAACCGCTCCTAAGGTCAATCTTTCGAAAATATAAAAGCACCATATAAATTGATCAAATAGGTCATCAAGACATGAAATTGGAAACCGGTACGTGATTGTGATCTTGTTCATTGCTCTACTATCAACGCACATACACCAAGAACCATTCTTTTTAGGCACAAGAAGAGCTGGAACTACACATGAACTCATGCTTTCTCTCACTAACACCTTAGCAATCAACTCGTCTACTTGCCTTTGTAACTCTTCTTGCTCCTTAGGATTCATCCTATATACTGCCTTGTTTGGGAGACTAGCACCGGACATGAAGTTAATGCAATGTTGTATGTCTCTCATAGGTGGTAGTCTAGGTAAAATTTCATCAGGAACAATGTCAGAAAATTCACAGAGCAAAGTATGCATGATAGGAGGCAACTTACGCTTCTCCTCATTCTCCTCTAGAACAAGGGCATAGGTTCTACGAGATTCCACTATGACCTTTTCAACTTTAGTTTTGGATAAACAGATTATTTTCCTCTTCTTTAGAAGGCTTGGGACTGCTCTCTATCTTAATAGGCCCTAACACAATCTTCACCCCATTCTTTACAAAGGAATACGTATTTTTGAATCCATCATGTATCACTTTTCTATCATATTGCTATGGACGATCAAGTAATAAGTGATAAGCATCCATAGGTATAACATCATAAAGCAACTCATCGAAATATTTCTTGCCAATAGAAAATTGAACAAGGCAACACTTGTGAACCTTTACCTCATTACCCTTGCGAAGCCAAAAAAACTTATATGGTTGAGGATGATCTTTTGTTTTGAGCTTCAAATATTCCACCATTGTTGCTGTCACCGACATTCTCACAGCTCCCTCCATCAATGATCACATCACAAACTTGCTATGAGAAGTGCATCGTGTATGGAAGATGTTGTTGCGAAGCCACTCGTCATCTTCTACATGTGCTTGCGCTCAAAGCATCTACAAACGACCAGAGATCCTCCTTGATCGGCATAAACCACTTTCTCTTCTTTTACCTCATTATCATATATTGGTTCACCCAAATTTTCGGCTTCACCTTCATCTTCCTCCATAAGAGAAATAATTTTACAGTTAGGACAATCAGATGCAATATGGCTTATACCTTGGCATTTGAAGCATCGACGATCGTTAGGAGGTAGGAAACGACTAGAACCAAATGTTAGATTTTCTGCTTTAGAAGAATTTTTTGACAAGGACGCCTTGGTGGAATTAGCCTTGGAAGGTCCAGCACTCTTCCGATTAAAAGGAGTGTCACGACTTGTAGAGTGAAAAACTCTCCTACGATGCTCCTTCAAATTGCTTCTCAAACTTAGCTGTAAAGCTTGCCACACATCGTTACAAAGTCTAATAAAGGTTGCAGTTGTCCACATCACAAATTTCACCACATAACTTGCCAAGATAACGGGCTATGGTTTGCTCCTTGGGCTCCTCAACATCACACTGCAATATGGGATACTCAAACTCAGCAGTATAATCTTCCATAGATAATTCTTTTTGCTTAAAATTGTAAATTCGAGAAAAGCATCTTGCTAGTAATTATCTAGAAGAAATATCTGTCTCAGTACTTTTGTCATCTTTTTCTATGTCACAATTCGTCTTTTTTCTTCATGTGCCCTTTGCTTCTTAAGATGCTCCCACCATATAGAGGCGTGTTTTTCAACCTGATGGCTACAATTTCACCTTGCAATCCTTCTGATACATCTTTGTATTCCAAAGCCATGCTCTAACCGTATGTAACCAATCATGAACTCATCAGGATGCGCCTTCCTTCGAAATCAGGAATATCAAATTTGATGTCGAACTCTCGTTGGAAACTCCGCGACTCCTTCGGAAATGATTCAATGTTAGGCTATGATCACGAATGAAAAGGATTGATCTCTTCTTCCTTATCATGTGAATCTTCTTTCTCTGATTCATGATTTGGGATATTATGTCTCAAGTTCGAAGATGCGCCAAATTTTGTTGAAGCCGCTGCACTTCTCTCCGCAATTCTTCATTCGCAGCATCACGAAGATCTCGCTCGCAGTTTGGTCCCTTCAACTTCTTGCCCTCTTTAACCACGACCTTGAGTAGCCATGACAATCTGGGACACTCCGATACAAATTTGATGCCGGAAAAATAAAGGAAAAAAGACAACAACGAACACCTCCAACACCAACCAGAAATTTGAGAATAGTGATAAACCCAAAATCTCCAATAACAAGAACAATGGATAGATAAAAACTCATCACTCAAAGAATCCACTCAAAAATACAGAGTTTGATAGAAAAGAAAACTCACCACCCAAAAAAATCCACCCAAAGGATACAGAGTTCTAGTGATCACCACTAACAAACAATTTTCCTGAGATATAGAGCAAGAACACGCTGACCACCGAAAAAAAAGCCTAGAGATACAGAACATCTAAAAGAAAAAAAATAAGCCAATGGCTTAATTCCTTAATTCACTCAAACTCGAATTAAATTCTCTCTCTAAAACAAAATATAGGCATACCTTTATATAGACACGTTTGGAATACTTTTAAAGCAATTACAACTAATCCTAAACTTAGGAAGAAAGACAAAATGCCATAAATAGGCGTTCCCTAAGTAGGAGTCGAAAAAAAAGAAAAACACCATATATTGGCATTCACAAGAGTCCTAAACGTGAGAAAAAAAAGACCATATTTAGGCGTTCCAAAATTTGCTTTTGTTTAGCATAAACCATAAATAAATTGCCATAGAAAAAATTCTTTTTGGCTCCCTCGGTTGAAAAGGACTCTCCTTAACACCTGTGTCACCGGGTTTGGTGCCAAACTCTGTGATTTTTTACCAACATTCACAGCATAGTCATTGTCAAATGAATTTTGGGTTAAGGAATAAGTTCCAACTTTTCTTTCTTGAGCTGGAGTGGGGTCATCGAGAAATGAAAAAAGTGCTTCAGGAGAGTAGGCCAAATAGCAAGCGGAGGGGAAGAATTCATGAATCTTGCCGCTTTAAAACATTGAAAAGGCTGCTCCAACTCATTCCCATAGAACGTGATACGGGGTACCTTATTGCTTAGTCTGGCTTTCTTTATGGAAGCTTTAAGACGGCTGGAAGAGCGGCTAAAAATGAAAAAAAAAGAAAGCCCGGTCTCCTCCCATATATTTCATCCATAATATTTTTGCCCTGGTGGGTCTCTCTCTCATTTAATAAATGTCTGGAACCTTGGGTTACTAATTGGTGGAATACCGGGAAATCCGAAACTTTTTTGAATGATATTCAAGAGAAAAATGTTCTAGAAAGATTCATAGAATTGGAAGAACTACCTAATCTTATATAATTAAAGGAAAAGGGAAAAGGAAGCGTCTTTCTTGTTTTGAATCACCAGTAGGAAGCTTAAGGAGTAGTAGTTGATAGCCGGTGTAGGGTAGATAGCTACCTTTGATAAATGTTCTTCCCAAAATAGATGGTTGGGGCGGCTGTTAAAATTAGGTCCGCTTGCCTAGGACTTGATTTTGGTACCAATCAATAACGGTCAAAGTCGAATCGCGAGCCTATTAGTGAAGCAAATTCAATGAAACAACAATTGGTACCATATAGAAGCGGCCATAAACTAGAGAGTCTTGACCAATTCGAAAGATCATTCGATGTAGTTGAAATAACTGAATTGGTTTTTCTTAAGCTAAAT